>NW_027137828.1:2178994-2467034 GCF_000149305.1 Rhizopus delemar RA 99-880
TTCCTTTTTACAAACAACAGCATCCATAAGAACAGGTCCATCATGTTCCAAGAATTCCTTCATCTTTTCTTCAACTTCTGATGCTTTTGTGACACGAATAGCCTTTACTCCCATTGATTCAGCCAATTTAACAAAGTCAGGGTTCTTCATGATCGTACCAGAGTATCTTTCCTTATAAAAGAGATCTTGCCATTGTTTCACCATACCTTGGAAGGAATTATTTAATAATAAGACCTTGACACCAATGTTGAATTCAGCAGCAGTAGCAAGTTCCATGGCTGTCATTGAGAAAGAGGCATCACCATCAATATCGACAACGATATGATCAGGTTTGGCCACTTTGGCACCAATAGCAGAGGGAAGACCATAACCCATGGTACCTAAACCACCCGATGTAATAAATGTACGAGGATGTGTCCATCGATAAAGTTGAGCAGCCCACATTTGATGTTGACCAACACCAGTTGTAACAATGACCTTATCCTTCATTTGACGTGTTTGTTTATCAAGTTCTTCAATAAGTTGTTGAGGTTTCAACTCTTTGGCATCATCTGTTGTCTTTTCATAATAAAAAGGGTATTTGCCCTTCCACTCATCGATCAAGCCAAACCATTCTTTACGTTCAGATCCCTTGATATGAGGCAAGAGTTTCTTCAAATTCTCAGTCACATCGCCTTCAATAGCTTCAGTAGCTTCAATCACCTTGTTGATGTTCTTGGGCATGATTTCAAAATGAAGAATACCACCACGGCCTTCCTTGGCAGCCTTGACAGCTTCAGGTGCAAATGCCTTTACGTTACCCGTCACACGATCATCAAAACGAGCACCGAGAGCAATAATAAGATCGGCATTTTGCATGGCCAAATTGGCATAGCAGGAACCGTGCATACCCAACATGTGAAGAGACTTCTTGTCCAATTCGTCAAAGATGCCTAAACCTTGAAGGGTAGTTGTGACAGGGATGTTACCATTGTCAGCCAAGGCTCTCAAGAGTTTAGGACCATCGGGGTGGCCCATGACACCTTGACCAGCATAGATGACAGGTCGCTTAGCTTTATTAATCATAGCAGCAGCACGCTTCATTGTAGGCACAGGTTCGCTACGGGCTTCTTCTGTGAAAGCGCCAATGGCTGTGTTGGGAATAGTCGTTGGACGAGAAGGAATTAAGGTATTGGTAGGGATGGGACGCTTGAGAATAGCAGCAGTTACATCCTTTGGAAGGTCAACAAGAACTGGACCAGGACGACCACTGGTGGCAATCAAGAAGGCTTCATTGATACGGCGAGGAAGTTCAGCAATATCCTTGACCATGACATTCCATTTGGTACAAGAACGAGAGATACCAACAATATCAGCTAATGCATACTGTTAATGTCATAAAATCCTTTTTTTTTATTATTGTCTTACCTTCTTGGAAAGCATCAGTACCAATAGCAGAAGTAGGTACCTGACCACAGAAAACGACAAGAGGAGTACCATCAGCAAGAGCATCAGCCATAGGGGTCATAACATTAGTAGCACCAGGACCTGAAGTGACCAAGACAACACCAGGCTTACCACTAATAGTAAAATATAAGCAAAAAGAAAGGAAGGCAATCTTTTTTTATATAAACTTACGTTGCTCTTGCGTAACCTTCTGCCATATGTCCAGCACCTTGCTCATGTCTTGGAAGAATAAATTTGAAATATTTAGATTCATAAATAGCATCAAATACAGGAAGAATAGCACCACCAGGGTAACCAAAAACATGCTCAACATTATGTCTCAACATCATTTCATGAAAGATCTCACCACCAGACATACCAACGAATGAATCATCCATGTCTGCAACAGAAGACTTCTTGTTTAATGGTTGAACTACCTTGGGTGCTTTTTCAGTTGCAACAGCAGAGCGATCATTGTGTGAAACGGATCTATAATCATGTATTAATAATGACATACAACATCATACTAAATGATATTTACGGAGATGCGATGGCTCCTTTCAATTTTTGAGAGGTATGCACCCCAGAAGCAATGACAGCTTGGTTACAGAATTTAGTGGCTGAGGTTGATCTGATAAAACTCTTTGAAGCTCTTGCAGCTGAGAATCTAAGCATACTGTCGATAATACAAGAAGAGAGTAAGAGAAGAAGAAAGAGTTATTTATATTAAAAAAAAATGGAAGGATATTTAAGATGAAAAAAAAAAAAAAAGGTAGAACGAATCAGAGTATGTTCGGAGAACCAATCAACTTGAACGTATGTGAGTCAATTCTAATGAAAACAATATAAATTATAAGGCTTTAATATCAATTTAAACGACTAATAAAATATAAATTAAAAGCATAAAAGATTGTAATTGTATTCAATACCTAATTGTATTGCCTCATCCTTTAGTTTACTTTGAAAAAAAAAATATTTTTTATTTTGTTTGCTTCGTTGAGATTCAATGTGAGTCAATCCAATCAAAATTTATTTAATGCAACAAAAGATAAGAAATTAATCTTTATTTTCATTGGTTGACAAGTATTATGATTATCATTTGCTCATAAGATTGACCAATCAGATGTTAGTACTGGCCTATAGCCTTTTTTTGTTTACTTTTTTTTTTCACCGATATTTTTGTAGTGCAGCACATTGACTCTTTCTCTCTGTCTTTGGCTGCTATTAAAAATTTTTTAGATGCTCATACAAATAATAAAGACTATAGCATACACTAATAAGAGCTAGAAAATAATTTTTTTTTTCGAGATAAAAGGTTACTTTGATTATTAAAAGTAGCTTGTGTAACTGCGAATGGCATTAAATATTTTTCATAAAATAAAACAGGCATGTGAATTCTTATAGGCTTAGTTCAATACGCTTTATACATTATCCCTCTTTTTCTCTGAGTGTGTATTTGTGAGTATCTATTAAAGGAGACAGCAGGAGTTTAGATATGACTTTGAGTGGAATGACGATTTCAAAATAATACATAGCGGCGTATCATATTCAGCTGTCCAATAACATGTCAATTTACAAATGTCTTTAATATTATTTCAATATGTGCAAATCAATTAAACAATTAGAAAAGGTTTGATGTTTGAGAAAATACAGTAAATGCAGTAATTTGTCTTCTTTTATTCAAAAAAAGATTCAAATCTAAATTTTTTCCTACTAAATATAATTGATAGTCCATATAAAATAATCAGCTTTGTATTCTTGAATGAGAAGAATTCTTTAGTGCTTAATCAGTATGAGGTAGAGAGAAGGAGAAAAAAGCAGCTTTTGATCGGACATTTAACAAATACGATAAATAACTGTGATTGGATGTTTTTGACATGAATCATTTTTATAAACCTCAAAAAAAAAAAAAATAGATTTATTTGTTTACTTATTTATATTTCGCTATTCTTCTTCTCTCTTTAATAAAACAAAATGTCGCCTAAAAAAGTATCTATTGTCTGTCTTCCTGGTGATGGTGTTGGTCCTGAAATTGTAGCTGAAGCAGTTAAAGTGTTGGAAATTATCTCAAAATATAGGTCTGCTGCTCTTGGTGTCGAATTCGAATTTAAGCATGAATTGATTGGTCTTGCTGCCATGGAAAAGACAGGTGAACCTCTTCCTGACTCTGCTCTTGATGCTTGTAAACAAGCAGATGCTATCCTTTTGGGTGCTGTTGGTGGTCTTCCTGGTGCACAAATAGGAAGTGGTCCTCGTCCTGAACAAGGTCTTTTGAAGCTTCGAAAAGAACTTGACTTGTACGCTAATTTGCGTCCTGTCTCATTTGCAGCTGAAAAGCTTTTGCATCTTTCTCCTTTGAAGGATCATGTTGTTAAAGGAACAAACTTTGTCTTTGTACGTGAACTGGTTGGTGGTATTTATTTTGGTGATCGTAAAGAAGCTGGTGAAGATGGAAAAGCTTATGATACTCTTCCTTACTCTAAACCAGAAGTTGAGCGTGTTACAAGATTAGCTGCCCTTTTAGCCAAAAAACAATCACCTCCCGGTAAGATTCACTCTGTGGATAAGGCCAACGTGCTGGCTACTTCTAGACTCTGGCGTAAGACAGTAACAGAAACAATGGAAAAGGAGTTCCCTGAATTGGGTTTTGATCATCAACTTGTTGATTCTTGCGCTATGGCCATGGTCCAACGTCCTACAAGTCTTAATGGTGTTGTATTAACTGAAAATATGTTTGGTGATATTCTTTCAGATGAAGCCTCTGTGATTGTCGGTTCTCTTGGTTTATTGCCTTCTGCCTCTCTTAGTGGTCTTCCTGATGGCAATGGTAAATGTCTTGGTGTTTATGAACCCATTCACGGTTCTGCACCCGATATTGCTGGTCAAGGTATTGCCAACCCTGTTGCTACTATTCTTAGTGTTGCTATGTTACTTAGATACTCTCTTGGATTTGAAAGTGAAGCAGTGGCAGTTGAAGAAGCTGTTCGTAAAGTACTAGATGCTGGTATCTATACTCGTGATCTTAAGGGTGATAAATCCACAGTTGAAGTTGGTAATGCAGTCTGTGAAGAATTGGTAGAATTATTAAAATCTTTGTAAATAATAAAAACGTTTATTTTTTCTTAAAAACAAATAATTTTAAGCTTTGTCTGTTGTATTCTTCTCTTTTTGGATCATCCATAACTTCAGTAAATTCAAACTTCTTTTTTGCTAATTGAAAAAATCTTTTATCTGCTTTTCTTCTCTTTTTATAAGCTAAATAAATTAAAGTGTCTTTTGTTGATAACGCCAAAAGTGTTTCAATTAAGGGTATAAAGGCAATTTCAAGATAAACACAATCCGAAGCTAATATCACATCTACATTGGATGATAACTCATTTGGTATTTCTTCTCCCCTATTAAACAATATTAAAACATACAATATAAAAGATGTATTATATTTGTTTACCAGTTTAATATCTCTGCTTGTACTAAATGTCCTAATTTGTTTAATTTTATATTTTCCAACATTAAATTCATCATTGGCCTACATATTTGTATTAATAAATCCATATGTCAATATGGTTTCTGTTACTTTACAGTTGATCTGTCAAAATGACTTTGTTTACTTTGGAGTATATTTTTGCAATAGTCAAACCAACTAGACCTGTACCAGAACCAAGTTCAATAACAGTTTTATTGGTTAAAAAGTCTTCAGATTCCTTTTGTTTCCAAATGAAATATTCAATCATAACATTGGCAGCCTCCCAAATCATACCACCACAGCCACCACTTGTATCTTGTGCCAAGAGAATAGGTGACTCTAAGCCTTCATAAAAAGTAGAGCCAACTTGAGCAACTACCGATTGTCCACGATCTTGAACGATATCGAGACTATTAAAAAAATTCTTGTCTTCTACTTCTGCTGATAACATACGGTCGGAAGAAGAAAAGAAAAAAAAAAAAAGAAAAAAAAAAAACGGTCCTTGAAGCTTATCAAAATAATCCAGGTCTTTCTCCTTTTTCAACTGAGATGATTTGCATAAAAGTATTCCTTGTTTTGGCTTGTCACTCATCCATCTTTCTTTGGTTAGCTTTATTTTTATAAATTTAAGGCCACTGTAATACATTTATTTTTCCACAAAAAAGGCATAAATGAACAGTAAATCAATTACTATTAAATAATTTTGTCTGCTTCTTCTTCACTATCTACTATTTAATATTGAAAAGAAATTATGTCAAGGCAACCTCCCAAACCAATGTAAAACAAAGTGTATTATTTAGTGAAATAAATTTATTAAATTTAACTTCAGACAATTGGATAAACAGTGTTATTATGCGGACACCTGAATTAAAAGTCAAGATTGGCGGTGACATAGTAATAAGTGTCGGAGTATAAATATGAAGCTGCTGTATCCATTAGCACACACAGAGCTTTGTTTTCACTCTTTTGTTCTATTTTTGTATATCAAAAAGAAAGAAAGAAAATGTCAATGGCCGTAAGTTTATTTTTGTATTAAATGATATTGCTTTATATACTGATACGTGTAAAATAGAGTCTTTTTGGTTTGTCTGCCCCTTTAGACATTGAGATTAAATTTGATAATGAAGAGCAAAGAAAACATTTAGAGGTTAAAGTAGAGAAAGACAGAAAAGAAAACTATCCAGTCTATCTTGATGGTGAAACTGTTGTTGGAAAGGTAAGTTTGTGATATTTACATAAATAAGAGCAATGATAATAACGGTATAATAAAATATAGGTTAACATTAACTTGCGAGATGGGAAAAAATTGGAGCATAACGGAATTAAAGTAGAGTTTGTTGGTAGCATAGGTAAAGGACATATAAAGAACACGATCAACGTAATATTAAAAACAAATATGACAGAACTATTTTATGACAAAGGGAAATCACACGAGTTTTTGACTTTATCTCAAGAACTTGCAGCTCCTGGTGAACTGCGTCAAAATACTACATTTGATTTTGAATTTAAGAAAGTCGAGAAACAATATGAATGCTACAATGGTATCAATGTGAAGCTTAGGTAACTTGATGCTAATATTGAAAGGTACATGAACTAATAGAGTAAATATAGATACTTTATTAGAGTCACAGTAGCTCGTCGTTTAGCTGATACTATCAGAGAAAGAGATATTTGGGTGAATTCCTACAGAATGCCTATTGAGGTTAATAATTCTATTAAAATGGAAGTTGGTATTGAGGATTGTCTTCATATTGAATTTGAATACAACAAATCCAAGTAAATGTTATTATTATTATATGCGTGGAAGATCTAAATTGTTTCTCAAGGTATTATTTAAAGGATGTTATTGTAGGAAAGATATACTTTTTACTAGTTCGTATCAAGATTAAAACGATGGAACTTTCTATTATCAGACGTGAAACAACTGGTGCTTGTAAAGTATTGTAGATTTCGTATTAAATGATACTAATTAAATATTTAGTACCCAATGTTTATAATGAAAGTGAAACAATTACTAAGTTTGAAATAATGGATGGTGCTCCTGTTAGAGGTAAAATAAATAGTTATATTCATGTAATATAATAACAATTCGTAGGAGAAACAATTCCTATTCGTTTATTCCTTGGTGGATTTGAATTAACACCCACTTTTAGAGGTTTACTTGCTGAATGTATGTTGCTACTATTACTAACATAAACAATAGACGTAAACAAAAAATTCTCTACAAGATATTATTTGAATCTGGTGTTAATTGATGAAGAAAACCGTCGTTATTTTAAACAGCAAGAAATTACATTATTCAGACGGAAAGGTAATCGTTATTATTCACTTTTCTTTTCCTTATTCAAATAATATTTATATAGTTGATGATGGATATCCACCTGATGATGATGATGAGGAATAATCATGATAATAAAGCATTAAATAATATAATCTATCACAGAAAAAAAAAAAAAAAAAAGGGATTTTTTATATAAAGCATACACGCGCACACACACACACACACATGCACGCACGCACTTTATTCATCACCGTCACCAAGAAGAGCAAAAGGGTTAACTATAATTTGGTATTATTACTTTTGTATAACTACAAATAAGAAGAAACTTACAAGTCTTTTGTTTCTTTTCCTTTTCCTTCTTTCTGTCTTTTTCTTTTCTAAAGGACTGAACAACATCACTTTGGTTAGGAGTTCTAGTTACTCCTGGAATGAATGCCATCTTGACAGGAGGAAGTTTAGAAAAAGGACTACCAGCTAATGCCAAAAGGGTAGGACGATCATAAGAAACACGAGTTCCTAAAAGCATTCGTTTTAGCTTCTCTTACAAAATGTTGACTTGAGCACAAGAAAATCTTTTTGTTCTATTCGCATATTTTTTGTCTCTTTTTTTTATTTAGTGAACATTTACCGTTGGATTCACCTTGTTGAACAGCCATGATCAAGAGATCTGTGAAAAGAAATTCTAACAATAACCGCCCAGCAACAAAAAAAAAATTTTATGTTCGGAGTTATGAACAACGCTTTCCATTTTTAGTAATCAATTGTTTATTTTGTAAAAAAAAAAAAACCTAAAAAAAAACTAAAAAATGGCACTTGCAGCTTGACTACCAACTAAAAATAGAAACGAATTAGTTACAAGATATATGAAAACTAAAATAAATGAGTCAACATACGTGTAGCACCAAAGCCCCATGTAGCAGCAGTAGCTACTTGACCACCAAATTTCTTTGTTAAATTGGATACTTTGTTTTCTTTTTCTTCTTCTTGTTGTACTGCTACAGGCTGTTGTGGCTGTTGAGTATAAGCTTGAATAGGTGGAGGAGCATAAGATTGTACATTGTAGGGCTGCGAAGGTGGAGGAGGTTGGTAAAGTGTAGTTGGAGGAGGTGGATAAACGTAAGGTTGATTGGGTGTAAAAGTAGGGGTATTGTTATCATGCATAGTAGTAGTATTTGGCTTGGATGGTGGTTGAGGACGTTTCGCCTTAATAGGAGGGCTAATAAAAAAATAAATAAACAATTACTATTATTATCATATGTCTTACGGTATTTTCTTAACATGGTTTTGAGGGAATATACCCGTCTTTCCATTAACTGCTCCTTTCCACCAGTCATCATTGACTACAGACAAATAAATATAAACGCATTAGATACATGCATGCTTTACTTACCGTATTCAGTAACTTCAATAATATCTCCTTGTTTAAATGATAAATCAGTTGTAGGATCTTCACCATTATAGTCATATAAGGCCTCTACTGTTGCAATTGAACTGTTATTCTCTGTATAAGCAGGAGGGGGAGCTGTAGTAGGAACAGCAATAACTTTTTCAGGCTCAGGTTGTCTTGGGTTAATAACTGGAGAAGGCAACTTTATAGGCTGTTGCGACCAGTCATTTGTACGTCGAACAGGAAGCTTTGGTAAGCTATTATTTATTACTTCTCTTGATTGATTTGTAGTTGAAGAAGTCGATTTACGAATAGGCAAAGGTGGTCTAGGCACATTGCTGTTATTCTCTGCAGATAAATGAGCTGGTAATAAAGATATAACCTCTTGATAAGTTTGGATATTTAAAAAGTTATTATCCTTTAAAAATGATAAGTCCTTAATGACTGACTCTAATATATGATTTGCAATATGAACGTTGCTTTCTTCCATTTTGTTTTTTTCTTTTTTTTAAAAAAAAAAGGAAAAAGAGTACTAAATGTTGCGAATAATTAAATAATGTTTATTAATATCCCGACGTTTCTTTTGAAAAGCAAAAAATCCGCAAACACACAATCAATATTGATAATGCCTGAGCTCAGTTTTTTCAAATAACATCAATGGATGATAACAAAAAAAATAGCATTTTCTCTAAAGACCTTTTGTTTTCTAGCCAACTATTTACATTGCTTGCTATTTGATATGGCTATCAGAAAACCATTTTAGTAACGATAATATATCAAGCATAAAGTATTCAAACATTATGTTGCTATTTAAATTTTTTAGTCAAAAAAGCAAAAGGTCTGAATTTTTTGTTCTCCTCTCTTTTTTCAACTCAAAAAATTCTTTTTTGTGGAGATGTCTTTGGTAATCGATAAAGCAACTGTAGAGACTCAAGGAAGTTCAACTTCAGCCCCTGAATCAGCTCCTTTGGCTTCAGCTTCCTTGTATGTTGGTGAACTTGATCCATCTGTTACCGAGGCCATGTTATTTGAAATGTTCAATATAATAGGCCCCGTCTCAAGTATTCGCGTTTGTAGAGATGCAGTAACCAGAAGAAGTTTGGGCTATGCTTACGTTAACTTTCACAGAATGGCTGACGGTAAAAAGGAACAAAACAAACACATAAGGAACTGTATTCTAAATGACATTTATATAAAGCCGAAAGAGCACTCGAGACCTTGAATTATTCCATGATCAAAGGACGCTCATGTCGTATCATGTGGTCCCAACGTGATCCTTCATTACGCAAGGGTAACAATGGTAACATCTTTATCAAAAACTTGGATCCTTCCATTGATCACAAAGCACTTCACGACACATTCTCTGCTTTTGGTAATATTCTGTCTTGCAAGATTGCTCATGATGAACAAGGCAATTCGAAAGGATATGGCTTTGTTCACTATGAAACTTTAGAAGCTGCTGAAAGTGCGATCAAGAGTGTCAATGGAATGCTCTTGAATGACAGAAAAGTGTAAAAAAAAAAGTTTTCGTTACAAAACAGAAACCAACTGGCTTTACTATGTAGTTTTGTTGGTCATCACATATCTAGAAAGGAACGTGAATCAAAATTGGGTGAATCTCGAGTTCAATTTACGAATATATATGTTAAGAATATACCTTTTGATGTCACTGACGAAGAGCTTAGTCAATTGTTTGGAAAATATGGCACCATCACTTCTTGTGTTATCACCCGAGACGACGACGGAACATCCAAAGGTTTTGGATTTGTAAATTTTGAAAAGCACCAAGACGCTCAAAATGCCGTAGACGATCTTCACAAAAAGGATTTTCGTGGTCAGGATTTGTATGTTTCTAGAGCACAGAAGAAGAATGAACGTGAAGAAGAGCTTCGTCGTCAGTATGAAGAAGCAAAACTTGAAAAGATGAGCAAGTACCAAGGGGTAAATCTATATGTGAAGAATTTGGATGATGACATGGATGATGATCGACTTCGTGATGAGTTTTCTGTTTACGGTGTTATTACATCTGCAAAAATCATGCGTGACGAAAAGACAAACATCAGTCGTGGATTCGGTTTTGTTTGTTTTACATCTCCAGAGGACGCTACTCGAGCTGTTACTGAAATGAATGGTCGTATCATTGGTTCAAAGCCCATCTATGTTGCCATCGCTCAGCGTAAAGAGGTTCGTCGTTCCCAATTGGAAATTCAGATGGCTCAACGTAACCAACTCAAGCAAGCCATGATGCCTCCTTCTGTCTTTCCTCCTACCATGTATGGCCCTCCTGCTGGTATGGCTGCTGCCGCATCTCGATCTGTATTCCAAGGAGCACCTATGCCATCATTTCCTGCTCAAGGGTATCCTGCCACCCAACGTCTCAGTCCTCCTCCACAGCCTGCAAAGCCTGCTGAATCAGCAGTTCGTCCACTGATCGCTCAAGATTTAGAAAACTTCCCTCCTGAGACTCAAAGACAGATGCTTGGTGAAAGATTGTATCCTCTGATGTAAAACCATTCTTTCTTTCCCCTCATTTATTCATAACTTACAACTTGTATTATAGCAATGCCCAAGAACCTGAATATGCTGGTAAGATAACTGGTATGCTCTTGGAAATGGACAAGAATGAACTTTTGCAATTGCTTGAAAACAAAAATGCATTATATACTAAAGTTGAAGAAGCTGCTACAGTTCTCAAAGAACATCTTGCAAAAGCTAACCAATAATGTGTGTATACCATTAAAAATGGAAAATAAAGTCTTTTTTTTTCTTTTATTACAAGTTTTTAGTGTTTAGTTGAAACAGTTAAAAAAAAGCCATGTTTAGTCCTTGGCAGAGATCATATCTTCGGGTCTAACCCACTGGTCGAATTCTTCAGAAGTCAAGTAACCAAGAGAAAGGGCAGCTTCCTTCAAGGTGGTGCCTTCCTTGTGGGCCTTCTTGGCACATTTAGCAGCTTTATCGTAACCAATATGAGGGTTAAGAGCAGTGACCAACATCAATGACTATACAAATCACATATTAACAAGATTCCTCCAGTTAAACCTTTTATCCTCTTTTACCTCATTCATAATGCTGCTAATCTTCTTTTCATTGGCTTCAATACCAACAACACAGTTCTTGGTGAATGAAATAGAGGCATCAGAAATAAGACGAATGGATTGGATCAAGTTCTTGATCATGACGGGTTTGAAGACATTAAGCTATATTCCAAGGTTAATATTATCTACCTTTCCTTTTATTTTCTTTACCTCGAATTGACCATTGGAACCAGCAACAGAAATAGCAGTGTTGTTACCCATGACTTGAGCACAGACCATGGTCATAGCTTCACATTGAGTAGGATTAACCTTACCGGGCATGATAGAAGATCCGGGTTCGTTTTCAGGCAAGGAAAGTTCACCAAGACCACAGCGAGGTCCAGAACCAAGATAACGGATATCGTTGGCGATCTTCATAAGAGAACAAGCAACGGTATTGAGAGCTCCGTGAGCTTCAACGAGAGCATCGTGAGCAGCAAGGGCTTCAAACTAATTTAACAAAAATGATTAATAAACTTCATTCTAAAAAAGATTGGGCATTTTGTATACCTTATTAGGGGCGGTCTTGAAAGGAAGACCGGTAATAGAAGCAATAGCTTCAGCTACCTTGGCATCGAAACCTTTTCTGGTGTTAAGACCAGTACCAACAGCAGTACCACCTTGAGCAAGGTTATAGAGGCGCTCCAAGGTACCTTGTACACGAGCAATACCGTAAGTCAATTGTTGAGTATAACCAGAGAATTCTTGACCGAGAGTCAAAGGAGTTGCATCTTGCAAGTGAGTACGACCGATCTTGATGATGTGTTCAAACTCAGCGGATTTGGCTTGAAGGGCATCACGCAAGGTGGTCAAAGCAGGAATAAGTCGACCGTGAATTTCAACAACAGCAGCAACGTGCATGGCAGTAGGGAAGCTATATAAATGCGTTAATGCTTTATAAAGATAGATATTAATCCTCTGATTACGTGTCATTGGATGATTGACTCATGTTGACATGGTCGTTGGGATGAACAGGAGCCTTACTACCAAGCTCACCACCCAAAAGTTCAATAGCACGGTTGGAGATAACCTAAAGAATTAGAATCAACACTCTCTATCTCCTTATTTTTATTTACTTCGTTAACGTTCATGCTATAAGAAGGAGAAAGCTTAATATCACGCATGTCAACCAGTCTTAAAACACTTACTTGGTTTGAGTACCGGAACCAGTTTGCCAGACAACAAGGGGGAAATGATCAATCAAACTTCCATCAATGACCTAAGTAGTTTAGAAAAAGTGTAAGTATAACAAATAAGTGTATTTTATGATCTTCAATTTTACTAACCTCGTCAGCAGCCTTTTGAATAGCTTCACCAACTTTAGGATCCAAGCCATAAGTCATGTTGACAGTAGCAGCAGCCTTTTTGAGGACACCAAAGGCACGGATCAAAGGTTCGGGCATACGTTCAGTAGGGCCACCAATGTCAAAATTTTGAAGAGATCTATTTATTTCATATATGCATCATTATCTTTTCCTCTCTCTCTTTTTAATCCATTTCTTTCCAATTTATTTACCTTTGGGTTTGAGCACCCCAATATCTATCAGCAGGAACTTGGAGATCACCAAAAGTATCGCGCTCAGCACGGAATTTTTGCTATTGACGTGAATAAAGAAAAGAAGTTAAAGTTATTGAAAGCAACAAAGCAATGCTGTTTTTACCAAAGCAGCAGAGGCACTACTGAAAAGACGAGGAGAGTTGTTCATGTTTTTAGCTTGACTTAAGAATCTGGTAGCAGAAGCTCGCAACATTTCGAGTAAAGATAAAGGGGAAAAAACAATTTAAAGGCCCTCACGCTCATAGGGGCTGATCCGGAAAAAAAAAAAAGACCAGGGTACCTTTTTTCATGCTTCAGTTGTTGACGTCTTAGATTAAATCCCCGCGTACTCCATTCACATACACAATTGTTTCGGATCAAATCATTCATCTCTCATTCTTCTCACACACATGTATTACCTTGCGGGCTTATCAATCGAAGATCTTTACGCCGAGGCATAAATTAAAATTGGACTGACGAATAGAACAAATGTCTTATCTAAAACAACTCTACAAAGTTTCACAGCATATAAATTAATAGAGTTTGACTTGGCTTTAAAAATGAAACAATAGTACAGGATTGATGATCAGCATCTTTTAACTTTGACCAAAGACTTTATGAATGGATTAAACAAGATAAAGATGAGCTTAAAAAGAAATAATTTATGCAAAACAAAGAAGGCATAGTTTGAATAGTAAACAAAGCAAGTTTTGAGAAACATTTGATTTTGATATAAAATATGGAATTCAAAGTTTCTTTTTTTATTATTTGTAATAACAATAATTCTACACATTTAATACTGCAAATTAGTATAGCCTTTAATAAATCCTTACTCTAATAAGCCAAATGAAAGAATTAAACAGTAAATAATTTAGGTTGACGTGCGTTCTATCATATGATTGTCTGTTATGATTATGCTTTGACGCAACTCTTTTAAATTCACACTGGTAATATATGTTTTCATTTCAAGGGATAGGAATCAATAATGGCACTGATAAAATCTTGTATTTTGTAAATTGAAAGAGAAGAATGACAAGAAATTACAATCAGTAAAATCAAAAGGACCATGAACCTTGAAAGATCACATTACATAGAATGGTTGAACAAGAGTCAATGTCAGACTGATACACCAAGTAACAATGGCTTATAAAAGAAAGATGATATCAAATATTACACATAGTACAACCAATGGATGCTCACAAGGAGCAGCACAAACCCTCAATATAGCAAAAGCACTTTATGATTAATATTGATAATAATCTTGTTAAGCAAGATTCAAACTTTAAATTAACTTCATTTTATTTATCCATGAGTTCATAGACTATACAAATTGACCAGCATGCAATGTCAACCTTAACTTCTTTAACAGACTCGTGTATGTCATTCATCATCCTTCTCCCGCTGTGGAAATCGTAACATGACGCTAAAGAGAACAGAGTCAAGTCAAGAACCACAAAATGTTGAAAGAGTCGTGGATAAATGTGGATATTTATATTGAAACTAAGCAATAATAGCATAGACTTGATCAATTGGTAGACACATTTATTTTGCTGGAATAAAACAGTGTTTCATCAACTGGCCAAACGAGAAATAAAATAAAAGCAGCCAGGGACTTTTACAGTCAATTTATGCATGGAAAAATTGATCAATTCACCAATTGACAACAGAGCTTCTTTTATGGTTCGAATTCTGCTGTCCATTTATTTTCATCTCAAGCATTAAAGATCGAAATACTGCACTTTAAAACGCCAGTGTCCCTTGCAACACAAAAGTGACCTCAATCTTGAAATGATGCAGAAGAAGCAACTTTGATCCAACTTCAATAAATTCATCGATGCTACGCTTAGGGGTAACCAAGTAGAATGGCACACTGGCGCAATTTGTTATACAGCAAGATGAGTATTTTTTTTTTTTAAAAAAAAAGATACAAGTTCAAGTACTTTATTTCCCTCTTTACTATCAGCTATTGCAGTAGGAAAAAAATATATATATTTCAGCAGCAAACTATTATTTTATTTTCTGAAATTGACCTTGGAAGGTTCTATGTCTACACAATTTAGTTGTTGGATAGAATAAACATTCTTGTATGCAAAATAAAGTTTGAAACCCAAATGGACACAATGTATCAAGTTGTAATTTCTTTTTTAAAAACCACAATTGATTAACAGCGTTGCGCCAGGATTTACTAACGTTAATAATTCAATAAAGATATCCCTTTATTCTTTTGTCTTTATGAAACCCCCTTTCATAATTAGTCAGCCCTGAATCATTTGCCAAACAAAAGTATTAAATACTAAAAAGACACTTGGATTAACATAACAATAGACTATTTCCAAGCATGACATATAAATGAATTGCATCGCAAAAATATCCACTTTCTTTGAATCGTACAGAGCATTGGCTCTATTCTACAGTAGATTCATCGGCCCTACCAAGAAGACAATGATCAATTTAACCAAATATAAAAAATAATGCAAGGAGAGAGGAGTCAATGAATTTCACTCTTATTTATGCGGTCTGTGCAAAACAAAACTTCAGATGTGGCCATAAAATGTAATCAAATTCTCCTTGATTTGATGACATTTGATTTGCGTATTTGATCAACTGAAATGGCGTTACTCTACCAGTTCAAGACTTTTTCTATAAACTACATTAAAAAACATTTTAGAGAAACAATCAAGCATACTTTTTTTTTTTAAAAAAAAAACAAGCATCTTTCAAATGCTCCAATCAGTGACGATTACAAAAGTTTTGGGTGAGCTGTCACTTTTCACTTTACCAAAACATTGAATAATTGCTTTCGGGATCATGAAATAAACAGACAAAAAGCCACATGAACATTTAGTTTCAATCACTACCTTGTCAACTAAGCTTTCTTAATTGTGTGCACTCGATTGAAATCACAATCCTTTTATCTTTTGAAAATACAAGCAATTCCCAATTCAACAAATATAAAGTGTTCACTCATGAAATGTTGTATAAAACAAAGGTTACTTGTTTTTATTACAAAAGAGGAATTTAAGCTTCGTCATCGACAACTTGGGTTTCAAGACCTGAAAGAAAGAATGAGTAAGAAAACAAAGACAAAAAAAAAAAACACTTACCCTTGAAAGAGGCGACGGGAACGTAGGTAACGTAAGAGTAAAGCTTTTCCTTGGCATTTTCATCATCGTTACGCTTACGAGCGATACGGACACGAATACGGTGGTTGATGTGCTTAACACCACGAGACCAGAGAGACTTGTTCAAAGCGGGGTCAAGACGAACGTCCTTGGTACCCATGGCCTTTTCAGCGAAAGCCTTGACAGCCTTAACGGCGTGAGGAGTACGCTTTCTCAAAGATCTATGGAATCATCAGTTTTGATCTCACTTTTTTTTTTTATATTTTATTTACCTGCCAAAGACGTGCTTGTGCAAGTGAATGGTGTATTCACGAGTGACAACATCAGCGAGAGTGGAACGCTTGGGGGTCTTTTGATCCTTGACCATCTTTAATGGATTAATTAATATTTCTAAAGGATGGATGGCTTCCTATTACTTACTGTTACGTATGGATTAGCAGAAAGGAAGGATTCATTGATCTCCTGTTTTCCTGCTCTATTTCAATGAATCCCAAAGTGGACTTCGGACGCTGTTTGAAATGAGTGAACTGGTCGGTCCGAGCAGCGTACTTTAAAAAAAGACCCTTTGCGTCCAAGCCATGGATGAAAAGAAACATGAGTTAATAAAACTTTACTGTGTTTTTCGGTGTAAAAGAATGGAGTACAAGTAAAAGGGGACATTAGAGAAGGTTGACAGCAACTGTTGATAAATTATTAAAATAAGGGAGGTGACAATGTTAAGACCCTTTATGATAAAAATAGATTGTGTATCCAGGAATAAGAAAGTATCTAATCTAGAGCTTATTGTAAACTATAATCTTAGAACTGTCTGTTTGCTTTTGTTATAAACTGAACTTTTTTTTTTATTCGAAATATTTCTTTTCTCCTAAATAGAGATGCATAGTATTTAAACTTTTTTTTCATAAAAAAGTAGTCAACTGAATAATGTTATACATGCTATCTGTCTATTTTCAAACACTATTCCACCTTTCTCTCTCTCTCTTTTAGTAAAGAATGAATGTTGAATCAAAAAATAGCATCAAACATGATTTAGCACGTTTTTAATCTCTCTTTGTTTTTGGCAATTGCATTCTTATAATAGTTTCAATTCTTAGCCAGAAAGATATTTTATATCAACTATTTTCATTTATATCACAGAATGCATAAATACAATATGTATATTTTTTGTATCTAACAATGACTCTAATTTATCTGTCTTCATCTTGAATATACAAAGAAGAGGAGGATAGTAAAGGGAGTAAGTAAAAGAATGCGAAAAAAAAAAATAAGAAAACAATATGTTTGTCGTATTTGGTAAATAAATTTAAGGGAGTAAGTATAATAAAGCCATATTTGAACAGGAGAGAAAAGAGTAAGAAAGTGATCTTTATACACGAGGTCATGCCTACTATTTTATCGGAATCTCCTTTGTTACTTTTTAGGAGAAATAAATAAAAAGATAAATTGGGTAATCAAAAAAAAAAAAAAAAAATATAAAGCAATCAGAACGTGTCTCTATTGAACATTCTTTTAGGGGGGGAGAAAGAGAGAGAAAGAGAAGTCAATGAAACATTCTATCATTTATAAGTTAATTGCGATAAATTTGTACACGTCAAAATATAATATGAATTACTGCTTTATTTCATTTTAATGCATCAACAATAAGTTTATTATAGGAGTAAATAGGTGTTGAACAGAAGCCTACCTCCCCTTTTTATTAGAATTTTTTTTTTTGTTACCCCTTATTCTTAAATTAGTAAGTTTTATTACCAACGTCTACTGCTACCAAAGCATAATACTTGATCTATAAGCTATACTCCCTTTTTTGTCTGTAGTCGATCAATCTATTTTTTACTTTATTAAACTACATCCTTTTCTTTTTTTGTATATAAAAGGAATACCTTTCATCTTCTTCAACTTCTTCTTTTCCTTTTTTTCTTTCTTTTCTTACCCAATTTACTATTCTCTTTCTCTTTCCATTGGTAAAGGAAACTTAATTATGAATAATCAAATAATAGCAAACTACGAACAGCACAATTCATCATTGATACCTGAAAAGTTACCTGGAATTGACAAACTTCCAAAACTAGAAGAGAGCGCAACATCTTCTCCGCCTTCAGCTTCATCTTTTGCTGACAATAACGACAGAGATCAAAGCATGCAAGTCTGCTCCAACACTTATTTACCTCCTCCTTCCAACACTGGATATTCTTTCAACGGCATTCACAACAATCATCTTTATCATCAAAACATGTCACCTCCTCTTACCCCAGCCGTTTCTCCTTCATCTGTCTTGCTCGACTCAATGCAATTCAAGCGAAAGTTCTCTGTTGATATCGGTCCATTTGGCTTTGGAACCAATATGCCACATCCAACTTCAATGAATGATCAAGATGCATTCCGCAGAAGTTCCTGCTCAGCCATGTCCATCGATGAGTCAAATGGATACTCTGCTGCAGCCGCTGCCGCAGCTGTTGTCGTAAACGCTCGCTGTCCTCAACCTAATGAATACTTTATGAACAATCCAACAATGCAATCATCATTTGACAACAGCAGATCCCCTAATGCTATGACCACCACCACCACCACCACCACTCAACCCACTGACGTAATCCCTACCACCAAGCGTAGAGGTTCCCGTGCTCATCTCAATGGTCCTACCACTCAACATAAGCATGGATGCAAGTACCCGTTCTGTACTTGGAGCTTCAAACGATATGAACATCTTAAGCGTCATATGCTTGTTCACACCGGGAAGCGTCCTCATGTCTGTCATTTCCCTGGTTGTGGTAAAAGCTTCAGTCGATCCGACAATTTCCATGCTCATTATCGTACTCACACCAAGAAATTACAACAACAGCAAAATGGTACAAAGAAATCCACAAGCAATGCTTCAACTGCTGCTGCTGCTGCTGTTGCTGCTACTGCTGCTGCCGTCGTTGCCTCTGTTGCAACGAGTACTTCAAGCATGACATCTACACCTCAAGTATTTGATGAAAGGTCCCAACCCAACTATTTTACAAAACAACCATTCGATATGGCTTATCAAGATATTTATGGTCATCACCATCATCACCATCATCATCATCATCACCGTTCCAATTTCCAAACTGCTGAGGTAAGTTTATTTTTAATAAATTAGATGTGTGTGTCCTCATTTATTTTTTATTAGGAAAATGTTAATTATAATAATCCTTTGCGTAACTTTAATCAATCAACCTTTGGAATGCATTCATCTCATGCTCCTTCTTTATTAAACCATGAAGTTCATAACCAATCTTTCTTTGCTGCTGCTTCTAATGAATCTGACAGGAACAGTCAATTTGGTTATACTATGAACTCTTTGGTTTCACCTACTGCTCATAGTCCTGGCTATCGAGAGCCTTATGGTTATCCTAATTACACTATGACTGCAAATACGAATGCTATGCCTGTTCACAGTAACACGATGTCACCAGTCAACAACAATAACGTGGGTGTAACAACAACAGCACCTGTCAACACCAACAGCGGTAGACGTGCTTCCTCTACTGCAAATAACAATAGCAACAATCAACAAAAGGCACACGTCTGTCCTATACCTCAGTGCCAACGTCGATTTAAGCGATTAGAACATCTTAAGCGTCATATGCGTATTCATACACTTGAAAGGCCTTTTGCATGCACATTCCCTAATTGTCATAAAACCTTTTCACGCTCGGATAATTTATCGCAACATATGAAAACCCATCAAAGAACTGAAGACCGTCGTAGAAGGCAGCAACCATCACAAGAATTTAATCCTATGAATAAGCAACAACAGCAGCAACAACAACAGCAACAGCAGCAAAACTTACCATCTTTGTCTTCAGAAAATGACAATTCTACTATGTTAAACAATATGGTTGGCATATCTTGGCATTCTGCTAATACTGGTACTGTTGGCTGTTAAAACAATATATGTTCCAAGGAGAAGAGGAAAGAGTAAACTAAATAAGAAAAAAAAAAAAAAAACAAAAAAAAAAAAAGAGGAAAGAATTCTATTTTATTTTTATTTTTATTTTTTTATGTTTAAACCATATTTCATATATGATTTTACTTGTTCTTTTCAATTTTCTTAACTTTTTTTTTTTTTTTTTTTTCTCCTTCTTTACTTTCTCCCCTTCTTTTATATTTTATTTGATGTATAGAATTCAATTTTATGCTTATCTTTTTTTTTCTCTTTTTCTTTTTTTTTTTTTTTTTACTTTTATGAAGCATTCCACAGCCAGAAAAAAACAAACAAAACAAAACAAAACAAAACAAACCCCCCCTCAATTTGCATTTTCATTTTATTTTCTAGCATTTTTTTTTTATGTTTAAAAGAAACAAAACTCGTAATATGATTCTCTCACCCACAAATACCCATACTTTTTTTAATAAAAAAAGAAGAAAAGAGGAAATATAAATTACTTTGATTAAAAAGTGCGATATTCTTGTTCTTGTTGTGGTTGTTCATTGACTAATAATGTTTCTACTTCTTGATTATTATCTGTTTCTATTTCAATTCTAGTAGGCAAAATGCTTCTTTCAACATATTTGGATGGTGGAATCTTGAAGCATTGAATACCAAGGAAATCACAAAATGCATTAATTACAGCAGTAGCTCTTATATAATATCTAATAATAGTGAAAATACACAAAATCCAAAGTACTTGATATTCTGGATAATTACTAATGTACATATTATTTTAACTAAACATACAGTCTCTAATCATCTATAAACTTACATGTCAAAATAACCAAGAAGACTAAATAATAACCCTACACCCAAACTGTAATAAATACTTTTGAATTTTGGGAAGGTAGATTTTGTTAAATGAGCAAGAATGATATCTGAGGCCATCTCCCCAAACAAATATCCAACAAAAACACTAAATAAGATGTAATGCTCTTCAATAAATATCGTGGATCCAGGTGACCTTAACCAAAGATAGATAATGATTGTGCACAGTAAAAAGGGACCCAGTACATCAACAAGTGCTTTTGTTGCATTCATAGACTTTTTGTGACATGCTTTGTTAATAGCATATATACTATACACAAGTATATGAGTGGGACATGATATCCAAGAATTTATATACAGTACCTAACTGGTAATTGTGTTGTAACGAAGAAAAAGATGAGACCATAAATGAAGAGGTTCGCAAAAGTAGTTTCAACAGGTAAAAAGGAACTTAACCAAGAAAACCAGGATACTTCAGAGATAGGTACATGCCATGAATCAGGACCTATACATAGACATACAGAATATCAGACACATGCATCAATCATTGTGTATATATTTTTACCATAAAGACCCGACCAAATGAAAGCAAGACAAGTTACAATGATACCTTCTGTAGGTCCGTTTACATATCCCAAATACAACACACCCGTATAATATTCTTCAGCAGTAGACATATAAAAACCAGCAACGGTCACATAAAGTAAGATTGCAGCTGATACAGAATGACCCAAACCAAGAGCTGCAGCTTGTAATATAGCGACATACGTGCAGTTGATAGCATCGCATCCGTGATCAAACAACTCCCCCAGAGGGGAAGAAGTATTTGTACGACGAGCTTGGCGACCATCCACATTATCAAAAGTCGAATATAACCAAAGCCCTAGAGCAAAACTAAAATAAACCCAACGTGGTCCTTCTGTGCTGAGGTCAGGGATAAATATACAGGCAAGAATTACATTAAATATCATAAAAAATAGACCAATTAAAGTAATAAGATTAGGTCTATTCAAAAAATGTCAAAATAAGAGGAAGAATATAGCAAAATTACTACTTACGCTATCCAGCGCGGGAATAGAGTAATAGCATAATCCCAATAAGGTCTTAGGACATATTTAGTTATTGGTGACTTATCTACAGCTCCATATTTATACAATCGCAAGTTTTTTAACTGGGAATCTTGAAGATACTCGGTATAAGAGGGTTTAAAAAACTGACCCATTTTTTATTTTAAAGGAAAAAATAAAGAAAAAATATTTTTTGTTGTAAAAAGGAACCAAGGTATCGCTGATAAAACTCCGAGCTGCTGTGTCACTTCTTTTGGACTTTAACTAAAAAAAGCGGCTTATAGATCAAGTATTGATAGTATATATACATGTATATTCATAGTATGCACATAGCAGAGCCTGAATCGTGAAATTAGGATGGCAAAAATGCTTTTATTTGCAATCCTTTACGTACTTATATCCCCAAAAATAATTTAAGCTTTACCATAACTATTTTCTATAATTTAAAGTGAGTAAGAGTAACACAAAGAATACTCTGTCGTGCAGCATCAATAGAGGAAAGATCAGCTCCACTCACTACTGCGTAAATAGGTTTGTATTATTATCGTTGCACAGATTCATTTTCAGGTACAGCTTAAAAAGAGTGGCTGATACGGTGCTTAAGGCACAAGTTGTCAACTTTGCAAAGCATAAAAAACGCCAATTGATACTTTAAAATCTATCATTCATACTTGTAAATCTACGAATTACACTGCAAATAATACCGAATATTACTCAAATTCCAAGAGCGCTGTTTTTCAAAACTTAATAGATCACTCAAAAATATAGATCTTGCACTGAAGATGAAACCTAAGCATCATAATCATATATATTTGGTTTATAGCTTTAAAAAATTGTTATATATGGTAAACAAATGTTTATTTTTACGTTAAAAAATTAGTTAAAATTAACAGTTGTTTAAAACGAAAATCTCTCCCACACTGCGAACTTTACATTTTTTTTTTTATTTTCTTAGGCAAAGCCTCATCAATATATTTGAACATGGTTCTTCCCAACTCTCCAACTTTTACTCAAGCGGCGAAGCTCTAATCTTCATTACCAAAACATAAAGCTAAGTACAAGTCCTGTACTCAAGCTGTAACAGCAATTAAGATGTCCTTAATGTATGATCATATTTTGCCCCCTCATAGTGATGATTCTTCGACTTTGAATGCTTTGCAAACTAGCATTTTCAGAACGTCTAGAATAAATGGTGCTTATTTATTTGATATTTCGGCGTGTAAAGAAAAATATACTGATCAATAGCGCATTTTATTGCTCAAGGAACAACATCCTAATGTCCCCGCTTGTGTTCCATTGAATGACGGCCCACGTCGTTACCTTGAGATGTATATAACTCAACAGAATGATCACAACAATATTGTAAACAATCGTCTTGTTTTTCCTAAAGTTAATTTACAAATTCATCCTCAGGCTTCCCTCGATTATTCTGCCAAAATATTTAATCTCAAACTAACACATCTCCCTCTAATTCCAAAAGAAGAAGTACCAGCTGGACTCCAGCAAAGTTTGGCAGGCTTTGGTGAAATTATGAATGTCGGAATCTCTACAGAATCTTCTACTGGTTTTTTCGTAGGTACTGGTCATGCGGCTTTAAATGTTCAAAAAGATTCTAATGTCTCAGAAGTCAAAGTATTCCAAGAACTATGCCACCAAATTAGTTGATGTGAAACCAATGACTTCTTTCATGCGACTTGGAATAATATGCCAACTTGATGTTGATATTGTCACAAGGTGGATACCTTTTTTTTTATTTTGCGGATGGTGTCTTTTTCAACTTTTGCTTTATTACGATTGTGCCAACGATTATACAACAATATTTTATATCATCGAACTATTAGGCTACAGCCTTTTCTTTGGGGCTATATACTGAACGATGCACCCACTTTAGCAAATGATCGTACGGCGGAATCGCTCTCTCAACAGTTTCGAAATCAACGAATATGGCAGAAATTCTCTTCAAGGAAATTCAGACCATTGGGAAATACTAACAATTACCATTCGCGAATTGGTATTGCCCAATTTCGGATCAAAAACTTCTGGAACGCACCTATGCTCCTACAAGTGCGATCGGTGTGGTATAGGGTGCTCAACTTCAAGTTACCCACAATGTCCTACCAGCACCACATTCATAATGCCGAATCCTCTCAATACAAGCTATGCCATGCAGATGAAGATACAATTGAACATTTTATGGTCTTCTGTCCCCCCAGACAATTCGTTTGGAATTCCGTTCTTCAAAGCTTTTACCCTGAACTTCTGTTGCAACTGGAACATCTATGGATTCTTCTTCGTTCGCTCAACCCTCCACCTTTGTTCCTTATTTACAAAATCTAGCATTTGTTTACAGTCGTTTCATCCGTCTTATAGTTCATTTGGTACTTTCACTGGCAATTTGTCTTTCAAAACATTTCTTATCAACTGTGTCAGTTGATGATTGTGTAAATTGGATAAACTATGTATATTCATTTTTCGATAGAGGTCTGGTCCTTGAGTCAATGCTTTAAAAAAGCTATCCGCAAATTTACAGTCAAAAACAGGCATGTCTTTGACCTCTGTCACTTATTAAAATTGGAATGATACAGAGAAGATTAACATGACCCCTGCACAGTCAAAAATGGATATTAAGATAGTCACGCAATTTGATAGTCATGGTGGGTAACTTCTTGTCCCTAAATGACTCAATTTCCTGTAATTCATTATCATTAAACACTTCATACTTCTTATAATTGATATCATTTACCATTAGACATGTACCACTTTTCTTCGGCTTTCATTTTACTGAAGGCCCTCTCAAATTTCATTCTGCAATCGTCACTTGGTATATTCAAAGGATTTTCATCAGTCTATTCAACATCTTCCTGCTCTTTTAACTCGTCGATTTCATTGGTATCATCATCAGTTTCTTCGTGGGCTTCTTCAATGTCTTCTTCATGGAAGCTTTTTTTTTTTTTTTTTTTTTTTTTTTTTTTTTTTTTTTTTTTTTTTTTTTTTTTTTATTTTATTTTATTTTATTTTGAGCAAATTTCTCATCAATAAAAGTTTTCTCGTCTTGAATGTCAAGAGGTTTCTTAGATAAGAATATAGACTGACGATAGATTGATTAAAGGTGGGACTTGACTAGTAGATTGGAAAAGAACTCTGGAAATACTTAATATCACATTCAAATTATTGAAAGCTTTATACTTTCCTTAAACAATCATATATTGCAGCAGCCATATCTCGATGCATGTTTTTCATTTATCAATTACCTTACATGCTTTTACTGACAGCAATATTTAGAATATTGTCCTCCTCATCTATCAACGTTTCTTAATACCTTTTTGTTCAAAGAAGCGTTCCTGAATATGCTAATGAACATTTGGCCAATATCCCAGTTTGCAGACAAAATATAATTTGACGCTTGGTATTCAAATATTGCTATTCATCATACCAGTTGGATCAAAAGCTAGGCTCACATTTATAAGAGAAATGCTATTACTATTTTTCATATCCCATAGAGGCATTAAAAGCTTGTTTGTTGCCAAAGGAGACGCGTTACTTCATATCTGAGCACCGTGAAACAAAACCAGTAAAGAAAGAAGCAACCAACGTGTCGGTATCATAAGGCTTACCTTTTGGTGAAGTATCAGAATCAAATGAAGTAACTACTAAAA
Organism: Rhizopus delemar RA 99-880; assembly: GCF_000149305.1. Taxonomy (NCBI): domain Eukaryota; kingdom Fungi; phylum Mucoromycota; class Mucoromycetes; order Mucorales; family Rhizopodaceae; genus Rhizopus; species Rhizopus delemar. The sequence goes on from NW_027137828.1 coordinate 2,204,733, forward strand.
AAAAAGGAGAGTAACAAAGAAGCCTTCCATTAAGTCTTTTAAGTTGTTAAAAAATTGCGACTGCTGCAATATATGGTTGTTTAAATTCAAATTAGCTTCGCGCGAACGCGCAATTTTTCTCAAAAAAGTGGGTGGTATTTTCAAAAAGCCTGTAAATTGAGAGTGGAAACACAGTACATAAAGGGACTTGTCAAAAATGCTGAACATGTCGAATTAGAACTGGGAACAACATGTAAATTGTTCTCTACAAGCCTGCGAGAATTAGATTAGTGGGAACAGTTTATCATCAAGAAGAACGAGTTGCCAATCTAGAAGATAATGCAGAAGACACCAAAAGTAATAATACACTAGATGCATCAAATACAGGTTGGGGATATGCTCCCTTTAGTAACCACGTCAGGATTCTGGACCAAAGAAGAGGCTCAACAATCTATAAACGTAAGAGAACTCAAGTCAGTACTTTTGGCAAAACAACTGTCGTATTTACCTTAGTAATTTCCTTAGTCTCGTGTGAGGTCACTCAAAAAATTCTTAAGCTAATAATTTGATTGCATATTGTACGATACATAGCCTATGTAATTTATGCCGTACTACCTCAGACCCTAAACCACATTGTTATATTCTAAGACATTGCTTTGAATGAGTTCCCTTTCTCATCCTTATCCAATAAAGAGGCTCAAGAAACTCATAATTATTTGACTTATTTATTAGTTTCATTAATCGAGAGAAATTAACACACCTATCCCACAACAACTCCAAGCAAAAAAAAAAGGTGCGAAAGTTGAACAATTAACCTTTATTTCCGGCAGCACAACGGGCTTGAAATAGGCTGTGAAGGCAGGGGAACGACATCACTCATTTTTCAATATTTAACAATGCATAGCCGCTGTACAAACGTTTCTACAACAGAATGCCGAATCTCATTTACTATTTTTCGTATTTTCTTTTCCATTTTTCTTATAAATTATCAGTCAATAGTGTACATCCCTGTGCGGCACTTAAATAAAACACCATTTACAAAAAAAAAAAAAAAAAAAAAAAAAAAAGACTTAGAAATACAAATACAAAAATCGTGCAACAATCACAGTATTCAAGCAATTTATCAACACATCCCACGAACCTAGAATAATTAAGCAGATATTTTGAGCAGAATCAAACGGTAGCTATACGAATCAGCAATTCAAAGAGCTGCGTTCGATCAAATACAACGACAATGGATGTCATTACAGGTGGATGTATTTGCCGTAAGACACAACAAACTACCACACTATTGAGCACTGAACTTGAATCCGGTAGCAGCAGTAGACGCTTTTCAGCAGAATTGAAAGACCAAGAGACTTTATCTATACCCACCTTGGAAACTGATTCTGCAGATTCTGAAGCAGATCAAGGCGCAGAGATTGAATAGAACAAGACTAGTGACACCACTATGGTTGAGCCAATTTTGGTATACAATTTAATGTCTGAGATAATGTATTTATAGAAAAAGATTAAATATAAAAGTATCTAATGTTTATACTAATCTGAATTGCTGAGTAAAATATAGCTATTAATGTTCAAGTACCAATTGAATACACTATGAAACTACTACAAGTCTTCATAATGCTATTCTCTATGGGATTGGATACTCGAGACATTACTAAGCTTTCCGCCAGTTTCCAGTATATTTCTAATTAGATCCACCAATTAAAGAGTCCCCTGTTATTGGACACACTACATACAATGATTTGAAATGAAACACATAGAATCACCAATAGTTTGAAGAATAAAACCCAAGATGGTCATGAGCTGCATGGCTATTATCGACGACTATAGGATGAACAAAGTCAGGTCAATCATCTTAGGGGAATATCTGGACGGACCACTGTGTCCGGTAAGATCGATATTAGCATTTATCCGGCAAACAACAAACATTCGTGAAAGACTATTTACTGATCATACACTTTTCTTGACCTACTCGGAAAAAGAATGCGTTACTTCCTCCTCAGTCAGATCCACAATAGTAGCAAGTTGGATAAAATCAGCAATGCAAGTAGCAGAAAACGATACAACATAATTTCAAGCCCATTCAATTAGATTCGCATCATGTAGCGAAGCAGTCGAGCTAGGATATTCTGTTTAAGACGTAAAAAAGCATGCAAGCAGAGTTTGAATTCCAACGCATTTGAAAAATTCTACTATAAACCATCATTACAAGTATCATCCAATACAGCCATTAACCATTCAAGTTTTTCTTCTAGGGATAACAGTATCATATTGGTGATTGGAGTGGAGTTAATTAGGATTAGTTTAGGTATAACAAACAATACTAACGTTGACGAAACAAAGACCGAAAATGTAATACATACCCGCCCATGGTACTATTTTTTCTAGTGATGCAACTTTGAATTAATGTTAGTATTATTTTATAATTTTCACTTATTATATCCATCCGGCTGGTAAATTTTGTCTGTTCTGAAAAAATAAACGACGATTTCCGAAAAATAAATGACGATTACCAAAGAATAAGTGGTGCTACCTGAAAAACATTTGGGTGTTTGTTAACAAATAATTGTCTTTTTGGGCTAAGTCAAATTGGCGTTACTAATAGATTATTGTCGGCTGTGATGTATAAGCTTTATTTCTTTCCTTTCGCTCTAGCAATTGAATAGCATGGCAAAAGATACATTTTTTTATGAGAACGGACACAATAATGCCTACAATAAGGATAGAGAGTCTTCGATTCGATGGAAGGTGAGTTAACCGAACTCAGTGATCCAGACGTAATACTTAAAACCATACGAGCCAAAAGTCCTATTTGAGTCTTAAACCAGCAGAGAAAGAAATTACTGCAAAAGATTCAACAAAAAAGGCTACAGAAGTGGTCAAGAAAGCAGCCACTACAAAAACTACAACAACCAAACCAGAGAGATATTTATTGACCGAATGATCGAGGGTCCTACGGAAAGAGGAAACGTGACTTTGCATGCAAAGGATCTTGGAATTAATCCTCTTACTGCTATGCACTGGTGGAAACACTATCAATAAACAAGGAAGATAGCTTACAAAAAGCTGCAAAGGGATTCCGGCCGACCCAATTCACTGACTCCTGAGCATGAGCAGCACATTCAAAAAATTGTAAAAAAAGACTCACAACTTTGTGCTGATGACGTTATTGATTCTCTGAAATCGCAGTTTGAGGGCTTGAAGATTTCAAAGTCTCAAATGAACCACCACTTGAGAAACAACATACTCATTTCAATAAAGAAGCCAACCTTCGACCCTATGACAAGAAACTCTGACAATAACTTGCAAACGAGATACAAGTGGTTCATGAAGTGGAAAGGCTCGAATCTGGGTTATACTAAGAAATGCATTTTTATTGATGAGGCTGCCAAACCAAAAAAAAAAAGAAAGCTTGCAGGAGCCAAAGGGCAAAGATCAGGCAACAATATGATTGAAGAGCCTACTATAGAATACGTTGATGTGGAGGAGAGCACTGAATCGAGAACAACAAGCCAGTAGCAAAAGGTACAACTACTGCCCTCTTTGTAGGGTTTATAAGTGAGCTTCTTGATATCATGGACATGATCGAAGGTCTTATGGGTAGTTATCTTGTAATGGATTATTGTACTATTCATAAGTCACATCCAATGATAAGAAAAATTGAGGGTAGAAGTTATAGAGTAATGTACTTACCTCCTTGTTTGCCAGGGCTCAACCCAATTGAGCAGTTTTAGGCTATAATTAAAGGAAAACTCAAACATCGTCGAATGAAAACTTATTGAGTCGAAGTGCTGATGCTTGTAATCAAGCTCTTTATGACTTTCCTTGTCAAATCATCCACTGTTGCAATAAAACACCCATGTGAGCATGCTTTTAAAAGCATACTATGATGTTTTCATAACACCGTGCCTTTTTAAAATATAAATATTGCGAAAATTGATATGGTTAAAACAGTTTTATTGGGTTCAGCAAAGGACCTTTAATGAGGATTTTGATCCGTGAATATATCATCATTATGCAGCGATATTACAAGATGACAGTCCAACATTTTATACTCATCAATTTTGTTAACATATTTATCATTGAGGTTTGATGAAAAAACATAAAAAACTTGACACATTCAGACGCTAATAACCTCTTGAGTCCTATCTACTATGTGTAGCTACTATTCTATGTGAACCTAGAAAACAAGCATCTTGTATTACAAGCTACTACATGTTGTAAGCTCATTGTAGGCACATTGTTATTATTCGATTGTAGCTGTGTTTGAATGGATCTATATAAATGGGATGGGAATATTTCTTTTTAACATTTAAATCAATTTCTGGAGACACTTTTTCTTTTTGTTCGTATGTTTCAATCATGAAAACACATTGGAAAATGAAAGGAAATCAAAAGGATACCTTATTCTCTTCAAACCAAAATAAGCCATCTAAGAGCGAAAACGGTAGGCTCCATATCTAATAATGGATCGAAATGTCACTGACCACAAAATTGGTACTATTGTAGACTCGTTTGAACTATATGTAGAAGACAACTCAGACGACGATTTCCAACCCGTTGTAACAGCTAGAAAAAGAAAAAATTAGTTGCATTGTCAAAGTTGATGTAGGTAAACAGCTAGTCTAACGAATGAAACCCTATCATAGGTAAGGAAAATACTCCACAGAGTGGATCACAAAAGAGGTTCAAAGGCAAAGGAAAAGCTATAGATTCTGAAGTTATTACTACAAGTAGTATTGGTATCTCTACAACAGATGAACCTATCATGTTCAATAAGATCACTCTTGAGGACAATGATCTTGAATATAGCAGTGATGATTTTGATGCACCTGTCGTCAAAAGACCCTTTTTGGGTGAATCAACCAAGTCTGCTCTTCGTATCACCAAATCAACTTCTGCTGCTGTGGAATCAAGCACAACTGCTTCTAAAACAAGTATAAGCTCTCCCAAGCCTAGTGAACCTGTTCCAACTGCTTTCAAGTCAGCTGCAACTTCTGTCAAGGCAAGTGATATTAAAGAAGGCCCTAAAAAGATAAGCAAGCGTGTGATGACAATTAAAACGACTGTAAAGAATATTTGGAAACCAGCATATTTACAGCCATTGTATGGTTTGGTTCACACTACCAACTTACTAGTTACACATACTTTTGCCTTCACAAAATACATATATTTACAAGAACTGGCAGAAAATGAAAATTTTGCGTTGAACAACTTTGTGACAAAAAATTTCTTTGTTGAAGTTTTTCTGAGTCTTGTTCTTTCAAAAGGGGTAAATAGCACAAGACTGAAGGATACGATCAAAAATTATAGGCGGTTGATATCAAAATATAAAGAAGCTTACTTTGAAGACGCTAGTTATAGTCCCCCAAACTTACCATATGCTCAGCAAATAGCCTTGTACGAGTGTACGAAGATCCAAACGGCTTACTATAATAGCATCAAAGCTCATTTTGGAAACAGGCTGCGTAGTTTGATAAACAAGTTATTTAAAAAGAAGGAAAAGGCAGAGAGTCTCAGAGGAGAAATGCAAGCAAACAAGTCAAGTAGTAAAGCGATAAAAGAAGCTATTCGAAAGAAGATTTATCGATCCTGCAATCAGGTAAAGCTTGCCTTCGCCAAAAAAGAGATGCCTGAAGTTGGTCTTTTAGATGATCAATCAAGAACACAATTAAATGATTTTCTCTCAAGTTACCCAGAGGACTATACTTTTCAAAAGAACTCAATTTACTATGATGTTATGGCTAGTCCAAAAAACCATTTCAAGGCCTTCTTCAGACTTGCTGAACTGTCTGAAGCCGAACAGACGAAACAGGTTGCTTGTTTCCCGCTACGTAGCACCTTTATTCCTTGCTACATGACATTGGATAGCAAAATAATCCATTACCATATTCTCAAGAGCAAAAAGAATCTAAAAACAGGGAGCAAGTTTGAGACATGGGGTGCCGTCGTAGACCTAAATAAAAAGGCGTTCAAGCATCAAGGATTTCAAAAGAATTTGCGGTTCCAAGGAACTCTCGAAACAGATGGAGTCGGTGTCTCTATAATGAAGCAAAACACTGATACAAGCAGAAAGTCGCCTAAACCCAACACTGAAAAGAAAGTGGACGGTAACCAAACAGAGCAAATTGAAGGATTAGGTCAAGCCGAGTTAAAGAGCACTGAAGGCAAGTGTGTCTTGATAGACCCTGGAAGGCGGGACTTGATGTACTGCATGAAAGAAACCAGCACTGTTGAAGAAAAACAAACACTTATATTCACGAAGAACAACCGCTCAAAATGTTCAAGGCACTTCAGATATTTAAAAAAACATACTCAGCCTTTTGTTGTCCAGAAAGTCGAAGTAATCCTTTCTAGATCTGAATCCAACTCTGTAAACTTGAAAAAATTTATACAGTACATTAAAACAAGAACATCAGTAAAGACCACTTTGTACGAATATTATGGAAACGAGACAACAAAGTCTAAAGAAACATATTTCCCTGAATCCGAATTTGACTTTTGAGTCGACCAAAAATGTAATTTGTATTATGGAAATCTGTTCATAGCAAAAATCCGCGGTTTTTTCCCTCAGCCTGAGAGTTACTCTACTGATAGCTCTGTAAAGTCTCAACTGTATGCCACTTACCTACAAATAATGTTACAACAAAAGCATATTTCAGAAAGACTAGATGATAATGAGAAAAGCAAAGTTCTAGGTCTGGCAAAAGAGATATATAGACGGCCAGAGCAAAGCAATTATAAAAAGACTATCAGTACAGCATTAGAAAAGCTACAAATTTTACCTTTTCGAAAGTTGAAGTTTTCAAGTAAACTCTTCTTTGACCAGAATGATCAAAAATTGGTGCATAGCTTAAAAGCAAAGTTTGGTCAAGTTGCTGTCTTAGTTTTTGGAGATTGGTCCGCTCCTAATGTCAAATATCAAGAACCGACAAGAGGAAAGGGGTTAATCAGGATGTTAAAGAAGAACGGGTTTGTTGTCTACTTAATCAATGAATACAAAACATCTTCCCATTGCCCAACCTGTGAAAATGAGTTAGAAAAATTCAAAACTGTGCCAAACCCTCGCCCTTACCAACGGAAAAAAAAGTCAGACGTGCTATGCAATGGTTTGCTGAGGTAATCCAAAAAAAAAAAAAAAAAAAAAAAACTAGATTAATTCTTGGTAACTAATGCAGTACTAGGTGTAAGAGCCTCTCATGTCTTAAACAACAAACCACAGAAATAAAAAGAAGACTTTGGAATCGAGATCAAGCAGCTGTATTGAATTTTCTCAAGATCTTAAATAGTTTAAGAAAGACTGGCGAACGCCCTAGCCTTTTCACCAGAAAATACCCTTTAGACTAATTATCTTTAAGTAGAACACAAATAGGAAAATCACAAAAACATCTCCACCAAGGTTATCGCTTTGGTCATTTAATACAGGTATTGCATTAAAACAAGTACAAAGCGACAACAATAAATGTACTAAACGAAATTTTCATTTAGGTTAGTGACATTCATTTTTCTAGAAATGACATTTGTTTTTTTGCTAAACGAAGTTTATTTTCTTCAAACCGACAAAATTTACCAATCCCACTGTATCCATCCCTCCCAAAAAAAATTTGAATTTATGTTTAGCTTACATTAGAAAGATAAGAGGAAAAAGAAGATTTTATTATTACTACTGTTTATATATATGTAAAATAAAGCGTGGCTCATAGAGCACGTATCACATTGGAGGTTTTCGTCTCGTCAACCCTGGTATTCTCAGATTATTTGCAATGTTAGCACCATGAGCATTGTAGATTCTTAATTTCAACACCAGATTATATCTGTACGCCTTGCGGCACCTGAATCAAATCCTATAAAAAGAAACCATCAGATTATGTTTTTTTTTTTTGCTACTGCTGTAGGTATTACTGTTTAAAAACATATTTTGATATGAAAGCCTCATTGTTGTTGTCAACTCTTTCATTATTCTATGTGGTTAACGCTGATCCTGCATGCAGGAGAAATGCGATTGTAGAAATATCGCGTAGGACCAAGTCTGGTATTACTATTTATGGTACAATGAAGATAACAGGTGGCAAAGACGCACGGCAAATCTCTGAACCAGCTTTGAATGATGCCTTTAGTAACTGCTTCTTCGAAGGTGGAAGATGTATTGTAAGAAACCAGCTCACGTTTAGTTGTGTCACAACATATGAATGGCAGAGCGTTAGTTGGATTGGAAGAGGTAATATTGAATTCGATTGCAATAATGGTAGATTGAATCATTGTTATGATGTTCAATGGACTAGACCTTGATTTTTAAAAACAATATATAAAAATAAAATGTCAGGTTATTTAGGGGAGCTTGCTAGAGGCTCTGCTTGTTCCACTATAATTTCTCGCTTTTCCTTTCCTTATTTTATTGATTAAAAATGAATTTAATTCTTTTTTTTTTAGTCTAATTTTTTCCCAATTTTTTATTTTTATTTTTATTTTTATTTTTATTTTCTTTATTTCTTTTTTCGTTGTGTATGGCAAGCAATATCAAAAGAACAAATACCACTTCCTCCATCACATTTGATTATAGTGGTGGGCCTATACCTGAAGTCGTGAAGAAGTCATATGTACAACAACAGTTACCTGTTAGAAAGCAAAGCTTAGCAGCTTATGGAAAACCTATAAGAAAAAGAAATTTTCGGCCTTTAGCTACAACCCCTCGTCCTCCTGGAGGTTGGACTCAAGAAGAGGACGAATTTGATTTTAAGGATAGACCACCTTCTTCAATTGTCTGTACTGAACCCATCGATCCTTCTCAGGTGGTTCAAGAAGAAGAAGAGGATAATCCAACTTATTTAAATACGAATTTCAGTGAAGAAATGTTGATTGACGACGTTGATATTGATGATAATCATTACCGAGAATGGCGTAAGGGTAAATAAGGAGTTTTATTACCGAAGGAAATGCTCTTTTTGCATAATAACCAATTCTCTTTCTTTTTTTTTTTTTTTTTTAAAAAAAAAAAGCGAGTTTATCAAGCGATACTGCAACAATAATCCAATTGGATTATTCAGAGGATACTTCTACTCTTTTAAGAATGCAGCAAAAAAGACAAGAGCAGCAAAAATCGATTGATGCTTACTACAATAAATCAATACAAAATGCTTTATTATCGCAGGTTGCAAGCGAATTTTATAGAAGAATACCACTAGTTACATTAACTAAAGATGATATTGAATATCGAAATGCATTCAGTGGAGAAGAGGCAATTGTATATATATATAGCATACGAAATGATTACTTGTCTATTCACTAATCATTTCCCCTTTTTTCTTTATTTAGAATTGCTTGCTTTCTGTACTTTGCATCATAGATCGTAAGCAAGGTTTATCCATTGGACGCGCCTTAGGCAACCAACAATTTTTTCATGATGTCAATTACGAACATAGCTTAATGGATTCTGTAGATGAGCTATATGTATTTCGCTACAAAAAGGAACATGATATATCTACAGACAATGGTAAACACAAACTGTGCTTTTTACTGTAAGCTAATACATATATAAAATTAGAGCCACAAAACATAGAATTACCTAATGGTGTATATACACCTTTCACTGATTGTTATTCACCTACTTGTAAAGATGAATCACCCTGTTATAGCTTTGGTTGTCCAAAAAGAAAGGTAAATCAGCATATATTTATTTAGTTGTAAATCTAACTCTATATAATCAGAGTTTAAAAAGAAGTCCAAGCCAATCATCCCTTCAAGAAAAGGTTTGTATCACCAAAATGATAATTGTGGCGCGTAGTTGATTACTTCATACAGGAAGAGGAAACGAGTAGTTTATGGATACATTCCGTACCTGGAAATGTCGTTGAATCAACTTCACCGCAAGAAATCAAACGCCAAGAGTGCATTTACGAACTAATTTATACAGAACGAGATTTTGTAAAAGACCTTCAATACATGGATCATGTAAAGCCGTGTACTTTTTCTTTTATATGCGTATACATTACTAATCTCTTTATACACTACTAGTTTTGGATTAAACCATTGTTAACACAAGATATTATTGCAGAAGAAAACCGAGAAACCTTTGTAGACCTCGTATTCTCCAATCTTGCAGAGATAGAATCAATCAATTCAGAGCTTTCCAGGGCACTTGATCAGAGACAATCAGAAGCTTACCTTGTACCCAATATTGGAGATATTATGCTGCAACATGTAGGCAACTTTGAGCCATTTGTACGATATGGTGCAAATCAGGTTATTGGTAAATTTTATTTTGAGCTCGAAAAAAAGAGAAATCCGCGATTTGCAAAATTTGTAGAGGTAAGAAACAATTCGGTTTTTACAAGTAGAGGAGACAGAAATTTCTTTTATGAAATAGGAAACAGAAAGGAAACCTCAATCGCGCAGATTGGAGTTAAATGGCTATCTCACAAAACCAACAACTCGATTGGGTCGATATAACCTTTTGCTAAGAGAGATACTCAAAAGAACGCCAGATGACAACTCAGACAAGGAGCTGATTCCACAAGTCATGGAAAACATCACCCAATATTTGATTCAGGTTAATGCCGATACTGGCAAAAGTGAAAATAAATTCAACCTTGAACAGATCCAAACAAGGCTTTCATTCAAGACACCGGCCGAATTTGATGTGAGTTATTTGTTTTAAATTGTTTTTTATATTTTGGTATGCTTACTAACTTTCATGTATGATTAGTGTCTTCAGCTACAAAATCCTGAAAGACAATTGCTTATGAAGGGTAGAATGAAAAGGAAAGGAAATACATCTTCTGAATCAGCAGATGTTCAAGTGTTTTTATTCGATAACTATTTAGTTATAGCTAAGATTAAATATGTAGACTACCTTGAGATCTATCGAGCACTTAGAAAGGTATAAGCTTTTTAAAAGTACACTTTATTGTTCATTTACACATACAATATATATTATAGCCTATACCACTTGAGTTACTATCAGTTCACGTCAGTTCAATTAGCAAGCGTGAAAAACGTGCGAGTTCACTGTTACCCTACAGCAAATCTCCAAATTCCTTAAACAATGTTATACCTAAACAATCTACTTCTGATAACTTTCAGCCATCTAAATCCAATAATTTGTCTATCGTATTTACTCATCACGGCCGTCGTGGTGCCTCGCCCATCACACTCTATGCCACCTCTGCCTCTAATCAACAACTGTGGGTGAAAACAATCAAAGGTCAGCAAGAGTCCCTGGCCAAAAAGCGATGCGTCTTTTCAATCATACCTCTTATTAAGAGTCATTTTACAACTTCTAATCGCGTTAACAGTACTGTGACTTTGGATACTAATAATAAAAGGTTTTTAATTGGTACCGATCAGGGCGTGTATGTGACCAACAAAGATCCAGAGACCAAAAAGTTAGCTGTTTCTCGCGTTATTCACCTCGACAAGGTCTCTCAAATTGAGGCCATGCCCGAATCCCAAATCCTGGTGCTTGCCGACAAGACTCTTTGGTCTTTCCCACTCGATGTCTTATCACCCAGCTCCTCATCACAGGTAAAGAGGGGACGATCTATTAGTCAGAATACAGCCTTTTTTCACGTAGGAGAATGCCTATCAAAGACATTAGTATGTGTCGTCAGGATGAATACTCTCTCAGCTACAACCATTCGTGTATTTGAACCTGTTGTCATGGATGAAAGCAAAAAGACGAAGCCTATGTTTAGTATAAGAAGACTTGTTAGAGGTGGACCCGTTGGATTGAAAGCTTATAAAGATTTATATTTGCCAGGCGAAGCCTCTTCGATCAGCTTGCTTAAATCTAAGATGTGTATATCTTCAGCCAAGGAGATTGGTGTCGTTGACATGAAAACCTTTGGCGTACAAGGTATGTCGTGTTTACAATCAAAAACATCCATTGGAGCTCATGTTTCTCTTTGATAGCTCTACTCGATCCAGAAGACGAAAATCTTTCTTTTGTTTTCTCACGGACAGACATTAAGCCGGTTACAATTTATAGAATTAAATTCGCGGAATATTTGGTTTGCTATAATGGTAGAAAATGAGCACATAGAAAACGAGGGCTTGAATTAACACTGTTGATAAATAGAATTTGCATTTTTAGTTGACCAAAGAGGACGATTCATCCAATCAAGCGTACGAATTGACTGGGAGGGTGCTCCAGATTCATTTGCTTTATCTTATCCATACCTACTTGCATTTGAACCTGATTTCATTGAAGTCAGACATGTTTATACAGTAAGTAGAAACATATATATGAAATATATACACATTTTCTAATGTTAGCTTACAGGGAAACTTGGAGCAAATCATACGAGGCAAAAATATTCGTTGTACTAGTAATAATACTCATAATTCCATCCTGCAGTGCTCAATGAATGATCCTGAAGATGATGGACATCAAATTGTATACCAGTTAGAAAGAACAGTCGAGATTGACTCTTCACCTTTATCCCCTCATTAAAAGTTCTTATAATAACTATTGTTAATATTTTATCATCACTTCTACTAATAATAATTATAATAATAATGCCAAACTATAAATTGTTGGCTATAGACTAATGCTTATAAATTTCTGTTTGCATTTTAAAGCTATCTACAATCCTTTGTTCCTTCAGTCCCCCATTTCTCTTTTTGTTTATTGTATCATTGATTTCATCATTATTTTCTGCTTTTACTATACCCAAAGACAGTGTTGTCTCCATTAGCAATACAATTGAGGAGTGTTAGCATGCATGAATGAATATATTTAAGTACAAATTATATAAATTCATAATAACCAACGACTAATCTTACAAATCAGAAACTTGCAAAACAAAAAGTATTATTTTTTTAATAAACTATTTTATTATTATTGTTTAAGCTTTCTTCTTTTAATAAGTGAAACTTAAACCTAATTTGTGAACCGTCTTTTTCTTCTGCCTTAGTCACAGGATGAACATAAAATATCTATTGTTCCACATTAGGGCATTCGTTACCGATTCTCCTTATGTGGTGGCGCTGACAAAGCATGTTACTACCCAGATTGTAGATGGATAGAGCAGTGATTGCAAAACAAAAAACTCTTTGACACTCTCCTGCATACTAAAATTTTTGGCACATATACTTTTTTCATTGATCAATTTGTAATGGCTAAATTGGATAGTGAGACTTATTCAGCCACAAAGCTTTTTATACAACATTCGATCACTACAATTAGAGCAATTAAATTACCACAGTAGATACTTGAAGCAATTTTTACTAAAAATACATTTTATTGTTTTCAATAAACAGATTAAACTTGTATTTATAAATGTTTCTATTATACTGTTTCTATAAAATACAATAACGTCACACCTGTTCCTCTCTCAAGAACTTTTTAATCCTTTCAATTACAGCGGATCTTAATCGAAGAACACCCATGTTCTCTGCTCCTGGAATTCTAAATCTTGTAGCGAATGCGAAACATGTGCGATCATGAAGCTGATTGCTTGTATCTATATCTAATTTGTCTCTACTACGCTCAACTTTATCTGATAGTCGACTATCTTGTTCATTTTCATCTTCTTCATCTACTGAATCAGAAGCAAGGAATTGTTCAGATACTATTTTACATGCTTTATCCAACTTGTTGTTCCCCAGTAAGGATACAATATAACGATTCCAGTTTTGCTCATCAAATTGATAATTCTTACTTTCTAGCTGGCTCCAAAGGGTTTCAATTTCTTCTCCGCGGTCTTGTTGTACAAGTGAGTCAATGTAAATTGATAATGCAAAATATGAAGCCTGTTCGGGTATAGATTCTTCAGTAGGCTCGATAACTTGGATATTTTGTTCACTGGTGATTTCCAATAATTGCAAATGATCATAATATTTTTCAGGGATTGGTATACGACTTATGTTTGGATCAATATTCTCCACAAATTCTTGATGTTTTGCTGGTTCGTGTAAAGCTTGCCACATTGTCTCAACGGCGTCATAGCGCTTTTCATTTTGAAACATGCTCATCAAAGTAACATAGACCGGCACTGTAACAGGAACATGAAGTTCGACCATTTTGTTGAATAGTTCTTTTGCTCGATTAAAGTTACCATTCTTACTGTATGCATCAATCAAGGGACTGAATAAGTAGGATGAAAGAACGCTTTTTCCCGCCATCAGTGATTCATCTGCCGTATCAAGTAAATCTTCGATTGTTTGGGGTACAACAGTTTCGTATGGTGCTATGTTGCGGGTGTATTGAACATTGACATTTCTTAAAATATTCTTTTGGTGCAGTGGGGAATTTTTTGATCTTTCAATAGCTTCTTGCAGGATGGATTCAGCAAAGTCTAATTCGTTTGCTTTTGCACATCCATTAACTAATATACTCCAAGTGTAAGGTGAAGGCTCCAAGCCAGTTTGAAGCATTTGATCCATAATCGATCTTGCCTCTGATGTTCTATGAGCTTCAAAGTATGTTTGCATTAAAATCGTTTTACAAATAGGTCCTGGTAAAATGCCGTTGGTTGTCATTGTATCCATAATGGCTTCAACTGCTTGTACATCTTTACGCCTGGAGTAAAAGTACATGAGGATGCCGTACGTCTTTTCATTCGGCTCTACTTTCACACTATTCATTAGTCGGTAGGTTTCAAATACCTTTTCCATCTCATTATTCTTTGCATAGGCGTACAACAAGGTGTTATAAATAGATATATCCGGACCCCATCTCTTTTTATAAGCTTCAAAAAGGCGTTCAGTGCCTGCTATATCACGCGCTTTTGCATGCGACTTTAGTAAAGCAGCATAGACATGGGAGGTTGCTGGTAAATTTGCTTCGATCAACAAAGACGCTATTCGATGAGCGCTTTGCGAGTCGCCTTTATTTGCATAGTAGCCTAGTAGCGGTAAAAATGTTTTCGTACTAGGACCCACGCTGCTATCAATTGCTTTCAGTAATGAAAAGGCCTCTGAGAGCTTCCCATTGTTGATATAGCCTTTGAAAATCAGATCTAACACTACTGTCGTCTTTGAGCCGCGTCCTCTAAGAAACTTCAACGCTTGAAGTGCTGAATCCATATCACCGAGTCTTATGAAACATTCGACAATAGATGAAGCAATATAATCGTTTGGCCGTATGTTTTTGCGGCGACACATATAACGATACACCCTTCGCAACATTGGCAAATCGCCTTTCTTTGCAAACATGTCTATCAGTGTAGCAAAGGTGTAGATATCTGGGTTCAAACCGGCTTCGCGTAACATATCATAGGCTCTATTTGCTCCTTCTACATCTGGTTCTGGCTTTTTATGAGCGTGTACATCAATCAAGGCATTGAAAGTAACAATGCTTGGTTCAATGCCTTCCTTATGCACCATTTCATCCAATAACTCCATAGCTTTATTTGTATTACCAGCCCTTCCAACTTTGTGTATAAGTGCTGTCATCATTGGAAGTGTCCGAGGTATATTTCTATTTGCCATAAAGTCGTTTATGCTTAAAGCGTAATCTGGTCGGCCTGCATTTGAAAAATAAAAGACCAAGCTTTGGTAAATCACTGGATCTAGTTCCATCATATCTACATCTGCTGCAATCTTTGGTTGAATCCAGGCGCATACTTTTTCCACCATATCATCAGAGTATCCTGCTTTTCTAATAGCATCCAGAAGCGTAGTAGTAGCTGTGTTTGCAGGTCTCACACGGTGCTCCAGCATGTATCCATATATTCTCATCATATTCTCCGCTGCTACTTCATACCCAATCGACTTCTTCCTTTCTTCATATGCTCCCATCATAATGTTAAATGCTTTTCTTGTTTCCGATTCATCCGGTACGATTAATAAATTGTCGTTTCTTAAATCTTCAAATACTCTTTCCATTTCTTTTAACTTTCCATTCTGCCCAAGTAATTTCATCACCAAGAGTCTTTCCCTTCTGCCTACTTGGTATCCCAATAGTTTCATATCTTCTACAAGTGTCAATACAGATTCGAGGCCCAGGGCGCTATTATTTTGGCGGTAAAAGGATCGAACAAGACGGTTATACTGATCGCGGGATATGTATTTTTGAATATGCTGAGAGGCCAGGTCTTGATAACAGTCCCATGCAGATTCTGGGCTTCCTTGCCTTAATAACTTAAAAGTGTTCTCTGTTAACGACTGTGCAATGACTGCATTCGATTGATCCAACGCAGCGGAAAGAACAGAGTCGTAACTATAATCCTCTTTTCCGGAATCTCGGTTAGGTGTCGTAGTGGATATTGATTGTGCAATTGGAATATAATGTGGGGTATTCCAGTGTCTCATATGAGCTTTGCTGTAGGTTGCAGAGTTATCAAGCCTGTTTCTATTCATGGTGACAAATTGACGTTTGGAGTGCCCTCGCAAGCGATTCATCCAAGAAACGTTGCATGAAGTGATATTTGTACGTTTAAGTCTGCAAGCATTTCTCTAAAATACAAAATATATCAGCTACTGATCTCTAGCAAATGGCTATAAATTCTTACTTGGCATTGCTTACAAGTCGCAGCAGCTGTAAGAGAAAGCATTATTTTCAAAAGGACAAATTCAGGATAATAAAAATTAAGCAGTTTTTGTATTATTGACAAAGTTAAGAAGGCTTACAATGTTGTCCGTTCTCTATTATTTTTTATACAGTTGATGAGCTGCTGTCCCTTGTTTTACTAAAAAAAAATTGAAAAATGGCAAGATCTTTTTTGCTGGTCCTCAATGAAAGTCACAAATGATATTTAAATCACCGCATTTGACAAGGGACACTATCTGCATTTTGCCATTACATGTATTCCCATGCTGCAAAGTTTTTTTTTTTTAATAAAAACAATGATTAATTTGTTGTCTAAAATTTAAATATTAAAAAAAAATTATTTAACCACTTCTTTAACTTATCAATATGACAGCTTCCTTGATAGAGCCTCTTTCGAAGCAGACAATAATCTCAGAAAATGATTTTTTTTTAAGTACAAAGGGAATAATCAAGAGAGATTGTAAATACCCATCACGCGTTTAATCGTGTACATTTTGTGTGGATCTGTGTCACAACCAATCATATTCAAGTATTGCTCTTCTTTTTTTTACTGCTTTAAGCTATCTTTTTCTTTTGTTCAATCTTTTTTTTTATATACAATAATGAAAAGTAAATACAGAAGAGCAGACTTACTTTATGACTGTGTTGTCTGGCTGTTTAATATTATGCTTGATGTTTTCTTTCGAGAAATCAGACCAAGAGGATCACATAAAGTCCCTTTAGAAGGTCCACTAATATTTGTAGCCGCCCCTCACGCTAATCAAGTAAATAATAAGAAAACAGGATCTTTTCTTTTTTTCTTTTTCGATTTTTACTTACTTTTGCAACGTGTAGTTTGTCGATCCGCTGATTGTCATGAGAGAATGTAATAGAAGAGTTTCTTTTTTAATTGCAGCAAAGTCAATGAGACAAAAAGCCATTCGATTTCTTGCAAGTTTAGTGCATCCAAGTAAGAATAGAAAAGAAAGGCAACTTCTTTTGATGTATATCTTTTAAGTTTTGAAACTGACATCCCGTGTTAGTTCCAGTTGAAAGACCACAAGATATAGCTGAAGCGGGCAAAGGCCGTATTCAGCTACTAAACTCTAAAACGGAGCCATTGAGGATCACTGGTATTGACACAAAATTCACTCAGCAGTTAAAGCCTACAGACATAATCACTTTACCTAGAAACTCTGGGAAACTTCAAGTGAGTCAGATTATTTCAGACACAGAACTCTTGATCAGCTCAGAAATAAAAGACAGGCGCACATTAGAGCATCTTACAAGAGAAGATGGTACATCCTTCAAATGCTTACCACATATTGATCAAGACGCTGTATATGAACGTGTATACTCTGAATTGAATCATGGACGATGTATTACCATTTTTCCTGAAGGTGGTAGCCATGACCGCGCAGAAATGCTTCCACTAAAAGGTAACCACTACTCATGTGATCTATACCAACATTTGACCTTTTTGTAGCTGGTGTGACGATCATGGCGCTTGGTGCAATGGCGGCATATCCTGGATTAAATGTGAAGATTGTTCCTTGTGGTTTAAATTACTTCCATGCACACAGGTTTAGATCAAGAGCAGTGATCGAATTTGGTAAGCCCATCACAATCTCCCATGAACTTGTCGAGCAGTTTAAGAGAGGTGGCCAAGAGAAGCGAGAGGCCTGCTCTTACTTGTTGGATACAATTTACTATGCCTTAAAAAGTGTGACAGTGAATACAGCTAATGATCAAACTTTGATGGTCATCCAAGCCGCTCGTCGATTGTACAAACCAGCCCATCGTCGATTGCATATCGCTCAAGTAGTTGATCTTAATCGTCGATTTGTTATTGGATATAATCTTTACAAGGACGACCCAAGAGTAATTGATCTTCAACAAAAGGTGTTGGCATACAACCAGCTGTTAAAATATCACGGCTTAAAGGATCATCAAGTACCGGAAGTTAATTTGAGAGGCTGGCGAACTTTCTTCTTATTGTGCTACCGCGTCATGATCTTTATTGTCTGGGGGTTACTATCGTTTCCTGGGTAAATCCCTTTTTTGTATACGTGTATATATGAAACTGATGACGATAGCTTAGATCGATATTGAATCTTCCAATTGTCATTACTGCAAAATTTATTAGCATGAAAAAGGCAAAAGAAGCATTAGCATCATCATCTGTGAAAATAAGAGGCCGAGACGTTTTAGCCACTTGGAAGTTCTTGGTAGGCCTTGTGCTGATACCATCACTATATGGGATGTATACCCTCATTGTATTTTGGCTTTGCTTAAAATCAAATCAAATGTGTTGGTTTCAGAAGCTTTTGATGCCAATAATCACCTGGACTTGCTTACCATTCATTAGCTATGCATCTATGCGATTTGCAGAAAATGGTATTGATGTATTTAAGTAAGACCAGTTAGTCGCGTAAAGAAGATTGTCTTATTATACTTACATAGATCATTGAGACCACTTTATGTTGCACTTTATGATCCTGATAGCACAGCTAATTTGCGTGAGATCAGAGAAAAATTATCACAAGATATCACAAAAGTTATCAATGAAATTGGACCAAGTGTATTTAGTGATTTTGATCCTGACAACGTATTCAGGAATGATTCAACGAGTAAAGAATCTGTATCAGAATTAGCGTCAGGAGGCAGAACATTTTCTCAAGTTGCGAATGAATTTTTGACAGGAACAGCAAAAGCACTTTTAGATGATAGTAGTATATTTAATTGGACTAGACAAGAAGAAGAAGATTTTGAATCTAATTCTGATGAAGAGCTACTTTATCTTTTGGATAAAGAAGGAACTGTCAGTACAGCATCTGCAAGTGATACAGAATATTATCCTATAGAAAGGAAAAGAAAAGGGCTAAGAAAAAGAAATAATCAAAACCATCAGTTATTCAAGAAATAAAGAATGCTTGTTGTATGATACATAGTGACGCCCTTACTCTACCATTGTAAAGACTTTTAAATTAAAATACCGCCTTTATAACCCTTTTACTTTTTTTTTTTGACGCATGCCTCCAAAAACATTAATCATTGACAATGGCGCCTATTCAATAAAAGCTGGCATCTCCTTTCTCGATGCAGAACCAAGGTATGATTTCATACCATGTAGCTTAAATAACGTATTTTAATCCTTGTAAAGAAAAGTGCCCAACGCAGTCGTTCGAAGTAAGACAAACAAGCAAAATTACATTGGCGATCAATTTGAAGATTGTAATGATTTTTCTTCCCTTTATTATCGACTCCCTTTTGAAAAAGTAAATAAAAGAGAGAGTACATTTCGAGATATTAATAAGTATTAGGGATATTTAGTTAACTGGGAAATAGAAAAGCCTATATGGGATCGAGTATTTAAGAATGTGACAAAGATCAACCCAAAGGAAACACATTTATTGATAACAGAGCCCTGTTTTAATTTGCCAGTGATTCAGGAAAGTTATGACCAAATTATATTTGAAGAATATGAGTTTGCTTCTTGTTATAGAACAATGTCACCACAGTTGTGTTTATTTAATGAACTTGGTGGATTATTTGGCGATAAGATTGGATCAATCCCTGACTGTACTTTGATTGTTGATTCAGGATATTCATTTACCCATGTTATACCTTTTCTAAAAGGAAAACCAATAATCAAAGGAATACGAAGGATCAATGTTGGTGGCAAATTATTGACGAATCATTTAAAAGAAGTAGTTTCGTTTAGACATTATGATATGATGGAAGAAACTTATATTATAAATGATATTAAAGAAAAGTGTTGTTTTATATCCAAAGATGTCTATAAAGACTTAGACATTTGCAGGTACAAAGCTATTAAAAGTGGACTTTAGTTGATTTTGTTATATAGAAAACACTATTCAGAGAATACAATTATACAAGAGTATGTTTTACCTGACTTTCTAAATAATAACCAAGGACGTGTTCGATCAATAAGAGAAGGCGATAGAAATGAACAAGTATTATTAATGAATAATGAAAGATTCATGATACCCGAAATATTAATGCGTCCATCCGATATTGGTCTAGACCAAGCAGGGATAGCAGAAGCAATTGTGCAAGGTGTGAATGCTTGTGACTCTGGTGAATACAAAAATAGAAATAAAACAACATCTACTTACATATTATAGTCATTCATGGGTTACTCTATGCCAACATTATTTTGGTAGGAGGCAATGCAAATATTCCTGGCTATTTGGATCGCATGTAATATTCTAATGTTTGAAGCCAAAATAATGCGCTAACAGTGATTATAAAGAGAACAAGATCTTAGACAATTAGTACCAATTGAATATGACATTAGAATTGTAGTACCTTCAAAGTAAGTTATGATAATAAGGAAATAGATTTTATTAAAAGTATCCACAGTCCAGAGACATTTGCTTGGCAAGGTGGTAATAGCTTTGTTTCATTAAGTTCGAAAAGTGAACTACAAAAGAGTTTTGTAACAAGAAAAGAATACTTGGAATACGGAAGTGAAGCTTGTAAAAGAAAGTTTGGCGTTTTACAATAAGGAGATGAAGTGACAATTGATGGCTTTTTGACTGTACGACACGCACAGAAGATATACATACATTCATATATTGAAGATCAAATTAAGGCGTTTATCATAGGAATAATATCATTTAAAAATAAAGTATCTGCTATGCTTACTTATGATTTCATTATTATGTTTTAGCTTATAAAATACGGGTCGAGGAACGAATATAGAAAAAGACAAAAAGTATGAATTTTTTTCTTGGCATAGTAAAGATTAAAAAAAAAAAAAAAAAAAAAGATCTGGGGACATCAACCATGAAGGGACATGTTAACAAAATCTTGACTGTAATATCCAGATTCATTTTCAGCTAAACAATGAACAAATATACTTTTGAGATTATCTCTTTTTCTTTATTTTATATCAATAATATAGATTTAGATCAATCACTGTTATAAAAAAGAAAACGCAAGCAAAAGTATAATAAAATGACGGTCAGTTAAAAAAGAATCTATTTTTGGGACAAATAGTGAACCAAGTAAGCAATTGTGCACAAGGAAATTGAATCTTTTTGTGAACATTGAAAAAATCATTACTCAACCTTTACTTATAACTCTCTGTATTCTTTTCATCCATTTTCTTTTTCTTTTTATTTCCCTCTCAAACCCCTTGTTCCTTTAATAAAAGATTTTTTTTTATAAATGAGAAATACGGAAATATTATTTTCATTGTAATTATCTGAGATTAAAATGTAACTGCGAGCTAAAGCAAAACGTTACACGTAAATTAGGAGAAAGTATCACGAATTAAAACTACACTGTCATCCAGGCACCAAAATTAGAACACAAATAATTAAAAATGTCCTATCATTCAAACATTAAGCTCTTCTTTAAAACTCCCTCAATTTACATTTCCCTTTTAGTTTGTAATCTTTTCTTTTCTTTTTTTTTTTTTTTTTTTTTTTTTCCTTTTCTTTTTCTTCTTTTTAGTTCTCTTTATAAAGTATATTTTTCTTTATTTCTTTTTTTTTTCTCTTTTATTGAAGAAGAAAATAACTCTTGTATCAACTACACAGACATAAATAGATCAACAAAAGGAAAACTATATTTTATATATTTTTGAATAGTCGAATTCAATCATTTACAACTTTTATTGATTATCAACAATCCTTTCAAATCTCTATTTACAAACAAACAATAAAAGATAATGCGTGTCGCTTTCCTTTGTCTCGCAGCTCTCGCTCAATTCGCTCTCAACGCTGCTGCAGAACCAATTAGTATTCCTCTTTACAAACGTACTGAAGATGGTGACATCTATAAGGCTGCCGGTAAAGCCCTTGACAACGGTGTGGTATGAAAGCATTTATATGAAATAATTTAATATTTTATATTAATTATTATATATTTATATAGCTTGCTGGTAAGGTCAAGATTGGTTCCCCTGCACAAGAATTTGTCTTTGCTTTTGATACAAGTAACAATCTAAAAAAAATTTAATTTTCTTGGTTGTACTTAATTTCTTTGTTTTTTAATTAGCGACTGGTTATTCTTGGGTTCGTGGTTCCAACGTAATGTTCCAGAATCTTGAATATATTTACAATTGTTATTAATTACAATTATTTTTTTATTAGTGTAAAACCAAGAACTGTCGTGGACGCTGTACTTATTATTCTACAAAGTCTAAGGATGCTTCTTCCACTGGAAAGAAGTTCTCTGTTAATTATGGTGACTCTTGCGTTGACACCCATATTTACACTGATACCTTTGAATTTGCTGGTCTCAAAGTAACTGATTTCCCTTTTGGTGGTGCTTACAGAATGTCTGGTTTTGGCACTGGCTTTGGTATATTGTTATTATTATTTTTATTATAATTTATTCATTTTTTACTTTCTTTTAGATGGTTATCTTGGTCTTGGTCGTAGCGTTGATTTCAATGATACTAAGGTTTCCTCTTCTTCTGCTGGCAGTAAGTTCTTTGTTTAATTCAACATTTTAAAAATATTTACATTATTATTGGTAGGTTTATCTAAGCGTGATACTCTTTCTGACTCCGCCTTCGTCTCTACTGCTTTCCAACAAGGCAGTGGTATTTCCAGTTCTCAATTTGGTATGTACACCACATCCTCTAGCAGCGGTTTCGACCAATCTGGATCAACCAGTAGTAGTACCACAAGCTCTACTGTTAGCACCAATTCTACAACTGCTGGCACTACTTCTGATGCTAGTACTTCTACCACCACCACCACCACCACCAGTACTGTTGCTTCTGGTGGTTTTGGTACCTTCACCAAGCGTACTACCACTGAAAGTGATGATGAAGAAGAAGTCGCCGGCTACCTTGTTATTGGTGGTGTTGATACTAGCGTTATCGAAGGCAATGTCAGTTACATTCGTTTAGCCGATGATCCTGATGCTTCAGCTAAGAACTGGGATCTCTGTATCCGTCATGCAAGCTTTGGTTCCTTAAAATTAGAACAAAAGGAAAAGGCCGTTGCTTCTGTCAGTACTTCTACTAGTGTTATCGCCATGCCACCTAAGCAGGCTGATGAATTCCATGCCAAGTTCGGTGGCTATTACGATGAATCCACTAAAGTTTACAACATCAAATGTTCCGAAGCCAAGAAACTTCCCGCTCTTAAGATGACCCTTGAAGACCACATTGTTGAACTCCCCGCTAAATACTGGACTAGTGTTGTTGATGCTGATCGTGATTGTTGTGCTACAAAGATTACCCGTGGTTCCTCTGAGCGTGACTGGGTCCTTGGTACAAGTCTTACCAACGCCTTCTACACTACATTTAACCCTGATGACGAAACCATTGGTTTGGCTATCAAGAAGGGACACAGTAGTGATGGTCTCAGAGTTTACAAGAAATCACATTAGATACTGAATTAGCAAGAAATAAAATGCGAAAAACATTTTATTTTATATTCTTTTAAACTTCAAACCCACTCTCACTCACATTCTCTCACTCAAACGCTTTTCCTTTCTATTAAATTTTTATTATTATTAACATTAAACATAAGTTTTGTTGAATCTATCACTAAAAAAGATCCCTTTTATGCTAACTCTTGTTCAGTCTTATAAACGTGAAAAATGTCAAATGCCAGTACAATGTTGACACTAGAGGCTACTTGTATTCCTTTGAATTTTTTGTGATCGACTTTTTAAAGCTTTTTTTAAACGCTTGACCTTGAATATTTTCTCTTCAAAAATTAAAATAAAATACCTAAAAGCGTGAAGAAAATTTTTTAAAAAAAATGAAGCGGATATTAGAAAGCATACACTGTTATTCTTTGCAGTAAAATAGCTTTAACGAAATTGCAGAAAATTAGGAAAAATAAAGACAGCATTAGTAAATATTCAAGGGTAACAGCTTTAAAGAAAATAAAGCAATAATTAATGTTAATATGAAAGTGATGAGTGTATACATAGATAAATGAAATAGCAAGCACATTGTAGTCTAAGCTCTTTTATGTGCAATGAAGCAAGTACAATTCAAATGGGAGATTATGTAAGCAAACATTAATAGATCTTTTTTAACCTCTTGCAAGCAAAATTATCCTTGGTAAAATAAATTTTCCTTTCTATAACTACTTAAGTCATTGTAATCATCTTTGGGAGAGGTCGTGATTCTTTTTTTACTAAATTCTTCAAAGCAGCCCTTTATTCAAGCAATGTTACACATTCCATTGCATTACTGCCAGTATCTTGCTAGAAATAACTTTTATATGAGGAGAGATGAAATATTCAAGTATTTTTATCAATAAAGGAATGAAAGAAGGTCCCCTCACCAAAACAATATACAAAAAATTCAAATAAAAAATCATAGTATTTAAAGTATAAATCACTTCTATTGACTACAATGTAAATTCAGCAAATCATTCTACCGATAGAGTATAGATCATTCAAGTAATTGCTCTTTTAGCCGACTTTACCAACTTAATAAAACTTTATCTTATTAGTTTGATTACTAGTGTTAAGCTTTCATTATATTTGCAGCATAATTTTGGATTCAAGGTTTCTTCTAGAGAGACTAGTCTGCTGTAGGTTTAAAAAAAACAACAGCGTTATGAAGTCGATGGTACCTTTTTTTTTTTGAAGCATCAATGATTTAATTAGTGATTAATTAAGCTTCTTACAAAAACGAATACCCGCCTATAACGCAATGTTTAAGACATTACTTGCACACCATTGGCTTTTAGCATGGTAGCGTGAGATAAAAATCAAATGGGTCTATTACAATTAAATCGTATACAGTAGTTGCTCTATTTAAGGATGACCAAAATTTTTGAAGTATCCACCCTTAAATAGAACATACCCTTAAATCGAAATTCGTAGCTGTTAAAAAATTGAACACATTTAATATGTATTGTAGCTACATTATAGACATGTTTGTACAACATGTTTCCACATAGGCCACTGTCGATTGGTATAGATTTGGTAATTATGTAAGGACATTAACAAATCAAAACTTGCTTAAGTCTTGATTAAAGTTGCTGGAAGGATAATATACGAGTCGTAGACTCAAAATAATTTTGATGAGAATAAATATATGATTTAACAAAAGTTATTTTCTTTGTTTAGATTCTATCTATGAAAAAATATCTAATAATGAACGTGTACGCCTTTCTTTCTCAAAAAATTGAGCTTTTGGGTCAAAATGCTACTGGCCAGCTCAATCAAGCAGAATTAGGTGAATGGGCTATGAAGAAATTCAATTTAGATCAACAGACTGTATCAAACATTCTCAAAAATGCTAAAACGTTATATAGTAATATTAATGTTGTCAATAATGGAAAAAGTCTAACAACAACATGCTATCCTCAACTTGATGAAGTAATAAAGTTTGTTGCAGACATGAACAATAATAATCTGCCAGTCAATCGAGACTCAATCCTTCGATATGTAAGACATATTGCCTGAGTAAAGTATAGAATCCTTGAAAATGAAATTTCATTTTCTTCTGGATGACTCACCAAACTTTTTAAGTGAATTGGAGTAAAATGCAGGCCAATGCATGGTGAAAGTGCCTCAGTAGATATCACTCCTGAAAACATTCAGAACGAATTGAGGAAGATAGAAGAACTTCTTGGACTATATGATCCTATAGATATCACGAACTTTGATGAAACAGGTTTATATTACCAGCAACCACCAAGAAGAACCATATGTTCCGAGTCGCTTGATGGCCTAAAAAAAAGTAAAACTCGTCTGATAGTTGGATTGCTCTGTAACTCGGATGGGACTTACAAAGGGTAACCCATTGTTATCGGACAACACAAGAGCCCCAAATGTTTTGAAGCAAGAGCTAATTTGTTATCCATGACTGCAATTAGAAAAAAAAACATGAAATTGAATACCATTATTCTACTAATACTTGGATGACAACTGAAATTTTCACAGCATACGTGAAAAAGTTAAATGTTGCCTTTGGAAGACAGAATCGAAAAATTGCTCTTCTTTTGGATAATGCATTCGTTCATAAAATAAGAATTCCGTTCAACAATATTAAATTGATATTTCTCCTAGCAAACACGACTAGCAAGCTACAGGCTCTTGATGCAGGTAGTCTATTATCTGTTGATAAAATGCTATATAAGCTGTCTTTTTGTTTTACAGTTTTCTCATTAATATTATGTATACATAGGAATTATTGACAAATTTAAGGCACACTTCCGAGCCCAGCAGTATGACCGTGCTTTATGTCTGTATATCAGTAAAAAGTTGGACAATCCGAATGTTTATAAAATGGATCAAGCTCAGGCTATGTTTTTTCTAGCTAATACTTGGCTTAAAGTAAAACCAGAAACAATAAATAGAATGCTCCCAGATTTCCCCAGGAAATTTGACAACAAAGTTACTGTTGTTAGCCAGTTGAAATTTGAAGCAGATGAAAGCGAGATGATAGTATGTTATACAACAAGTACCACTAATAATGAAGAAACGGCAGAACGCAACATAGATGAAGCAGAAGAAAATGATAATACAGAGCAAGATGAGCAGCGTGTCGATATAGTAGAGTGTAAAAAGCGGTTGAGAGAAGCCTATGAAACTATTTTCATGTACGAAGCTCTTTTGGACGATCTTGATCGTAAATTACATCGCCGAATTCGGATGAGATTGGCTGACTCTTGTGCTGAATTAGATAAGTCAAAAGAGCAAACAGATGTTCGATCTTATTTTACAAAGTAAAAAATTTATTGTTAGAGCGCTCCAAAAAACTATCACTTATAAAAAATTTTTCTATTTAGTGGTAAAAAATATTTGCGTTGCACCCTTAAATAGAATAGTAGTATAGTGGTATTTATGCTGGGGACCTATGCCGTTCTTTAGAGATACACCCATAAATAGAAAATGCTCTTAAATAGAGCGGCTACTGTACCTTAAACGAAATACAAAATTTTATAAAGCCATGCGAATACTTCCATGTTTTACATGTGACATAAAAGTTAACGGAGGGCGAATACTCAGTACATGGAATGGGTGGCTTTAACATTAAGCCTTTAGTCACGGAGAATAAGAGACGAAAGTGAAATAATTTATTGCGAGAGATATAGTACTCCTTAAGTGTATAGCTTATTGTAAAAATTATACATTAAGTTTATATAGAAGCTGCATACCAAAAGAAATGTCTAGCATAATTTGTCTATTTAGATATCGTAATATGTAAATAATAAAAAGCGGTTTCTCTGCTAGAGCATTCATTTATTAAGTGTATTTATATGTGTCATAACCCAATTTCTATCTATTTATTTGGTTTAAAAATTTGAGCCAAGATTTGAGATTTCAGTTCTCTTTTTGAGCCTTCCTCTGGATCTTTTATTCTTAGCATCAGCACGATTTGTTGTAGCAGTATCTATGGATTTTCTTGGCATTTCGCAACTTTATTTTTCAGACATACTATACAAACTATTACTATCATCTGCTATTATCTCTTGTTATTTTTGAGTTTCGATTAAAGACAACATAACCCTATTTTCTTTTATGGTTATCCGTCAACCTTTTTTATTCGCACTGCTATACTTACTTGTTTTGTCAAATAATCCTAAAAAATCACATATCGCTTCCAAACGGAATAATATAGTATATGTATTGGATACAATGAGCATTTTTAAAGGTGAAAAAACATTTAAAAGTTTATAAAAGCCTATTACACTTGCGAGTTTGAATTGTTCGACGGCACCCAAAGTATGTTATTGGTCTAAGTTTTAAAATCTTAGAAAAATTTGATACATGAGAGATCTCTAACATAGTTCTGACTTACTTGCATTGAGTGAAGCAACAGCTTGTAATAAAAAATTTTAAAAAAAAGGACAATTTATAGCAGTAATAGATAAGTACTTTAAAAATCGAGAAAGTAAAAATTATATTAAAAGCTCTTAGTTAGCTTTAAGATATATATAAAACTCTGACATTAATATATACTGTTCCGAAAAAAGGAGATATGAGCAAGCTTATGTTTGATGACAGGAAACTTTACTGTGTATGCACTTCAACAACGTGCGATTTTGTCGGAGTATGTATTTGTCACTTGTCAATTTCCTTCCTTTCTTCTTTTTAGCCCCAACCCCCTTTTTACTTCTTTTTTCCAGAGAAAAAAAAAATATTAAATGGTAATTAAAAAAAAGGCAGTATAGTTACAGAGGCAATTTGACTTACTAAAAAGATATTTTTCGAAAGTCTTTAGCCCCTGTTGACATCTTTCAAAATCAAGCCACTGAAGAAAGAGCTGAAAATGCGCGTTTGGTAAGGAGTAAAAAAAAGTCCTATGCTCAAGCAAAAAAATAAATTAAAATTGCTTTAGTCTTCTTTCATTGGCGCTATTGCTGTAGGTGATTTGGTAAAAAGTACTCTTGGTCCTAAGGGTATGGTAAGTATAGAATCTCTTGTATGCGTACAATGTGCCGACTGAAAATCGACAATTAGGACAAGATTCTTCAATCTGCTTCAACGGGTGAAATCCTCGTAACAAATGATGGTGCCACGATTTTGAAATCAATTGCTCTTGATAATGCAGCTGCCAAAGTACTTGTAAATATTTCTAAAGTTCAAGATGACGAAGTAGGTGATGGTACAACGTCTGTTTGTGTTTTGGCAGCTGAACTTTTACGTCAAGCAGAATTCTTGGTGAACCAACATATTCACCCACAAACAATTATTGAGGGTTATCGACTTGCTTCTTCCGCTGCTTACAAAGCGCTTGAAGCAAGTGCGATTGATCACAGCCAGGATAAGGAGTTATTTCGTCAAGATTTGATCAACATCGCCAAGACAACCCTTAGTTCTAAAGTGTTATCCCAAGACAAAGAATACTTCTCCGAGCTGGCTGTCGATGCTGTTCTTCGCTTAAAAGGATCTACTAATTTGGAAAACATTCAAATCATTAAGAAACCTGGAGGAAAATTAAGAGATTCTTATTTGGATGAAGGCTTTATTCTTGATAAATCAATTGGTGTTAACTGCCCCAAACGAGTTGAAAATGCGAAGATTTTAATTGCTAATACATGTAAATAACTACACTACACGCTATAGGACTTCTTTTTTTTGACTTCTTTTTTTTGGATAGCTATGGATACTGACAAAATTAAAATTTTCGGTGCTCGTGTAAAGGTAGATGCCACAGGTAAATTGGCCGAATTAGAACGTGCAGAACGTGACAAAATGAAGGAAAAGGTCGAGAAAATCAAAGCTCACGGTATCAACTGTTTTGTAAACCGTCAGTTGATTTATAATTGGCCAGAACAACTATTTGCCGATTCAGGTATTGCTAGTATTGAGCATGCTGATTTCGAAGGTGTTGAAAGATTGGCCTTGGTGACAGGTGGTGAAATTGCCTCTACCTTTGATCATCCTGAATTAGTCAAATTGGGCCATTGTGACTTGATTGAAGAAGTTATCATTGGCGAGGATAAGTTAATCAAATTCTCTGGTGTAGCTGCTGGTGAAGCATGCACTGTTGTCTTGCGTGGTGCTACCCAACAGTTATTGGATGAAGCTGAAAGATCTCTTCACGATGCTCTCTGTGTTTTGTCACAAACAGTGAAAGAACCTAGAACAGTACTAGGTGGTGGTTGCGCCGAAATGCTGATGTCGAAGGCTGCTGATGAAGTTGCTGCTAAAACAGCTGGTAAGCGTGCCATTGCTGCAGAATCCTTTGCAAAGGCTCTTCGTCAAATGCCCACTATTTTGGCAGATAATGCAGGTTTTGACTCTTCTGAATTGGTTTCTCAATTGAGGGCTGCACATTATGATGGAAGGAACACGGCTGGCTTAGATATGATCAAGGGTGAGGTTGGTGATGTGAGAGAGTTAGGTATCACCGAGTCATTTAAACTTAAGAAGCAAGTACTTTTGTCTGCTTCCGAAGCGGCTGAAATGGTTTTACGTGTAGATAATATTATTCGTTCTGCTCCTCGTCAAAGAACTGCATAAATAAAATAATGAAGTTAGACCATGTTTTGTTATTTGTAGACTGATCTTGCTTAAATCGTATTCTACACAATCTTTGTGCTGCTGGGGACTATTCATCTCCGAATATGTTCAATGTGCGTTGCTTTTAAAAATTTTCATCCTCAATTATTACAATTATTTTTTCCCCTTTCTTAAACTGACAATTATGAGTGAACAAAAATTAACCTCTAACCCCCGTGGTATTCCAAGCTCTCCATTTGTGGTATGTGCATTCTTATTTTTTCTCCCTTTTTTTAAGCAAGTAACGACGATGCTTTATAGGAACGCGTTGAAGATTATGTGTCTCCAGAAGAACCTGTAGAAGTTGTCTTGAAGAAGTTTCAAGAAGCCATCAGGTAACAGATTCACATGCAGATAATTAAATGCAGAAGGTTTTAAAACAGACATTAGCAAATATAAGTTTATGGAAATCAATTTATTGCAACGTAGAAAAGTCTTAGAAGAAAAGATACCCGAGATTGAAAAGACAATTGCTGTGGTAGACTTATTGACAGAAAAAAAGGAAACTCAGGAGCCTTTATATACAGATTTTGAATTGAATGATACATTATATGCCAAAGCAAAAATCGAAGCTTCTGACTCTGTTTATCTTTGGTTGGGTGTAAGTATTAATATAACACGACAAAGAATGAAGAAGGAACAATGTTCTTATTAAAAGAGATAGGCTAATGTCATGCTTGAGTATACTTGCGAAGAAGCTAAGGAATTACTGACTTCAAAGCTTGAAACAGCTAAAACATCTAGAAAGAATACTTTAGAAGATCTTGAATTTTTGCGAAGTCAAATAACAACAATGGAAGTTAACACAGCTCGCGTATATAACTGGGATGTTAAGCAAAGAAGAATTCTTAGAGAACAACAACAAGCGTCTGGAGTGAAAGTTTAAGTTTCTCGTTTCGTCTGTTTTTAAGTTATTTCTTCAATGTAATCGGAAATTCAATAAAAAGTGTACACGAAAAAAAAAAGCAAATTGATGTCCTTTATTACTTTTCATTTTTATTTTTAGTCAATGAGTGTTCAACAATTTGGAAGAGCATTAGGCATTCTGGGTGCTATATTTCTTGCTCATTCCGCATATTCGACTTATGAGCGTAAAAAAATAATACTTGAAATTGTTTACATTCAACTTGAACTTAAAGTTTATAATGTAGATTTAGCATATGTGAAAGCAGTAGATGAAGCTGATACATCCGTTCCTATTGAAGTAAGTGTAACAAATGAAGACTTTCACTTTCATGCTCTTACTAACAAGATCAACAAAAAAAATAACAATAGATAGCAATAGAATGTTTAACATCCGCGTTTGTAGCGCTTTTAGGGGTTGTGCTATCAGCAGAAACATTTAGACAAATTGATATGAAATATGAAATACAAAAAATGTAAGTAGATAAAATAGAAAGCTAAAACTTCGATATAATTTTTTTTTTGTTAGGACAATTGATACAATTGATACAAAACCATCTTTTGTTACATTCAACCATCGACATATCAAAACTACTCCAAATAAATAACTTTAAAAGTTTTATTATTATTCATAACGCGTGTTAGAATCTACCAATGAATTTTGTTGAATTCTGCTGCCTTCAAAGAAATCTGTCGTGCTAGGAGAAAGAGGTTCACCCTCTTCATTAAAGAAATCGTCTAAATCTTTAAGGGCATTCATTAAGTCTTCTCCATACTGGCCAGCAGTATTCCTTGTTCCTCCAACTCCAAGCATGAGCTCATCCCTGAAAATACGCTCATTCTCTGTTGTTATGTTACTTTCTCCTCCTAAAGAGAAATCTTCCACTGAGAACTGAATGTTATGATCAATAGGTGCTTCGTTAGTAATAGAAGAGCATTCAAACACAACCGCGTGAATATTTTCTTTTGTCATTTTCGATGCTGCGGCAAAATTGTTAAATCCCCATGAAAATTCACCATCAGCGATTGTCGGCTTTTCACCTGTAACAGTAGGAATTCCAGAATTGAGGATGTCTAGAGCTCGATCGGCGTATTCTGTAGACACCAGCTGTAAAAGAGGTTCTAGTGTCACAATATCGATGCCTAGCTCACTGTTGGTTTTACTTTCTGCATTCACATAAGGCAGAAGATTGCTAATTAGCATCAACCCTTTGTCTCTATAGAAAGGAATTTTGTTTTTCACCAATAGCAGAGAAAATATCAGTGCTTGTATACTGTGGTTGATCAAGAAAACCTCTCTAATACTATCAAGTATTTGCTTTAAATAATCCTCTTGGAATTTTGATTTTTGAATAGGATATGTCATCAAGATACGCTGTGTGTCTGGAAGACCATACCCTTCGAATAGTAGCACGAGTTTCTCTGCTAGCTCTACAGCTGCAGGATCAGCAGATTTTTCATTATCTAATCCATGAAGTAAACGAGGAAGGCATCCCAGCAAAAGGTACATAAGACGGGTTTCGGATGGATCAATTAAGGGAAGATTATCCTGCAGCGAAATGGAATTCAGTACATTAAATGTCTTCTCTTCTGTAGATGAAAATTGTAGTCCTTTCAGTAAGAGAGGTTGAAGACCATCGAATTCACTTGACCAGTCTTTAGGGAAACTTTCAACCAGTTTAGAGACATTTTCATATTTCGAAAGAACAACTTCTAATAATAACAGAGCTTCACCATGTTCTGATTCATAGGGACTATAAAGACAAGCAACAGCTGCCCAAAAGAGTTGAGGAAACTGTTCTATTTGGCTTCTGTCCATAGCATTGGCCACTTCCGTTAAAGTCAAAATAATTTCTAATGCAAAGCCACGAATTTCTTCAGATTTGTCAGCGATAGTGTTTGATAGACGTGCGAGCATATCAGCCAGCATATGCTGATTGAAGGAAGGCATCAAAGCACGAAAACATTGAAAGGATCGGCAGGCAATATGTCTAACAGAGCAGCAAGTTGCCCATTTGAGCGCTGTTTCTCCCCATTTTTGACGCAAGCCATGGTCTTCATAAGAAAATACCTCCACTACTTGCTGAAGCAGCCGTTTCAATTCAACAGCACTGGTAATACGTCTATTTGTGGGTGTAATATTTTCATATGCCCACAGTCTTTTGCCTTCCTTACTGGAGAGCCATTGAATAATTTCGGATGCCCTTTTCGAAGCTTCAGAGTCTGCTGATTGCCTTACTACAATAGAATGGATCAGATTGATCAAGAAGCATCGAGACTGATCACAAATGATGCTTGTAAGGTGGTCTAGCTGTACAAAGATATTGTGCAAAAAGAGAGGCAAATGAGGTGCTAAATCAGCACCTGCCTCAATAGCCAGATCAACTAAAAAAGTCATGGCCAATTGCCCACGAGAAAACATTGGTTTTTTGGGGTAGGGTGGCAGTACCCTTTCAGTATCTGCGACAAACAATAATGGGAAGGCATGCGTGTGTCTGTTACTAACTTCTTTGACTTGAGGCACCATAGACCTTGGGGTAATTTCTGCAGTTACCTCTTCTATAATTGAATTGAAGGCATGCGTTCGACCAAGAAAGACAAACACTCTTTTAGCATGAATCAGAAACCATGGGTTTCGTTTTTCTTGTCCCATATCAAGCAAATACATAATAATAGCCCTGACATTACGGCTGTTATCAACCAATTGGCTCCACAGAGTGGCTATTTCTTTAACATAGACATCTCCAAATTTGATTGTAATGTAATACAAATTGGAAAGGACCATGTACGCTGATGCGCTTAGCTCTGCATCATCAGTACCTACAGAAAGATCTAGTTTTCGATGCCAGGGCAGCATGTATGTCAGCACTTCCCTTTGAGAGTTGGGGCTGATATGTTCGAATCTTTGAGTGATCTCAGAAAGCATGGAATAAGTTTGTTCTGGATGGTCTAGAGCTAATCGAGCTGATAAAAGTGTTTGTGTGTGCTTGTAAATAGCAGGCAAGCTACTAGTAATACCAATTTCATATTCTTTTGCACAAGAGTCTTCAAATACCCGTTCCTCAATAACACGAAGTAATTGTATGGCTGCTTTTCTGATAACTTTTTTAGCATCTCCTGTTTTGAATAATGCTAAACTCATTATTTGGTGTATATGATAAGGATAATTCTCGAATTTGGTTACAATTTCCGATAAAGCTTGAAAGTACCCTTGAGTGAATTCCAATTTAGGATTACCAGCATAGCATTGCTCAATAATATCATCTAGCAACATAGCTTGGTCTTGATTATAAATCATGACAGCTTCAAGCGCCCGCCTGAGCAAAAGTAGTTAAAAGCTTATACTTTTTAACCTGATAGTGTTTATGTACCTAGCGATTTTGTGATAGTTCGTGTTTCGGCTTTCAAAGATCGCATCGATCCATTTTAGGACGTTTAATGTGTCAAACTGTATGATTGCCTGGCGAGCTTTTTTCTGACCAAGATACGCATATAAGGGGCCTCTCTATATAAAAAATGGAATTGGATATTAGTAAACTGCGAACATATACCGTTCTTCAAAACAAGAAGTTGATGTGCTTACACAAAGCATAGCCATTGCATGTAGTGAAGCTGATTGAAGTAGTTTTCCTTCTTCCTCCATAAATTGTGTCATACTTGCTCGCTCCTTAGGCTCTTTACATTGTTCCAAAACATCTCGTATCATAGTAGCTTCACGCTGTTGCGCTGCTTTTGCAGCGACGCCATAACCACACCATTCTTCAAACATTTTATATAAGCTAAGTCGCGTTTCAAAAGACATGACGGTCGTAGGATCCTCGAGCTGCATTATATTATTGTACAATTTTTCAACCAATCCACAAAGATGGATTCTCAAACGTTGATATTCCCATCCAACTTGAGCTTCCGTGTCAGCCAAAAAGGATTTGGTTTCTTTAATGCAACTTGTGAGCACGTTTGTCAAGTTTTTGTCAGATACAATTTCATAATCGGATAAGCTATCAGCCGTAAGATCAAGTACATTCATCACAGAAATTCTTAATCTGTCGTTCTTTTTACTTCGTTTATTTTGGTAAGGTTTTTGATTGTTTCTTTGTTTACCATCTTCTAAGATGATTCGGACGTATCCTTCAAGTTCAGCTATAAGAGTCTTGTATACATTTTTGTTGATATGACCGAGAGCTTCCATCACACTTTCTCTTATCTGACGATGCTCGAAGGTCAAGAATGGCAAAATCAAACGGAAAAGATCGCGAGGATTTGATATTTTTTCAATATTTGAAGAGCCCTTGCGTCCAACGCTGGACCATATAGGTGCAGATACAGCGGTTTCTTCTACGTGTGTAGCAGTGATACATGCAAATATTAAGTAACTACGCCATTGCTCAACCATTTCAAGGCTTGCTGTCTTTTGGTTAGAATTGCTGCTTTTTGACATGCTCAAGGTGCCTGTAGCACTTGCTTTCATCGTTTCCATCCAAGCCAAAACTGAGGGGTGAATTTGCAAGATTCGGGAGCATATTCCCATTCTGCATTGCGCTGTTGTTTGAGGATAATACAAAAAGCATTTTTTAAGGATTTCTGGGAAGCAAATATTCCATAAGGATATATCAACAGCCTGGCCGCTTTCTGCAATCTGCATAATGATGTGACTTGTGTTTTTTCTCTGATAATATGAGATTCTGCCACGAGCTTCTGTTGAAAGCTTGCTTCCAAATAACACTCCACTGTCTTTCTCCAATTGAAGTATTTCCTGATCCATGAAGTCTAGCATTTTGTAAATACTTTCCGTATTTGTATGTGTTTCATCGTCTCCTTCAACAACAGTATTGCTATTTTCATCATTGCTCAGAATATTTCTCAGATTTTCGGTAATAGCTGCTGTTACTTTCAACACCTGGATGGCTAATTGACGGATGCAGGTTGACTGGTTGCATAAAAATAACAATCCGTTTGCTTCTATTTCTTGTACCATGTCCAATATTTCCCCAAAGTTTGCATTCAGATATTCTCCTCTATCAAAATCTCCATCTTTATCAACAAAATTTAAATTTAATTGATCTGCCCAAATAGATAGTAGATCAACATAGAGCTTGATAATACCACCATTTTCGTTGGTATTTGTCCCAGATATTGGTCCAGCAGCAAGGGAATGAATAATTTCTGAATACTTGTCTTCAATTTTGCATACAAACCGCGAAAAGACAACGGCAACTGTTTGGCTGTCTACTTGAGTAGCTATACGTATCAATGCTTTAGAAGCAGATTTGATGACTTCGGGATCGGTGTGTACCACATATCTTGCAAGAATTTCAACTAATCTAGGCAAAGCTATGCCGGCCGGCATAAGACGAGGCATGCAGTCAATGATAGATTTTATAACATCAAAATACGGCTGCTTATCTTTAGTGTACGATACAAGAAAGCTAGGATATTGATGATGTATCTGTGGCCCACTTTCGGATGGACCACCACTATTGGTAAAAATTGGAACTGAATAATTTGTTGTAAGTGAGGTCGCTACATTATTAGGGCTCGAGAATGGACGAAGAATGATATTTTTTTCATCCAAAACCAATAATTTTCCAAACGTCTGATCTAAGCTTGTCAATGTTTTTGATATCGTTTCTTCTATTTTTCCTATCACTTCAGACTTTACAGCTCGGATAGGACTTAGAAGGACATCAGCAGAGCATGATATTGAAATACCACATGCTACCATATCAACACCTGAAGGAAACGGAGGACGTTGCACGTTGTTTTCTAAATCTGAAAGCATCAACCTAAAAGCATTAAGAGCGATAATCATCCGTTCAGGATTGATTGTTTCCCATGTATGAGAATTGCCAGTTGTTGAAGGCGTATCTGTGTTAAGTAAATAATATAATATTTTCTTGGTGCCGGAGTCAACATCTCGCATCAATGAAAAATATGTAATTAATACAAAGTGATCTAGAGGAGTGTCTGACGGGTATACAGCGCGTCGAAAAGGAGGAAATAGTGTTTTGATGATAGTATCTAATTTTTTATAGGCGATTGAAGTGCTTTCAGTACATCTAAACAAGTATGTCCATATCAGTCTTGAGATACATCCCAGAACTAGTAATTTAGTATGCTTATCCTGCTGTTATATATTGGCTTATATCAATTATTTCTGTTTAACTTGTTCTATTACGCTCTTACCTTATTGAGCTTTTGATAACAACTTTCTAGAACCGCTAACCAATTTGTGGCAAAAAAGTCCTTGCGACTAACGCAGAGTAACGTAGTGATTAAGGGGTATCCGGCCTAGCACAAATTTCAATTATAGTTAATACAGATCGAACATAATTTCCCAAAAAAAAAAAAAAAAAAAAAAAAACTCACAGAGGTATTTTTTGGTTTAAGCGTCATTTTTAAGGCACGAGGGTACATTAAATCTATGGCTTTTGCCCATGATGGAAAATTCACTTCAGCGACAGCAACCTAAAAATATTTTTAAGCATTGTATAAATCGACTTTGTAATAATGCTATGTATAGTAATACCTCTGCTACTGGCAATAGTAGCTGGATAAATAAAGCTGCATAAGCATGTTTGACTTTAGCGCCATGAGCATCTTTAAAAAAGCCTGCACAACTGCATAAAAAATCAGCAGTTTCTTCTAAAGCATCAACAGGATAAAGCTAACACAATAGTTTTAGTTAATTTTGTTGCTATGCTTTTCTTTTGATTCTAACTTTAATTTTTAGGTATCGCATTCCTTTTATTAACATTTCCATATGACTCTGTCTTTCCTTCATTATTGTCTGATTGTTATATTTTTCTAATTCAGCGATAAACCGGTCACTGACAGAAGCAAATCTTATGTTTGACAGTTCGCCGATTAATTCAGCGAATAAGTCCATACTGGCGGTTCTATTTTTCGACCTTTTGATGGCCTCTCTATCAATAAATTATTAATAACACTACAGCGCTTTCTATTACTTTCTATCAAAACTATTAAAACTTACGGATCAGCTTTTTTTAGCTGATTAAATACTATTTCCTCTAAATTTTCTCCTAAATCATCAGGTAAAGAGCCAGGAACAAGCTTCTTAATGATCTCGATCAAAGCACGACACAGTATAAAGACTGACGCAAGCTTCATATATGATTGGTTAAAATAGGTTGACGGTTGTTCTACATCTCTTCTTCTAAACTTACAGACTGCCTTTCTTTTAAAACAGAATGGATCTGACGAGTTCGCGATAAAGGTGCGCTATCACTAAAAGTCCTAATCGTAAGCATTTCTCCTTTTTTTCTATTTGATTTCTATATGAGGCATATGTGCTTTACCTAACTCGTTTAATAACTGAAGGATCTAAAGGTTCTACCTTTGCTTTCCTCCATCGCATGACTGCATCTATAACTGCACTTTGTTGTGTTGCTGCCAATGAAGATAGTGAGTATATTACTTTGTCAAAACTCTCATCGACTCCTCGACCAAGCAGCTTTCGAAGATCAATGTCACTATCCTAAAAAATAGAATTATATGAAGATGAGTAAATTCAAAATTTAAACTGTACCACTCCCAAATTCAATATAAGTGACATCTTTGTGTCTGCTGCATTTTCGAATTGACTGAATATAACATTCAATGAATAATCAGCGCTTGAGATTGAAGTAGAATTATGTTCAGCTAGAGATGATGTTGAGTTCTTAGTAACAATGTTTTGATTATTCATGTGTTCATTATTAAAGTTCATTGTAAAATGTTGGTCGTTTTATTATCTAATAAGAGTTAATTGCAGATATTTTCAGTCGAATTGTCTCTGCTAAGACTGAATCAAGTTCATCAATTGTCGAGAAAGCTGGCACTTGTAGAGTTTGCAACTTTGGGTGTATGTACTGGTGGATTGTGCGCTGTTTAAAAAATCATTTGCCAATCAAATTTTATTAAAAGCATTGCTTTACCCTAAAGCCTGACGTTAGTGTACTTTTCTAAAATCTGCATTGAGTTTGCTTCTTTATCTTTTTTTCCTATAAAAATAACCTTTACATGTTTGAGTAGATGCTATAGATTCTTATTCTCTGCGAAAATTGTCTTGTCGCTATACGCTGAGAAAGTCAATATGAACAATCTAAATATAATATGTTGTTTTTTCCTGGATTATTATGCATGATGTAAGATTAATGTGCTCACAAGTACTGGTATTTGATATGTAAGCATTTATCTTTGTTAGAAGAAAGGAATATCCATTGTGATGATAGTTAGACTACGAGATAGTAAAGATTCAATGTATCTTAGCTTTACTAATTATATTGGGCTGTTCAAAATCTTCTACCTTGTGGATTTTGATTAAGATCGATTGATTTATTCACTCTGTTTTTCGAAATATACTGTTTGGTTATCTTTTTAATAGCTTATGCTTTTTATTTTTTTGCACTGCTCAATTTGTATAGTTTGTCTGTATTATTTTTTTCTTTGCCATCTTCAAAAAGATTGAAAACATTTAATAAAAGGGTACATCTATCATATATTGTTTGTACTTGACTTTTTTACATAATATCTTTTTCGACATGCATATTTACTAGTGCTCATGTTAAATAGTTTGTAACTACTGAATGGAAGGACAGAAAAAGATACTAAAATAAATAATTTTTGGGATAATAATATGTAGAACGGATCTAATGTCATAAAAGGAAACAACTTTAATCAGATATTACTGAACCTGCTTAATCAAACTCTTACCTTAATATTGCACATCAAAAATATTTGAGCATCACAGAAATCTCATTAATTCCTTTATAAACTAGTATTCATCATTGCCTCAACATGGCTGTTAGAGGGAAGAGACAGAGCATTATACAACTACCCTTTGAGAGCCAAATTGGATTATAGTCAAAACCATAGCATTTCAAATCTCATACTAGTCATCGACTGACAAGTTTCTATGTTGTTTTTTAACTCTTAATTGCTTGTAAAGCTGGCAGCTATCTTAAATCGCTATCAAATGCAATCATGTGCACTATGATTCTTCTTATATTGCTTTGGATGTGGAAGCATGAGCTGACCTTTGGGCTTCACATTTGAGTACACTTTAGTTAGAATGATATTTTGTTGGCTTTAATAGTACTTTTTGTTAATGTAAATCCTGGATTTTTTTAATAAAATTATTTTTTTTAATCTTAAGTTTTCTATTATTTTTGTATTTTTTTAAGAAGTAAAAAACAAAATGAAACTAATAATTGTAGTAAGTGAAGATAAAAAGAAACAAGAAAGCACCAAAATGATAATTACTTTGATGTACTTTTTATTTTTATTTTTATTTTTTTTGTATGAGGATTTTATTCTACTGCCGCCTCTAGATGAGCACGTTTACAAGATAGTGAAAATTATCACAATAAAATAACTATTAATATAATAAAATGTAATATTTCTACAGTTTTTAACGGTGTGAGTTTTCATTGTGTATCCGTCTAAGTAGTGCTATGACTCTTGCTGCTGCTTCATTTGGCCAGAAAGGTGTGTCTTCAAAAATATTTCCAGTGTAGCCTCCATAAGCTCAAGACTCCACAAGCAATTACGTGAAAGGTGTCAAGTTCCCAATGGGATAGTGTCTTGGCTGTTGTTTGATATGGTTGATTTATTTGATCAAAAGATAATATCGACGGTTGTTCAAGAAATCGTTGTGCCAATGTGTCCCATGTAGGCCGTTTAGCTGGGCAGGACCACAAAAAGTGTTCATCTGTTTCGATTGCGCCACACATCATGCATCCTTCATCGGTGATATATCTGGGTATGATTTTATGCAGACAAGAGCGTGTAGGAGGTTTTGAATGATAGAGACGCCATAGAATAGTACGTGCTGGATGGGGAATTGAGGCGTGCCAAAATGTGTGATTTATCCAAGAATAAAAAGGAACAAGAGAGGACGAGACTCGATAAAGAGATTGTTTTATTTAATAAGAAAATTGTACTCTATTTATACTTTTCATACACGGATAATATTTCATGTCATGGATTAATAATTAATGAGTATGATATAGCTGATGACAAATAGATAAGGGTTACGTGTTCTTCTATTATTATATTTGTCATTGAATACTCGTATATGATTGACTGCGGCTGACTGTGATTTAGTTCCTGGATTTAATATAGTTTAACCGTGCAATTACGCAGCATCTTATCCTTAATGAAGATTATCCGAATTAACCTGTAGCTTGTCTATTGGATATATTTTACATGTAGCTTATTAATACT
This sequence comes from Rhizopus delemar RA 99-880, assembly GCF_000149305.1. Taxonomy (NCBI): domain Eukaryota; kingdom Fungi; phylum Mucoromycota; class Mucoromycetes; order Mucorales; family Rhizopodaceae; genus Rhizopus; species Rhizopus delemar. The sequence continues at coordinate 2,246,281 of NW_027137828.1, forward strand.
GTTTTCATATCGAGTTATGAATGATGGATACATCAATGTGTTCCAGGAAGCTTTGTTGTAGAGCAGTAACTGATTGTAGTTGACATTAATAAATGTAAGTCTTAATACAAGATCATAATTAAAATAAAATAAATTCAAGTTTATTTAAATGAGATCATACAATCAATTCCAATTGAACATGTTCTTTTAGAATATGTATTGTATTCATGAGAGTTCTTTGATAAGAAGTGTCAACTAAAATAACAAAATTCAATCCAATGTCAGGAATATTGCTAATCTTTCACATAATTGAAATAACGCGTAAAATAACGTTATTCAAATCAGTGAGGAATTCCCAGAATAAAAGATAATCTATGACAGACATACAAAAGAACAAATGAAAAGTTTTCATAATCATAACTAGAGATACCACTTGCTAAAGTACCTGAATATTAGAAGAACGATAACAATAGAAGATATCAAGCCACTCACTCAATAAAATATAAATACCTGCCTTCAATTAGAATAATTTTTACTTTAACTTAAACTGAAATAAAGACTGTTATGTTCTGGCAAGGTAATTATCAAAATAGCAATAAAACCAAAAGAATACTTTTTGAGACTGAACTTTATTTAAGACAATCTTAATTGTTAAAAAGAAAACACTACAAAGTCTACTATTTATATTCTTCTATCAATTGGCGGGTAAATGAGTAGTTATGAGCGTAGATCCAATCATTGACACGTTTGATTGAATAGTGATCACTGAATCGATTATGAAAATTTTTAATTCGTTGTTTTTATAGATCTTATTGTTCTTTAACTGATCTGGGAGAGTTGTCCCGTCTTCATTGAGAGGAAAGATATATTTATATGAAATGCCTCCAGTCAGATCAAAGTTGACTAGGTACCTGATCCATTATTATTCATTTACAGAAATGATGAATAATAAAGATCATGACTTATTTATTATTCATGTTTACTTTATAGAATGAATCTAATAGTGATAGTTTTACTAATAAAGAAGAAGAATATATTCTATTTAATAAAGATTTAAATGGTTATCTTTTATCAATTTTAATATACTTCTTTTAGCTGTGATTATTCAATGTCCGTTATGATCAGACTCTGTTCTACAACAAAGATCAGTCTCAAAAATTACTCAAACTGTTTATTTTTGTTTCTACCTTTTTTCTGAATTACTATTACCATTATACAACAGAGATAGTTACGACCGATATGATTTGACATGTATAAGAAAAAATTTATAAACTGATGTAAATAATCAACTGTTGAGATGAAAGTGAAACTTGGTTGCTCAGGGCAGTTGGTAATTATCAGGATCTATTCTTATTCAAACTCATTTGTAAAGATTTAGCTTAGAACGATAAGACTGTTATCTTATTGACATGTCAAAACATGACAACAATTCTCCCAGATCAATAAAAGAACAATAAGATCTATAAAAACAACGAATTAAAAATTTTCATAATCGATTCAGTGATCACTATTCAATCAAGCATGTCGATTATTGGATCTACGCTCACAACTACTCATTCACCCGCCAACTTATAGAAGAATATAAATAGTAGATTTTGTAATGATTTCTTTTTAACAATTAAGATTGTCTTTAACAAAATTCAGTCTCAAAAAGTATTCTTTAGGTTTTACTGCTACCTTTAAATTGCTTTACCAGAACACAACACACTTAACCAATGTAGCATTTTAGTGGTTCGAAGCTCTTTGCTCCTGAATACTATTGTGGCCGCTTCATACGTATCATTGTTCGGTGAAGAATCATCAAATGCATCGACAGTTGTGTATAGGTTTTAAATACGGGCAGTATCCGGTCCGCTATCACACCGTAACCACCCTTGACGGTGAGCCAAATAATTTTTTCGTCTTTGAAGGCCCGTAGCTCGTCCGGTAGTACAGTGACACCTTCAAAAATACCACCATTGAAAGCGGAACAATTATTTACATCGTTTGAGATAACGGATGACTGTGTGTAACAAACAACGGACACGCAATCGCTCTTTTTTAGTCCGCCAAAGGTGGTTTTTTTCTGTTGTGATGCGATTTACGAACTGAGTGTAAGTGTGACGGCCATAAAAGTTACACCATTCGATCCGGAAAATTCGGGCGCACTGATTGCTATATTTGGATCTCACGTAGGACAAGTACCCGGCCCGGAATCTCCTTGCATCGTATCTTTTCCTTCAGCCAGGTTGTCAAAGGGCTTGCCTTTGGTGCGGTACTGAGTCCAAAATTTAAATCCTGGGTCAGGTCAAGATGAGGAGCAGTAATGTTGGAGGTCGAGGTAACATCACTGTCCTTGTTTAATTTTAGAGAACCAATTGTTTTGCGAGACATGTCAACAGGAACAAATGGTGGAGTGCGATCAGCAATTGTACGTTTGCTAGGGATGCTGATGGGCACAGTTTTGGGTAATGTGCTTCGCAAAGAGCTGATCAGAGGCTGTCTTGTAATTTCGAGATCTCGGGATTTCGAAATGGTGGTTTTATCCGAGGAAATCTTGGTACTTTTGGGATCTGAAGGTATTGTTGTAATGCTTGTAGATGGATTCACTTTGCTAATGACGGATTCGTGTAGGATTGCTATGGGTTTATGTACTTGCTTAAGGGCGGGTGAACGTCACTGCACATAATTGTTATCTATGGAGTATGATAGCTGTCAGGTATACTTTAGTTAGTCGGGATTTATAATGAATTATGCATAATTATTGCGGTATGTCCAGTTGAGCTCGTTTACGTTGAATGTTAACTATTGTACCTCGATAACCAAGTATTACTGTTTGACAACGTGCCGCTTCATTCTTTTTTTAACAACGAAGTACAAGCAAACGTCTTTCTATTGGGCCTTACATGCTTGTGTTTCTCTTTAATACAACTTCTTTATTGGCTTGTTACTTTTCGAAATACTTCCTTATTCGTCCATTACTCTTTAGCAATGCTTCCTTATTGGCTTATTGTGGCTATATTTAGCTTTGGATGATTTACATTAGGAAATACAATAGGCTTAAAATACGGTATTATTGGTTAAAAATGTAGTTTTATTCATTTATTTTGGGGCTTTTATTGCCATATTGATTATATATTATTGGTTCATTCCAGTATTACAAAGGGGTAGGGGAAGGAAGGAAAACGAGAAGGGGATCCATGGAAGCGATGAAATAAAACAATTTATTTAAAAAAAAATTGTGGAAAATGCACTTACCTTTACCATAGAAGCAGCAAACAAAAGAGCGTAGTAAATAAAGCCCATAAATAAAAGCGAGCCAGTAGTAACGAGGATCCAAAGCAGTAAGAGATTGGAGACAGCAGGAAACAACAGAAGCCAAAGCGTCTAAAGTTGTATAAAATAAAATATTAATAAAAGTAAACCATGATGTACTCAATTTCTTTACCTTAAAGCTCTTTTGTTAACAAAACAGGATGCCAAGACATTCATAAAGGTTCAGCCACGAACTAAAGAAATCTAAATTTTACTTTTAATAAAGATTATTGAAAGCTATGAATGTATTTACCTTTTGAAAAGATATATAAATAACCAAAGGAACTACAGCAGCCATGAGTACATGTATGGGTATCTACTACAGCACATTAGAACCAAAGTTTTCTTTTTCTTTTTCTTTTTTTTTTTTTTTACTTACCTTGGGATAACCGGAGCGATGTTGAAAAAGGAAATTGCTGAAGAAAAAGAAAAAAAAAAAGGAAATCTTTTAAATATTTTTTTTTGGTATAGTTAGACTGAGTTTCATTCTAAACGCGATAGTATTTAAGGAAGATTCAATTTTGATGCCAAGCTCATTTATCTTTATTTCAAAGTACTTTTACAACACTATGTCTGATCGTGTTATTCAATTCAACCCTGCTCCTGCCAATACTCGTGGTTCTAACTCTGTTGGGCAACCAATCGCTGTTCCTTCACGTGTTGTTGTTCCTGAGCTTGCTTCAAGCGATACCATTCCCGATAGCTTTGCCTATCCTAGGCCTGGTTTTCCTCCTATGACCCATGTCCAGAAGCGAATGCGCCAAGCCGAAGACATGGAGACTGATGAAGCATCTCTTTCTTTTTCTATTTATATGGAGATAAGAAAAGAAAACTATGATTTGAAGGAGATGCTTCGAAAAGAGCAAGAGGAAAAGCTGGCCTTGCAAATGGCATACAGAAAGCTCAAAGAAGCATACGATGAGCTTGAAGCAGAATCAGGCAAAGGCGCAAAGCCAATTGCTACTGCTGTAAAAGTAAGAACATTAAAATTCAATATTAAACAAATGTACTAATCAATTTTCTCTGAAATATAGGATGCTGTGAGAAATCACTACAACAACCTGCCGCCATCGTCTCAATACGTTCTTGAAAAGCCTCTAAAGTCTACTGAAAATCAAAAAGTATTCAAATTATTGCAAGATTATGTGAATAGTCATTATTCATATAGAAATACAAACAACCGCGATTTACGCAAGTACCTCGAGCGCCAGTATTATACAAAGAAGGCCGGGATATCCACTGGTGAAGAGGTACAGTAGGTGTGTTAACTCGTAAGAATAAAAAGACTTTTAAAATTCAACGAGACTGAAAAAAAATTATATATTTTTATTTAATATTGTAATATCTGGTATTTATATTCTTTTCATGGAGGCTTAATTAATTATAACTGAAGATCTATCGTGAATAAACTTTAATGTAAAGATCTGTTCCAGGTTATGCAAGTGGGCTGTTTTATAATTATTTCTTAAGTAGATTTGTTTTTATGTCGCATTGCATCCGGAGTTATATTAAAAACTTGCATTGAGTTAAAGGAGTGGAATTAGTTATGACCGAATAATAGAGAAAAGACTGTAATAAATCTTTGTAAAGCATTCACTACTCTGATTTCTTATAAATTGAATATGAATCATGTTTAAAGTATGTTGGGATACGACAGTAGGTCACAAAACTGCTGCAAGGAATCCATTTTTCTTGGTTTTTGTAGCGCACATCCTGTTACAATGGCACAAACTGCCTCTGTTCCCACATAGTAAATCTTCTACATGTCTTGAAAAATCCGAAAGAGTTTAAGCCCTATTGGATAAGTATTGAAGGAAGTAAGGAGCGCGCAATTTGAAAATTTGAAAAAATGAAAATTTGAACGGAATGAACTTATTTATTAATATTTAGTTGGTCCTACTTTTCTATTAATAATCTCTTGAGTTCTTTCCGGAATGTTATCTACATGTCCTTGGCAAAGATCTTTATGAAAGTCATTTCATATTTCATCAACTCGTTCCCAAAACACATCCATGTTCTTTGCTCTATATTCGTAATAGTTGAATTTCAACTTCAATTGATGTCCTACGTGCTCGATTGAATTTAAGTCGGGGATCTAAGCTGGCCAATAGTTAACATAGCTCTCTTGGTGACTACATAACTAGGCTATTGTAGATTATGCCTTATGCTTTGTGTTATTATCATGCTAAAACTAAATGTTGGACCAGTCCAAATTGTACTACTTCATAGTATCACGAAGCGTAGTGTTCAAAATATGCTGGTAAACACCCGAGTTCAAGTTTCCATCGTAAATTTAGCAAGCATATCCTGGTCCTTCAGAGATTATACAACCCCAGGGCATCATTTTGCTAGCTCCATGATTGATTGCAAAATCCAGGTCATGATATTGAAGAAGGTCACTTGGCCGTTTCCAATAGGGATCAGCATCATCAAAGCCCTATACGCTGAGCTTGGTCTCATTAAAGTACACTGTTTGCTGTCAGTCACTCATTGCCTAATCCTGATGCTCCTTGACCCGTTCTAACTGATGCTACGTATGCGTTTTTGTCTGAAATGGCTTCTTTTTTTCTATCAGAAAATGGAACTCCATTGATTTCAGTACGCTAATTTCTGACTGGTATGAGATATCGTAGCCAAATCCAACTGGCTCCCGGTATACCTCTTTGGAAGTCTTTAGAACCCTTTGCATGACTTTTCTTTTGATTAACCGCTTCGTCACTTTGGAGACTAATGTAGGTCTATCACCTGTGCTCACTGTCCTACTTCAAAACAACGTTATAAAGTATCTACTAACAGTTGATTCATGTAATCCAGTCTCCTTAGCAATATCATACTTTGATGTGGATCCGGTTAATGTCTGTGATTTATCCAAGAATAAAAAGGAACAAGAGAGGACGAGACTCGATAAAGAGATTGTTTTATTTAATAAGAAAATTGTACTCTATTTATACTTTTCATACACGGATAATATTTCATGTCATGGATTAATAATTAATGAGTATGATATAGCTGATGACAAATAGATAAGGGTTACGTGTTCTTCTATTATTATATTTGTCATTGAATACTCGTATATGATTGACTGCGGCTGACTGTGATTTAGTTCCTGGATTTAATATAGTTTAACCGTGCAATTACGCAGCATCTTATCCTTAATGAAGATTATCCGAATTAACCTGTAGCTTGTCTATTGGATACATTTACATGTAGCTTATTAATACTGTTTTCATATCGAGTTATGAATGATGGATACATCATTGCCCCCTTCCAGGTTGGAACAACCGATGAACATCATGAATAACGAAGAGTACATGGATTATATCTAATATGATTGCTTAGGCTGTTCATATTAAAGACGTAAGTGTAGAGAAAAGAGAGAGCATGCTCTTCTGGTATATAATCGATAAAAACCCATAAAAACCTGTTTAGGAAAAAAAGTAATGGGAAAAGACCATATTCAGCTCGTTACTTTGTCTTGCTTCTTTTGTTAAGATTATTAGTCTTGGTTGGCAAATTAGTATGAGATGAGCGTTTACGTTTGCCAATGTTATTATTGACGTTACGTCTTGCCCAGTACTGTTCTATCATACTCATGTCATCAAAACTTGAGGCAGGTTCCCAGGTATCATATTCTGGAGGATAACCTTTCCATCTTACTAGGTATTTATAATTGCTAGTGTTATTTCCTTTATGTTGGATAATTGCCTGCACATCGTACTGTTGTTGGTCAGCGCGATTATTAACAACGTTGTCTGTAGAGATAAGTTTGATGTGCGAAGTAGGTACGTCGCGCGATAATAATGCACCTGTTTTATCCGTCAAAATGTAGCTACCATTTTTTGTGACTCCATGTACGACAAAGGGCCCCTCGTACCTTGGGTCAGTTTTACTATTTCTATTCACATTTTTTATCATAACTTCGCTATTAGTAGGAAATTGTTGATGTACAATGCGGTGTTTCTTTGTAAAATACTCGTTGTCAATTCTTTGAGTAGTCATAATACGGTTACGTATAGCAGGGATTACTATGTTGTTCATATTGTCTAGTTTATTTTCTAGTGCTTTAGCATATTGCTGACTAGAGTTAGGTATTGAGGATTGTGTATTAGAATAATCCTGGAATTCATTTGGTTGCCTATTATACATAAGCACGAATGGTCTGGAATGATGTAATCTAGAATATTTACAATTCATAGCATATTGAATACTAGGAAGGAAAAGATTCCACTCGTCCTTCTTGCCTTGTAATCTTTTAACAAGAGCTCGTTTGGCTATTCCAACAAACGATTCGTTAGTCGAATTACCCAATGGGTTATAAGGCAGTGAAAGTCTATGGTCAATACCACAGGTTTCCATTAATGAATTAAATATTTCATTAGTGAATTCTGTACCGTTATCTGAACTAAGTTTTTTGGGCCAACCAAAAGTGCAAAAGATATCTCTAAGTTCATTAGCTATAGATACTGCAGTTTTATCCATTAATGGTCTTAGAATTGTAAATCTTGTAAAAAGATCAACTAGAACTAAAATGAAATTGTGTCCTTCTGTTGATGTAACGTTCAGGGTACCAAGGTCAATACAGACGTGATCAAAAGGACCATCTGGTAGAATACTACGGGGAGGGTGATACCCGTGTTTGCCAATATTAAATTGTTGACATTCAGGACAATTGGATACGAGCTGTAATGCATCTTTTTTAATATTAATCCAGTGCAAATTATCATTGTGGATTGTCTTTACAATAGCATCAGCCCCAAAGTGTCCAAGTAGATGTGCCTTTAATAATAGGTTATGACGTTCTTCTTCTGGTGGTGTCATGTAGTCTACTAGTTGTACAGCTCTTTGTTTTATATTTGTACTGTTTTCTGTAGTACGTTTGTTCTGTGACTTTGTAATTTTATTTTTTATGGAAAGTTGCTGAGGATTACTATCTCCCCCCAGTCTTTTTTCCGTATAGTCTGAAAAAAGACGAGAAAGTGAATCCGGCAACACATTTTCAATTCCTGGACGATGGATTACTCTGAATGTATAGTTGAAAATAGTTTCGAACCAATTCAGCATCATGGGATTAGGAATGTTTTGTGTGCCAAGATAAACCAAACTTTTATGATCAGTATACAGCGTGAAATGAGATCCATACAACCACTTGTGAAATCTTTCAAAAAGATAACAGATGGCTAACAGCTCTCGTTTAGTTGTCGAGTAGTTCATTTCTGACTTCGACAGTGCTCTTGCTGCGAATCCAATATAGCGAGTTTTATCGTCGATAATTTGATAAAGTACACCGCCAATTCCTGTGTTGCTAGCATCTGTAGCTAGCTGTAATTCATGACGCATGTCAGGTATAGACAAAACAGGAGCATTAGATAAGGCTGTCTGTATATTTCGAAAAGCCTGTAGATATTTGTCAGTCCAAATGTGTTCCAATGAACCTTCATTACGTAGTTTATCTAACGGTGCGGTCATGGTAGAGAAATTTGGGAGATGACTTCGAAAATAATTAGCGAGACCTAGAAAGCGTTGTATATCTTTTCCAGTCTTTGGTATTGGCCACGCTAAAGCGTTTGCAACCTTTCTGCTATCCAGTGAGAGACTATTGTGGCTAATAGTGAAGCCCAGGATGTTTACAGAAGTTTGCATAAAATGACATTTATCAACGTTAAGAATGAATTTAGCTGATGTAAGTCGTTCGATGACCGTAGTTACGCATTTGATATGTTCCTCAATATCGGGTCCAGTACCGATAGTTAAATCATCAATGAAACATGTTACGTATGGCAAGTCATGTAAGAGAGTAGTTAGCACACGCTGGAAGTGATTTGGTATGGGGGTCAAACCGAATGGTGCTCTACAGAATTGATATTGTTGACCGTTAAATGTGAAAGCTGTGAGTGCTCTATGCTCTTCAGCTAGAGGTAGACGATGAAAAGCTTGTTTGAGGTCAAGTACTGTGAATAGCGTAGCAGCACTCATTTTTTGATGCAACTCAGCTATCAATGGTAATTGAAAGCGGTCGGTACGATCTTTAATGAGTATTGCATTGATATGTCTGGGGTCTATACATACCCGTATATCGTCACTATAATTACCATTAGCGTCCTTCTTACGTACAGTCAACAAAGGAGAGTTAAATGCAGTATTAGGAGGGGCTATTTCAATCACGCCATCTGCTAACCATTTATCAACCTGTTCTTGTACTTTAGGCTGGATTGACAGTGCAATAGGATACTGTCGTCTATAAGTCGTTTTACCTGGCTCAGTTTCCAAGCGAACTATCGCTTCAGGTAGAGGACATGCAGATGTGCTAGGGATCTTAGCATTAGCGCTCAAATATGGCTGTAATGCGTCCATAAGTTGTTCACGCTGTTGGTGAGTGCCAGCGGGTGACTTGTTAGGTTTGATAGGTGAAGGGTCTATTGGATCAGGTATTGTAGAGATATTAGGACTATCCCACGTAACAGCTAAACCTGTCAAGTTAATGTTTAACTTAGGCATAAGATCTGTACCAATACAAATAGGTATATCTTTATCAAACTTAAAAATTTCAAATTTATGCAAGACATTGATTCCGTTATAAAATACTTTTATTTGATCTGTAATAGCAGTTCTAGGTACCAAGGTATTCAAACTAGCTAATTGTAATTTTCCTGAAACAGGAAAAGTTCTAACGTTTATAATTTTTGCTAGGTCAGGAGAGATCGTAGAAGTATTACACCCAGTATCAACCAAAGCCCAAGTGCGGACATTTTCTATAGTGATGGGTACAAAAAAGGAATCAGTACGTTTGTTATTAAAACTGTGAAGTTTTGTATTAAACGGTTGCAACTTACATAGTGATGAGTAGTAGTGGATGTCCTTGACGGCTTCATCGTCAAGATCCTGTTCTTCATCGTGGTCTTGTTGGTTGGCAGGGTTGTACTTAGAAGCTTTTGTACCCATTGGTACATCTTCACTGCCAGTCAACTGAAGTGAGCGGAATGCTCGGGTTATGGTAGGTGCAGTAGAGGAGGAGGAGGCAGAACCAGCGGAAAGAGGTTGATTCCTTTTAGGGCAAACATTTAAATGCTCCCTAGTAAAAGGAGCGTTGCACTTAAAGCAACGCTTACTAAACGTCTCTTTGTTCATGCTGCCAGTTATACCCAGTTCCTGAGCCTTCTTACAACGATCAGTTGTGTGGTTGCACTTTCCATGGATAACACAAGTCCTTCCATCCGTACGGTGGTTTCTTTTATGAATACCACTGGGAGGGTTCAACCCGTTGACTTGAGAGGGTTGGTTATTGAACTTTCTGGTTGACGTATTGGGCAAGGTCTGTTGTTTCGTATGAAACTTTCTTGCGATACTTGAAAGGAGGTTGATATCATTTTTTGCCTCCTGGTCCAGACTGACGATGGCCATATTGACATGATTTTGGAGGCTGCCAGGAAGGGAGTTCACGAACAAGATAGCCAAAAAATCATCAGCTACGGGTGTGGCTTCACGCTTGAGCTTCAAGAAGCGGTCGGTGTATTTTTCCACAGATTCATCAGGTTGCATGCTGATGGTTAACAGCTCTCTTGAGGCGTGAGCTTGAGCCTCAGTGGATTCGATGCCGTATTTCAAGGTTAATTGCTCCTTGAATGTGGCCCAAGATAAGTTCTTCTTTACCCGTAATTCATCATACCATGAACGCTGGGGATGGGTAAGTGAGAAAGGGATGAGGCGCTGCCAATGCACCTGTACATCCAAACGATACGCAAAGAGGATGTCCTCAAAACGTCGGATACACTCAGCAATGTCTTTATAGACAGGCAAGGCCGAGTTCTCCACATTACCAGTATATTGAAACAAAGGTAAGTTTTGAGGGACTACCGTGGGTTGACTGTTAGAACCGTTAATGGCAGAGCCATTGGTCTGTATAGCCAAGTTATTAGCCAGTTTTGCTTGCAGGTCCAACAGGGAGGCCAAGATGGGGACTGGTGGTGATCACGAGAAAGGTTAGCCAGTTGCTTTCCCGTAAGCTCTTGACTAGTAATAGCCGCAGCAACTTGCTCAACCTGTTTCGTCAAAGTCTGAATGGTAGCCGTTAAATTACGACCACCTAAGACCTGAGAAGGTGGTGCTGCGCCACTGATCTTGACACCAGCAAGTGGGGAAATGGGTGCCCCGACTTCTACTTTGTCGTATTTACCCCATTAAATACTTATTATTCGTATGAGATTACTCAAATCTTATATAAAAAATAACAAGTACTGAATACATAATATTATATATTACATATTCTCTAAGACTCATTTACAATATTAACCATATACAATATTTATATTATTCAAGTTCAATACTAAAATTGACCTTGAGCACACTTCGGTCCCTGAATAATTTTATTTCCTATATAAAGGCGTAGTTTGATTAAATGGGTTCTCTCTCTCGTCTTGAAATCTAATAAAGAGGTTACATAGAGACTCATTCACTAGTTTTCAAGTACTATCTCCTTTTAATTCTCAAATTTTTATCTGCAAATATCTCATACTTCTTCCATCTCTATGTCTTCTGTATTAGAAATGGGCGAACCATGACTAGAGAGTTCCACCCCATTAACCATGGTAGATTTTTCAAGTCGAGGACCAATGAAAGCTGGATCACTTTCAGAAAAAAGAATTTCTTCGTTGGAAGCCAAAAGGTTAGAGTTGATAGACATGTTTGAGAATAGTGTAGTAGTAATAGAGTAAAGAGAATTCGTCAAAAAAAATGATTTATCCAAGAATAAAAAGGAACAAGAGAGGACGAGACTCGATAAAGAGATTGTTTTATTTAATAAGAAAATTGTACTCTATTTATACTTTTCATACACGGATAATATTTCATGTCATGGATTAATAATTAATGAGTATGATATAGCTGATGACAAATAGATAAGGGTTACGTGTTCTTCTATTGTTATATTTGTCATTGAATACTCGTATATGATTGACTGCGGCTGACTGTGATTTAGTTCCTGGATTTAATATAGTTTAACCGTGCAATTACGCAGCATCTTATCCTTAATGAAGATTATCCGAATTAACCTGTAGCTTGTCTATTGGATACATTTACATGTAGCTTATTAATACTGTTTTCATATCGAGTTATGAATGATGGATACATCAGTCTGTTTGAGATCGTTTGCTTTCTCCTCTGACAGTCATTTATGCATGCAATTGATGAGAGGGTAAAAAAGAGAAATAATTTAAATAAGGGAATATAAAATTTAAAATAAAGGAATTGTAAGCGCTTTTATATACTGACATCATTCTAATCATGTCAAGAATGTGAAAAATTATGATAGCAACCGGTTGGGTCGTATTAAAATTCGTCATTTAAAACATATGTGAACAAGTAAAAAATGTCGGATGTTCATAATACTACCTTTAGCGATCTCAAATTCCACCAATAACCATTGCCCATATCCGATAATCGACGAATAAATGCACTTTCTATTGAGGTACAAACAGTCAAGGTTTGAGATAGTTTGGTGCAGTACCCATGGACAACCAGCTGTAAAACCTGAATTTTGCAATTCCTTGCAGCAGTTTTGTGACCTACTGTAAAAGAAGAAGCAATGATAATCCTGGGAAAGAGATTTTATAAAGACCATTTAAAACATTAAGAAAGCAACAAATACGATTTTACTAAAGTATAAGTACCATTAGAACAGGAGTGAAATATATATAATATTAAGAACTTACCTTTTATAAAAAAGAGAAGAAAAAGAAAGAAAAAAGAAAAGTACTTTTTTTTGTAGCCTTATTTTTTTACCAGTGTTACACTTATTCACTGTCTGAACATATAAGTCAAAAACTGTTGCTTTTCATGTAGTTTACATTTAATGATATCCCAAAAGATAACTTATACATTGCTTGAACAAGTTTTATTACTCGAGTGCTATAGCTTCAACATGGAGAGTATTATTTTTTTCTTTTTTTTTTTTTTATTTTAGGTTAAAAAAAATTCGGTCTTAACGGACTACAGCAGTAAAACAGGTTTTTTTTTCTCCCTGGTTTTGTTTCATGGAACACATTAGATGCTCAAGGTACAAAAGATAAAAAAGAAAGCTCAAGTTCTGGTCAAATGTAAGTTTATAAAAAAAAATAATAGCAACCAAGTCTAATGTCGGTTTCTTTTTTTTTTCTTACATTAGGAATTCCTAATGGCACACATTCGGATGACGAACATGAACCTCATGAGCAAAGTTGTTCTTTCCAATACGATAAAACTATAAGAATATCAAACTTATATTGTTGTTTATTGCTGAAAAGTTATTTTTGATAAAGAAAGTTGCCATTGCTAACATCTCTAATGACTAATGGCTAATGGCAAATTACACCCATGTGCAAACATAAAGTAAGTAATGAACGAGAATAAGCTTAAAAACATATATTCTTTTACAATATTTGGCATAAAAAATAATAAAGCAATATATTTATTTGATAAACAAAAAAGTTTTGTATGTATTTGTTAATTATAACTGCCTTGTAACAAAATGTTAGCAGAGCTTCTTTATTTTATTATTATTTTATAATGTAAAGACATTTACATTTCTATAAAGTATATTTGTTGTTAAATTATTGTTTTCATTTGAATAATGAACTTTCTATTGCTAGACTCTTTTTTTTTTTTTTTTTACTTTGTCTTTTTTTACTTAGCTTTTTTTTACCAGGTCTTTTTTTTTACCAGGTCTTTTTTTTTTCCCAAACACGACTATTTTGTTACGTTCTGTAATACGTTTGTAATGACCTAAGCTAAAAACCACAGACTGCCTTCCTAATATGTATTCTTCTGAGCAAAATAATCCGAAAGTACTTTTGATTTCCGCTTTTTGCCCTCAAAAATAAAAAAAAGAAGATATCGGTCTTTCAACGATAGAGGGGAACAGGCTTTCCAAAAAAAATATTATCTGTAAAAAAAACAGACACTTTTTTAAAACATGAATAACTCTATGAATACTTACCCTACAAAAAAAACAGAAATACTGTTCAATTTCTTCATTTTTTTCGCACCTAAATCTTTTTTCAAAATTAAAAAAGGTGCAATACAGCAAGATATAATGTTCTCTCATAAAAAATTATAAAACCTACGAATCTATGATTGTTAGGTCTGTTAAAATTCTACGTCAAAGCTACTACATTATTTGTAGTGCGTTTATCCGAACTAACAAAGTTGGTGTAACAATCAGAAACACGAAAGAAAGTGTCGGAGGGATGGCCGAGTTGGTCTAAGGCGACACGTTAAGGTCGTGTTCTCTTCGGAGGCGTGGGTTCGAATCCCACTCCCTTCATATTCTTAAACGTCTATTATTTCTTTTGGTGTGGTTGTGTCACGTCTTTTGCTGTAGTGTAACAGTGGTCTCTTTTTGGACGAAGTACGAAACAACTCCGACATGGATTGTTAAAATAACTTAAGTTATTTTAACAACCATCGTCAAAGAAATAACAATGTAACACTGTAGTGTGACGAAGCAAATAATAATATTGATGCCAATGATGACTGCGTCTTGTGAATTCCTATACTGAATCAATTCAAATTTTTTTGAACCTTATTCAAAATTTGAACCTTATTTTAAAAATCAAATCTTATTTCAAAAGTCAAACCTTATTTTAAAAATCAAATCTTATTTCAAAAGTCAAACCTTACTTCAAAAATCAAATCTTATTTCAAAAGTCGAACCTTACTTCAAAAATGAAACCTTATTTTCTTTTGTCTATACAATAGACAAGTTTTTATTTCTATTTTACTTCACTTATCTTAACTTCTCTTTGTTATATTATTTTTATATAACCAATAAATCAAGTATTTTTATCTCTGAATCTGTTGGTATAACACTCTTAAAACACAAGCAAGACAAGTCCCTTGAAGCAAATTATCTTCATTGTAAACATTTTCAAACCTTTTATTAAACTACTACAAGCAAGTCTGATCTACTTAACAAGATCTGGTGGTCACTCATAACAAGCGAATCCATTATCAATACTTTAACTCAAGTCTTATTTTTTTTATTCTTTTTATCAACTTTATTCTATTTCAAAACCATAAAACTCTTACAAGCCATTAAAGGAAGGAAAATTACATTTGGTGGTCACTACGAGGGAAATAAATTAACCAATCAAGAAATTAAATCAAATCAAGAAATCTATCGAACTAATCAAAAGGACTTAATCAAAATCGAATCAACAATATCAAAACACTTACTATCAACAATGGCAACGACAGAACCTATCGCGTTGGTGCAAAGCAGCAACCAAATTCAAGGATACCGTCCTAAACTAATCGAATTCTATGGCTATGAAGGCGAGGACTTTCGCCATTTTCAAGAGCTACTGGATTCCTACCTTATACTCAGCAACACACATAGTGATAACCGCAAACTCGCTATTCTCAAATCTCAATTACGTAGAGCTGCTAAAGTCTACTTTGAAAAAACTATACTCAAGGATCGTCCACAAGTGACCTACGATGAAGCTATGGAACTTTTGAAAAGTCATTACATTACTCCTGAGTTAATTCAGAATTACGAATTGGAATTCAATGATATGATCCAAGGAGAACAAGAACACCCTCAAATATTCCTTTCAAGATTACGTGAAGCTGCTGACTTGGCTAATATCACTAGCGAAGCCGTAATCGAAAGCCGCTTTCGCGCAGGTTTATTAAGGGATATCAAACAATTTTGTATACAAAGTAGTGCTAGAACATTTCAAGATTGGTTAAACCACGCAGAAGGTTGGTGGAACGCAAACCGTCCACGCAAGATCGCAATGGTTGACAACCCATTCATACCAAGAAATGTAAATCACGCACTCATATATCATGATGATGGTGTCTATCATCAGCGATACCCGACAAATGATCATAACATTGAACTGATTGACGCAAACGAAGGTCCTGCTCAAGTAATCCCAATCTCTAGCTTACATCCTTACGGAATGGTTAACACTGTAATACCTAACCCTCAGATTGTAAGTGGGCCCAACCAGTTATCAACATTGGAAATTACTCGTAATAATTATCATGCCCAAAATTACCCATATCAAGTTCAAAGGAACAATGGAGCATATCATAGCCAACATAATAATCAACAGGATTTGGTTAATCTTATTCAACAAACCATCCGAAATGAATTGGGTAACCAACAACAG
The DNA here is from genome assembly GCF_000149305.1 of Rhizopus delemar RA 99-880. NCBI lineage: Eukaryota > Fungi > Mucoromycota > Mucoromycetes > Mucorales > Rhizopodaceae > Rhizopus > Rhizopus delemar. Next base: position 2,262,705 of record NW_027137828.1, read on the forward strand.
TATCAAAATCCGGTTAGAAATTACAATCGTCGTAATCGCTACAATGATAATCATCAGAATCAACACCAAAATGGCAATAACGGTTATAATACTAACGACCACAACAATAATATGTATAATAACAATGGTTACCAACGTAACGATAATAATTACGGAAGACAAGACTATAGCAATCAAGGACGAAACAGAAATAATTTCAATAATCAAACTTATCGCACGCAACAAAACAGGCCACCCACGCAACAGCCTCAAACACAACAATCTAACCAGCCAAAAAACTAGTTGGTTCGGTTGCTTTCAAAAATGAAAGTAATGGTCAATCGAACAACCAAGAATATAACAAATCCATTAATAATCAGTCCCATAACCTCAATGCACTTCTCACACAAAACGAAACTTATTTACCAGCCTTTACTCACGATTTGTATGCAGCTGTAAGACCAGAATACCCACCTGAAGTCACTACAAGCATCCCATATGAAAAACCAAGCAAAAATACACGAGAAAGGGTCAGAAGGTCAACCACTAAAGCCAAAGGTAAAGTAAATGATGCTGTTTCTACACAACCTATCATTACGCATCAACCCATAAGCACACAACAACCATTGGTTCCACACCAGCCTGTTGTCACACGTCAACCCGAAGCTATGGAAACAGAACAAATAACGCAAACTAGCAGAACGGTCAAGAAGCCAAAAAGAAAAACAAGGGCACCTCCATTAAAATATGACATTGTGTCGGATGTTTTAAATAAAAAAGCAGATATAACTGTTGGAGACCTTATGGTCGCAGCACCTAAGTTGCGAAGAAACATGGCTGCAGCTTGTCGTCCCGTACGAATCCCCGTTGAAGTCACTAATCCAGGAGAAACTATGGCTGTTATAGAAGATGAAGATATAAACACCACAGCAGTATACTCTAAAGTTAATATTGGAGATAAATTTATCAAGGCTTTAATCGATTGCGGTGCAGCAAAAACATGCATGTCTAAAGCCCTCGCTGACACACTTGGCTTATATATTGATGCTGCCTCTGAAAGTATATTTACTCTAGGAAATGGAACCAAACAGCCTGCTTTAGGAATTATATATGACGTACCTATATGTGTCAAGGACAACATGATCATCCCATGTACTGTAGAAGTTTTACCCTCTTGTCCCAATCCACTTATTATTGGCAATAATTGGTTAAATAGAGCCAAAGCCAAAATTGACTTCAATAGCTCGACATTAAAGGTGGCATATAAAAACAAGAAAGCTGAATTAGAAATATCTTTTTTAAGAAAAAATACAACATTGCCGAAAGTCTCAAGCTATACTCAGAAGTATGAACACCCTATCAGCCTCACCAACTCAAAGGAAACCAAGCATGTACGTTTTGAAGCAGAAACTCAAGATGATGACGATAGCACAGATCAAGATGAAGAATCTGAAGAGAGCTCAGACGAATCGGTAGAAGAAGAATTAGAAGATGAAGAAGATGAATCACTTCTACTATTGGAAAACGATAAAGATGATGACATAAAAATATTAAATCAAGGAAATGATATGCTACTGAAAGCTCCTTCACATGGATTAACTATAGCAACAAATACTTCAAAAACAATATGGGTCAGGAAGTCGAAGAATGAATTGAAAAACATGATATACAATTTGGAAATAACGAATCTTAAAGTAATGGATGCCATGGGATATTTTGACTCTTGCTTAAACCTGGTCACAAATCGTAAAAGCATAGAGATACGAATATACAATCGATCATCAAATGATATACTATTGGACCCTGACGAAGAAATCGGCATTATTGAAAAGATCAATCCACAGGAAGACTCCATAATACAAGCATATAATGTTGACACAAATCCTCACTTATGTGTAATGGAAATGTCTGAATCAAATAATACAGAAAAGAATGAAGAAGGCATGCTGCTAGAATCAGACAAATATAAGAAACTTGAAATCGGAGAAATAAGTCAAGATATTAAACGAGGTTTACAGAAGTTACTAAAGAAGTACGAGAGTATATTTGACTGGGATAATAACACAATTGGATACACAAACTTGATAAAACATAAGATCACGATAAAAGAAGATACTATGCCTATAAGTCATCGACCTTATCGTATGAGTCCTATCGAGACTGAACATCTGCAAAAAGAATTAGATAAATATTGTAAATTGGGTGTAATTGCTCCATCAAATAGTCCCTGGGCAGCCCCTGTGATATTAGTTAAAAAGAAGAATGGCGAATACAGAATGGTGATAGATTATAGAAAGTTAAATGCAGTAACAAAGAAAGACGCTTATCCCTTACCTCGTATTGATGATTTGCTGGATACATTAGGCAAGGCGAAAGTATTCTCAGCTTTGGATATGCGAGCTGGATTTCATCAAGTGCCCCTGGAAGAGGATAGCAAAGAACTAACAGCTTTCACAACAAAGTTTGGTACATATCATTATAACACACTGCCAATGGGTCTTGTAAATTCCCCAGCAACCTTTCAACGACTAATAGATTTATGTTTTCGACCTCTTATCAACAAATGCTTAGTCGCTTACATTGACGATCTAAACGTATATTCTCTCAATTATCAAGATCATTTGCAACATTTAGAACAAGTGTTTCAATGCATCCAAGTTGCAAATCTCAAACTAAATCCGGAAAAGTGTTTCTTTTTCAAGGACCATCTCAAGTTTCTTGGATATATTGTTACCAAAGAAGGATTACAAACAGACCCCAGTAAAATTCAAAAAATAGTCGAATATCCACAACCAAGAACAATTAAACAAGTCCGAGGGTTCCTTGGAATAGCATCCTACTACAGACGTTTTATTAAAAACTTTGCGGCTATTGCGAGACCACTGCATGATCAAACGAAAACTACAAAGAAAATCCCTTGGACAAGTTTAACTACTGAATCATTTGAAACGTTAAAGAAATTACTTACCACTGCTCCTATTTTGTCAAGACCTGATTTCAACAAACCATTTATACTAGTAACCGACGCATCCAAATTAGGACTTGGTGCCATATTAACCCAATTGGATGAAAATGGTCATGAACACCCAATTGTTTATGCAAGTCGAGGCCTCAAGTCTACTGAATCGAATTACGCTCCTACTAAATTAGAATGTTTGGCAGTCATATGGGCAGTAAAGTTATTCCGACCCTATCTACTAGGAAAGAAGTTTACTGTGATTACCGATCACTCAGCTCTAAATGGGTTATTAAAGACGCCAAACCCCACTGGAATAATCGCCAGATGGATTACTATCTTATCAGAATATGAATTCGAGGTAAAGTATCGACCTGGAAGAGTCAACGAAAGCGCCGACTTCCTATCTCGACTTGGATACTAGAAAACTCAACACTTACAACTAATTAACAACTTGTATATATATATATATATATTATCAACTTTATATTTTTATCAAACTACATGGCGGCAGGGAGGGGTAGTTGAAACAAACATTCAAAAAAAAAAAAAAAAAAACCCCATTAAAAAACAGTACAAAATCAAACCAAGCAAAAAAAAAAAAAAAAAAAAAAATATTTCCCACTTCAACAAAAATCCTGAAACAATAAGATTGCAAAAATTCAAAACAGTAACACAGAATAGTAACACATCAAAAATGGAACAGCGAAAAATCGACCAGATGGCAACATATTTGCAAACTATGCAAATTCCAGAAGATGAAACAAGAAGTTTACAAAAATTCCTCATTAGGGAATCCCCTAATTTCACTTTGTACAAAGATACATTATACAGATACAATACAGGGAATGGAACTATACGAAAGGTTCTCAACAAGCAAGAAGCGCAAGAAATGATGAATGCGTATCATCAACACCCTCTAGGTGGACATTTAGCATACAATAATACCTTACATAAAATTGCAACTCGGTACTATTGGGACAATATGGCGAAGGATATACTTGAATACGTTAGGACATGCTCTAGATGTCAAGTCTTTGGAAAAAAATCATTGAAGGAAGAACTTTATCCTGTTCCAGTCTCCATAAAGCCTTTTGATAGAGTAGCGTTAGATGTGAAACATGTACAAACATCAAGATCAGGACACCGGTACATTGTCGCAGCAATTGATTACCTCACAAAATATGTCGAAGCAAGGCCATTACGATTTCAGACTTCCTCAGAAATTGCTCTATTTCTATACGAAGATGTAATTTGCAGACATGGATGTCCAACCATCATGGTCACAGATAATGGAAAACCATTTCTAAGTGGTCTAGTACGCAAAGTTTGCCAAGCCTATTCTATTATTCACAAGACTACAACACCGTACAATCCACAAAGTAATGGCTTGATTGAACGATTCAATCGAACACTTGGTCAGATTTTACAAAAACGATCAGACACTGAAAAGGAAGATTGGGATCTCTACCTACCAGCTACCCTATTTGCATATCGTTCAATTAAGCAAGCTACAACAAAGCAATCGCCATTTTTCTTGATGTACGGCTATGAACCAAAAACGCCATTTGATATAGACAACCGAATATTTGAGAAAAGCTCTCACAAATTTGAAACAGTGTTATGGCACAGGACAACTCACCAGATCCATAACCTTAACTGGGTACGTGAGCAATCAGCACAGGCCATTAAGCAAACTCAGGCTGCTCAAAAGAAAGCTATAGAGAACAAGATTCTAGACGAACGGAAAGAACTGAAGCCTCCTTTCAGACTCGGTGATATGGTTCTCCTGTACAAAGATTACATGTCTACATCCTGGTCTGGAAAGCTACAAGACAAATGGGAAGGTCCTTACATCATTCAAAACAATTTGGGAAAAGGAACTTATCATATTAAAAATACAAATCCAAACGACACCCGGATAAGAAGAGTTCATGGGAATAGACTGAAACCGTACGTTATACCAAATACAATGTGGAACGCTGAAAACGAGAGAAATGTTTCAAGTTTGGTTCTGGACAAAGAAACGAATGAATTGTTTCAGTAAAGGCGAAATCACACACAACAAAAAAAAAAAAAATAAAACAAATAATGAAACAAAAAGTTACACAACAATTTCTCAACAATATATATATCGACCTTATTATCAAAAAAAAAATTATATCAAGCAGTTAACTATTAGGATATGGACCAAACACAATATCTCAGAGAACAAGCTAAACTTACCGTTGAAAAAATGGTGAAGGATATTCAAGAAGGTGATGGCAATACCGCTGAATATATCAAGTGGTTATTACAAGATTATTTTAAACCTTTGTACGTTGCAAAAGGAGCAAATGGTCTTACGGAAGGACTAGAGATGTATATTGGCTTCATGGAGAATGAAGAAGGCTTAGAGAACTTCGAGTTCCTTATTGAAGAAGAAGCTACAACCAAAAAGGACTACATCGATAAACTAGTATTAAAAATCCAACAAGAAGTGGACAAAGAAGAGTTCGATAATATGATTGCGGACCCAATGAACAATGAAATGCCTATCGAATATGGAGTAAACTACAATGAAGAAATACTTACAGAACTTGAAAACTGGTCTTGGGAAACACCTGACATGAGGTCCATTGTCACACTTTATGAAGAAAACATTAAAGAAGAGTTTGAGCTGTTGAAACATTATCAAAAGGATCAAGAAAAAATTGAACATCTAAAAAACCACGTATTAAACAGGCTGGCTTCGACAATTGTGGATTGGAGTCATATCAAATTTGAACAACCCAGGAATAATGAAAGAAGCGTCCAAATTTATGCTTCATCTAGGAACGAGGCTTTGAGGTTCTTGCTAAATGGATACACAGTTCACAATTCCCTACACAAAAAAATTAAAAAATTGGACAAATGGGGAAAGATCTCAGTGCTCGAGGACGACCAAACCGTTGTGGCGGGCATCTGTGACGAAGCAAATAATAATATTGATGCCAATGATGACTGCGTCTTGTGAATTCCTATACTGAATCAATTCAAATTTTTTTGAACCTTATTCAATATTTGAACCTTATTTTAAAAATCAAATCTTATTTCAAAAGTCAAACCTTATTTTAAAAATCAAATCTTATTTCAAAAGTCAAACCTTACTTCAAAAATCAAATCTTATTTCAAAAGTCGAACCTTACTTCAAAAATGAAACCTTATTTTCTTTTGTCTATATAATAGACAAGTTTTTATTTCTATTTTACTTCACTTATCTTAACTTCTCTTTGTTATATTATTTTTATATAAATAACCAATAAATCAAGTATTTTTATCTCTGAATCTGTTGGTATAACACTCTTAAAACACAAGCAAGACAAGTCCCTTGAAGCAAATTATCTTCATTGTAAACATTTTCAAACCTTTTATTAAACTACTACAAGCAAGTCTGATCTACTTAACAAGATCTGGTGGTCACTCATAACAAGCGAATCCATTATCAATACTTTAACTCAAGTCTTATTTTTTTTTTATTCTTTTTATCAACTTTATTCTATTTCAAAACCATAAAACTCTTACAAGCCATTAAAGGAAGGAAAATTACATTTGGTGGTCACTACGAGGGAAATAAATTAACAAATCAAGAAATTAAATCAAATCAAGAAATCTATCGAACTAATCAAAAGAACTTAATCAAAATCGAATCAACAATATCAAAACACTTACTATCAACAATGGCAACGACAGAACCTATCGCGTTGGTGCAAAGCAGCAACCAAATTCAAGGATACCGTCCTAAACTAATCGAATTCTATGGCTATGAAGGCGAGGACTTTCGCCATTTTCAAGAGCTACTGGATTCCTACCTTATACTCAGCAACACACATAGTGATAACCGCAAACTCGCTATTCTCAAATCTCAATTACGTAGAGCTGCTAAAGTCTACTTTGAAAAAACTATACTCAAGGATCGTCCACAAGTGACCTACGATGAAGCTATGGAACTTTTGAAAAGTCATTACATTACTCCTGAGTTAATTCAGAATTACGAATTGGAATTCAATGATATGATCCAAGGAGAACAAGAACACCCTCAAATATTCCTTTCAAGATTACGTGAAGCTGCTGACTTGGCTAATATCACTAGCGAAGCCGTAATCGAAAGTGTTGTATCCACACAACTAATAAAGTGAACATTCATGGATAAACTTGGATACTACAGAATTATAGTCTAACCAGATCTCTATTAATAAACGTGAGAATTCTGCAATAGCCAATCTTGCCCTGTTGTCCTACCAGCGTTCTAAAAGACTATATCGGAACCTGATTACAACAACGGCAGTTCAATCCTATTCTATAATTATCATTAGATCAATAGTTTAATTACTTCATTGTCCCTTGATTCGTCAAGTAGACAGCGGCTATTGATTATCCACTATCCTTCCTTATATTCCATATCATTCTTTTAACCGATCAATTGAAATAGCGGTAAAGACCCAGACATTCAAAAAGTATAAATACCCTCAATATTTTTATTAATAAAGTCATATATAATCTTTAGTTTCACAACTATCGTCTTTTTGTAGTTTTTGTCTTCTATTTCATATTTGGCAAAACATTTTTTTTTGTGAATTCTTTATTGACTTTATTTTTAAAAACAACCCTCTTTTTATTACTACCTACCTTACCACTATGTCAAACTCAAATGACTTTAACTCTGCTGCTGCTGGTTCTTCCAGTAGTAATGATAAAACTTATCCTGATAACGCCCGTCGTATGTCAGATGTATCTACCTTATCTTCAGAGGCACAGTCCTCTGGAATGACCACGTCCGCAGTTTCTTCTGGTTCTTTTGAGCCTAGAATCGCAGCTCCATCCATCCACTCTTCTATTGAGGAGTTGGATTCCACCATCATCGGTGCCACCCAAGTTATCCTTAACTTGTCTGTTCGTCTTCTTTCCACGACCCCTGAGTCAGAGGAAGATAGCATGGTGCGCGCCAAGTACGAAGCCTGCTCCAAGGACCTAGAGAGACTAGTTCATACTAGATATCTCCTCCAACGAGCTATGACCCATGCTGTTCCTACCGCTTGGACTGGTGCACCTCAGGTTGCCCCTGCAGCCTTGAATGTTGTACCTCCAAACCTACCCCTCATGCAGTGGAAGGGTGCGGTCTTTGACCCATCTGCCCCTGTCTCTGTGGATGTTAAGCACTGCTTAAAAAAGTTTCAGGACGTGATGTTCGCACATGATCTTGATCTTGATCAGCACTGGCTTCGTCTTCTCCCTCCCTGCTTGTCGTCTAGTCAACGTACTTGGCTTGATGAATATCAAGAAAAGGAGGATGTCCATACGTGGAGTCAGTTCAAAAAGGCTTTTACTGGCCATTATGGTGTTGGTTCGGCTGAAGAAAAGGCCACGTCTACAACGGAGTTGTTACGCATCTCCATGACTGCTGCTGAGACTGTTGACCAATACGTTGAACGTTTCAACAACCTCCGTCGCTTGGCACAGATCCAAGATCGCTGTGTCTTGACTCGTTGCTTTCTGATCGGTCTTCAGGCCGACATTTACAAGAAGGTGATCGTGTCCTTAGCCAATTGTACGGATGCGCAAAAAGAATCGGTCGACTACGTTGTCAAGTTGGCCAAGACTTTGTACCATTCATTGTACAAAGTACGTAGAGTTGCTAACGCTTCTCACACTTCTGCTGGCCCCTCCATGGTCAATGACTCCTCTTCTTCTGGTCGGAAGAAATCCTCTGCTTTTGTCTCTGGTTCTGCTGTTCGTGCTGCACCTTATCCAAAGGCTTCTAGGAAGTATTGCAGCTTCCATAAGACCACCACCCATAGCAACGATGAATGTCGTGCTATGAAGAAATCTTCCTCTCTTTCTCCTTCTTCGGGTTCTACCCAAGTTGATGTCTCCTCTGGTTCTGCTGCCTCTCAGTGGAATCCAAGAAACCAACCTTCCGGTTTGGGACGTCCGTGCCGCTCTTGTGGTGCTGACAACTGGCGTCCTGGTCATCGATGCAAAGGAAAGGGTCGCTCAACTGGCTCTTCGGCTGACGACTCTGATCTTGCTGGGCCTTCTCATTTGTTTCGCGGAATGAGTCGATCCCCTGCTTCTTCCTTGTCTTCCGTTGCCTCTTCTGGTAACGATGTTTCTGCCTCTGTTGGTTCTTCTGCCACTCCTACTACAAGTAGTAGTGATGCTTCTTCCGGTCGTAAGACTGATGCTGCTGGTCCCGTTGTCTCTGTTCCCGATTCGTCGGATGATATGGACATTGATGTTGCAGAAGCCCTTACTGTGGCTGAAGCTGCTCAGGCCTGTAAGTACATTACACATCACATCTTTTCTAAAGCGCCTTCAAACACTAATACGCTTTATGTTCCTATTATTGTAGAGCACATCAAAACATGGGCCATGATTGATACCGGTTCAACTTTTTCGTGTGTGTCTCCTTCGTTCTGTTCGTCGCTTGGTTTAGTTCCAACACCTAATCCAGGATCGATCAAGTTAGGACATAATAGTTCAAGTATTGTAAGCCGGTTAGGCATAATAAATCTTACTGTTTATTATAACCAAATCCGTTTGCCATATGAATTTGAAGTGTTTGATTTTAGCAGTGATGTCCCCATTTGTTTAGGACTTGACATTTTGCCTAAACTAAGAATAGGTTTAACAGGATTAGCCACTTCTTGGTTAAATTCTAATATTCCTAAAATACCTGATCCAGTTAACCCTGATGACTATAAGCCAAATGAAACTCCTGTTGGCACTAAACAGGAAAGACAGCAATTGATGAGCACTATTCAACCTTTGTTAGATGCTAATACGAGTATCCCCATGTCTTCTCATTGTAATTTACCTGGTGCTATCATTACTCTTGATACTGAACCCAATGCCTTTGCTTATCGAAGACAACCCGATATTGCTATTGCTAACAGAAAAATCATGGAAGACCAAATTCAAACTTGGTTGGATGATTGTGTCATTGAACCTGCTCCTTCCAATACTCGCTTCAATAACCCTATTTTTCTTGTTGGAAAAAAGGATGTTAACGGATTATACACTAAGAAAAGAGCAGTTATTGATCCACGTATGCTTAACCAACTCGTGAAGAATGTTGATAGAATGCCTTTACCTCTAATCATTGATCTTCATCAACGTATGGGTTCTGCTACTATATTTACTACTTTCGACATACGAGCATGCTTTCATCGTTTTCTTATCCAAGAATCTGATAGACCTAAAACCGCATTTACTCATCCATTCACTGGTATGCAGTATCAATTTCGTCATTGTCCTTTTGGCTTGACAAGTACCGGTAACATTGTACAGCGTGTTCTTACAAATTTGTTCGCAGATCTTCCCTACACTGCACTCTATATTGATGATCTATGTGTCTTCAGCTCTGGTGACATGAATCAACATATTGAGTATGTCCGTGAAGTGTTGAAACGTCTTACTGCTGCAAACTTAATTATTAATGTTGAAAAGACACATTTTGCACAAAGTTGTGTAAACATTCTTGGATGGACTATTGGTAACAATGGTTCTCTAATCCCTGATCAACGTAAACTGACAAATATACATTCTTGGCCCACACCTAAAACTGGTAGACAAGTCATGAGTTTTCTTGGATTTGCAAACTATTTCCGTAATAGTTTACCTATGTTTTCTCGCTTGACTGCTCCACTTGACCGGTTACGATCTCTTAATTCTTTAAAAGGAATTTGGAATGAAACCCATGAATGCAGTTTTCGTAACATTAAGGATGCCTTGGTGAATGCCCCAGTTATTCACATTCCTAACCTTAAGTACCCATTCTACGTCGCAACAGATGCTAGTGCTTATGGTATCGGCGGTGTCGTTTATCAAGTCATCGACCAAGTCATTCAATATAACGCCTTTGCTGCAAGATCTCTTTCTCCTACCGAACGTCGTTATCATACAAACAAACGAGAGTTGTTAGCGATTGTATTCATGTTTGAGAGATATAATAAATGGTTATATAACCGTCATTTTACCTTGACAACTGATCACAAAGCCTTGATTTACATCAAGAAGCAAGTTGTTCCAAATGCTGCCATGCTTGTTTGGTTTGAAACAATTTTCGAATATTCCTTTGATATTGTTCATTGTCCTGGCATTAAGAATATTATCCCAGACGCACTTAGTCGTTTATTCCCAGATGACAATAAACTGGAGGGGGGTAACAATGTCAACAATGTTGCCATCTACAGTATCCGTGGTAAAGAAAAAGAAAAAAGAAAACCAACTTTTAAAGAAAAATCTAAAAGTTATGAAACACAAACATATGCAGTCACTTCTGCAACATCATCATCATCATCAAAACCCTTATTGCATCGCGCTTTGCAATATGAGGATTATATCACACCTCCTCCTGAGGAAAGAAAAGATATAATATTAAAGGCTCACTTATTAGGCCATTATGGAATTAAAGCCATAGAACAAACCATTCATGGTGATAAACTCCATTGGACTAATTTACGTCAAGATATTCAGGATGTCATATCCAAGTGTCACGAATGTAAAATGTTTAATATTGCCAAAACAGGTTATCATCCCCCTAGAAGTATCCTACCTGACGGACCTCTAGATCATTGGGTTATGGACCTCGGCACTTTTAATATAACATCTACGAGCGGAAATAATTTCCTTCTTGTCATGGTTGATTTATTTTCTCGCTTTACTATCTTGAAAGCCATTCCTGATAAACAAGCTCTTACTATTGCCAAACAGCTTGTTGATATCTTCTGTACTTTCGGCTGGCCTAAGGTCATTGCTAGTGATAACGGAAAAGAGTTTACTGCTACCATCGTCACTGAACTTATTAATAACAGTGGTATCGATAAGAGAGTGTCTAACCCTTTTAATCCCCTTGGTAACTCAGTCAATGAAGCATTTGTAGGAATTGCTAAAAAGACTATTGTTAAACAGTTACAAGGAAGAAAAGAAGATTGGGATCTATATGTACCTGCAACCCAATATGCTATGAATCTGAAATATTCCAGACTTCATAAGAGTAGACCATATACAGTAATCTTCAATAAAGTACCAAATGATATGAAAGATTATTCTCATATTAAACCCACTCTTAGAAGTGAAGCTGTAGATTCTAAAGCAATAGAAAACAGACTTAAATATGCTACTGAAGTCGTTATCCCTGCTCTTGCTAAACGCATTAAGGAAACTCAGGATGTAGACAATGCATATTTTATGAAAACAAACAAAATCGTTCACACACCATTCCCACTCCATAGTGAAGTCATGATTAAAAATGTGAATAAGGAAAACAAAACTGATCCGTATTACGAAGGTCCTTTTTATATAAGTGGAATGACAACTAATGGCAGTTACATATTAGTTGACAAACAAAATAACCTCTTATCAAGAGATGTACCAACCTCACACTTAAAACTTATAGCATTACCCAGCAATAAAAGTGCAGAATCAATCGATGACCAACATTATGAGATTCAAGCAATTATACAACACAAAGGAACTCCAGGTAATTACCAGTACCTTGTTCATTGGAAAGGATACGATGATCCTATGGATTACACTTGGGAACCTACTTCTAGTTTTGATGATCGATCTTCAATTGAAACATATTGGGCTCGTCGTCAAGCAGGTAATAATACTGCTGTCTCAAAGAAAGCAAGATTACCCAAACGTACCGTTCCTACTCGTGATCATCACAGTAGAAGCAAGAGATCAAGACGTTAAATTGTCTCAGTAGTTGACCGTCTTTTTCCCTAAGACAATTTTTCCTAAAGAAGGTTTTTTTACTATCAGGTTTTTATGACAACTTACTACTACGATCTACCCTCAATTATACTATGTCTATTTATCTGCCCTATGATCATTATCGCACTTATTGTGTATGACAATTACTTTTTCCTGAATCTTCACTTATCCTTTTACCGTTTGCTTCAAACTAGAAGGGGGCAATGTTGTATCCACACAACTAATAAAGTGAACATTCATGGATAAACTTGGATACTACAGAATTATAGTCTAACCAGATCTCTATTAATAAACGTGAGAATTCTGCAATAGCCAATCTTGCCCTGTTGTCCTACCAGCGTTCTAAAAGACTATATCGGAACCTGATTACAACAACGGCAGTTCAATCCTATTCTATAATTATCATTAGATCAATAGTTTAATTACTTCATTGTCCCTTGATTCGTCAAGTAGACAGCGGCTATTGATTATCCACTATCCTTCCTTATATTCCATATCATTCTTTTAACCGATCAATTGAAATAGCGGTAAAGACCCAGACATTCAAAAAGTATAAATACCCTCAATATTTTTATTAATAAAGTCATATATAATCCTTAGTTTCACAACTATCGTCTTTTTGTAGTTTTTGTCTTCTATTTCATATTTGGCAAAACAATCATCATTCATGCTTGCTTCTTGCTGTTCCATGATTTCAGATTCAATTCGAGCCATAGTATTTGTGATAAACTCGTACTTGCTTACTATTTGTCCATCGACTTGGTAGTTATAATTTTTGTATTGTTCCATTTTGCTTATTGTTTGAAGTTGGTATGTTATGTCGGGATTTTTATTTTTTTCTTTTGTACTGTTTTTATAAGGTTTTATGGATTTTGTTTCAACTACCCCTCCCTTCCTCCATGTAGTTTTGGTAAAATATATATATATAGATTGATATTGTTATTTATATGTCTTCATTGTTGTGTATCTTTAATATCCGAGCCTTGATAAAAAGTCTGCGCTCTCGTTTACTCTTCCAGGTCGATATTTTATTTCGAAATCGTATTCAGCAAGTGTTGTGATCCATCGTGCTATAATTCCGGTAGGATTTGGTGATTTGAGTAATCCGTGTAATGCTGAATGATCTGTGATAATCGTGAATCTTTTTCCCAACAGATAAGGACGAAACATTTTTACTGCCCATATGACTGCCAAACATTCTAGCTTTGTCGGTGCGTAATTTATTTCACTGGACCTTAGTCCCCTACTCGCGAATATGACTGGATGCTCGTGACCATTTTCATCTAATTGTGTAAGGATACACCCAAGTCCTGCTTTTGAAGCGTCTGTGACCAAAATAAAGGGTTTATTGAAATCGGGTCTAGTCAAGACAGGAGCGGTTGTAAGCAGTTTCTTCAAGGTTTCAAAGGAATCAGTGGTCTTTTCTGTCCATGGAACTTGCTTAGTAGTTTTTGTTTGATCATGTAAAGGTCTTGCTATAGCGGCAAAATTCTTTATAAATCGTCTATAATAAGAAGCCAAGCCTAAAAATCCTCTGACTTGTTTGAGTGTCTTTGGTTGTGGATATTCGATGATTTTCTTGATTTTTTCTGGGTCTGTTTCTACACCATCTTTTGTTACGATATAGCCAAGGAATTTGAGATGATCTTTGAAGAAAAAACATTTTTCAGGATTTAGTTTGAGATTTGCAATTTGTATACATTGAAAAACTTGTTCCAAGTGGTGTAAATGGTCTTGTTGGTTAAATGAATATACATTTAAGTCGTCTATATATGCTACCAGGCACTTATTAATGAGTGGCCGAAAACATAAATCAATAAGTCGTTGGAATGTGGCAGGAGAGTTTACAAGTCCCATTGGTAATGTATTGTAATGGTATATTCCAAACTTTGTTGTGAAGGCAGTTAATTCTTTACTATCTTCTTCCATCGGTACTTGATGAAAACCAGCTCGCATATCTAATGCTGAGAAAACTTTAGCTTTTCCTAACGTGTCTAGCAAGTCATCAATTCGTGGTAATGGGTATGCATCTTTTTTTGTAACTGCGTTAAGCTTTCGGTAGTCTATTACCATCCTGTATTCTCCATTTTTCTTTTTAACTAAGATGACTGGCGCAGCCCACGGACTATTTGAAGGGGATATTACACCTAGTTTTGTGTATTTTTCTAGTTCTTTTTGCAAGTGTTCTGCTTCTAAAGGGCTAATCCGATACGGTCGGTGACTGATAGGCAATGTGCCTTCTTGTACAGTTATTTTGTGTCGTAGCAACTTTGTATAGCCGATACTATTATTATCCCAATCGAAAATTTCTTCGTATTTCTTTAAGAGCCTTTTTAACATTCTTGCAATTTTTCTATCCATTTCCCCAATTTCAAGCTTACTGTACTTTTCTGCTTCTAAAGTTTCTTTATCTTCATCTGAGGTTTCTTTGTCCATTGCTTCGGTCATTTCCATAGTACAGAGATGAATATCCTTTTCAACATCATATGCTTGTATAATCGTATCTTCTTTAAGGTTGAGTTTTTCCAAGATTCCAATTTCTTCGCCTGGATCCAAAATTATATTATCATTAGAGCGATTATGTATTCGAATTTCCAAACTCTTTTTGTTGGTAATAAAGTTGTGACAAGGGTCAAGGATACCGGTTTTTTGTAGAATTTTGGTGCTGGTTATTTCAAAACTATACATTAATCCCCTAAGTTCATCTTTAGGTTTCTTGATTATGATAGTCTTTGATGAGTTTGCCGGGATAGTTAATCCATCTGATGAGGCTTCCAGAATGCATTGATTTTTAAGATTTTTTATCTGTATGTCTTTCTTATAGTCATTTTCAAGCAGTAATAGTGAATGCTCTTCATCCTCAACTTCTTCTTCTTCAGTAGATTCTTCATCAGTGCTTTCTTCTGATTCCTCTTCAACTTCATCATCTTCTGAATCTGCTTTATCGTTTTCAAAGTGCACTTTTTTCGTTTCTTTCGAATTGGTTGAACTGATTGGATGCTGGTAACTTTGGATATAACTGGAAATTTTTGGTAGAGGTGTATTCTTACGCAAAAAGAATATTTCTATTTCTGCCTTTTTGTTTTTATAGGACACTTTCAGGGTTGAACTATTGAAGTCAATTTTGGCCTTTGCTCTGTTTAACCAGTTGTTTCCGATAATTAAATGAGTTGGGCAAGCTGGCAATACTTCAACTGTACACGGAATAATTAAATCCTCTTGTACTTCGATAGGTACATCATATATTACTCCTAGAGCAGGCTGTTTAGAACCGTTTCCCAAGGTAAATACGCTTTCTGAGGCAGCATCTATTTCTAATCCTAAAGCATCTGCCAGGGATTTTGACATACACGTCTTGGCAGCACCACAGTCAACAAGCACTTTCACCGTTTTGTCTCCGATATTGATTTTTGAATATACGGCAGTGGTATGGATGTCATCCTCTTCTATTACCGCCATAGTTTCCTTTGATGTTTCTGTTACAGGTATTCTTTTGGGTCTACATGTACTTGCTAATTTCCTTCTAAGTGTGGGAGCAGCTACCATCAAATCTCCTACAGATATGTCTGCTTTTTGATTCATAACATCTGATACAATATCATATCTGATAGGTGGGGCCATCGTTTTTCTTTTTATTGGCTTTGGCTTGATTTCAATAGGGAGATCAGAGTCTACTTCCATACTTCCTGTAGCCTGTATAGGTTGTTTGGGCATGTTGCTTGTTTCCTTGACTTGATTACGTTTGTTTACACGCCTAGTTACTGAAGCAGTATTTGGTTGTTTCCATTTTTCTCTGGTTGTCGGTTTAGAATAAGGTTTAGAGCTTAGGACTTCAGGCGGGTGTTCAGGTCTTATAGCAGCATAAAGATCTTGGGCTTGATATGTGTTATCGTATTCATTTTGGGTAAGTATGACATTGAGATTATGTTGTTGGTTTTGTTGTTTAATGGGTTTGTTGTTATGTTGGGTGTTCGATTGACCATTCTTTTGATTATCAAAAGCAACCGACCCATTTAGTTTTTTGATTGCTGATTTTGATAGCGGGGCTGAGAGGTGCCTTGCTGGGGTTGATTATTATGATTATTAGTTGGCTGATTTGGATTACGATTATGATTGTCATATTCATATCTTCCATAACTATGATCATAATTATTCCTGTATCTGTTATCGCTTCGGTAGTTATAACTGTTATTTCCATTTCGGTTATATTCATTGTTGTGAAAATTGTTATAGTTGTCATATCTAGGACGTCGATTATAATTTCTGGTAGGTTGAGATGAATGTTGATGTAGATTCAATTCACTGCGTATAGTTTCTTGAATAAGGTTAACCAAGTCATGTTGTGAGTTGGTATGCACTGATTGATTGTTATGTCTATTCATCGTTGGTTGTGTATACAAATGATTATTATTTGTACTGCCTTTCACTTCCATAGTGACTAGTTGATTTGGACCTGTGATTATTTCAGAATAGGGAGCCATATAGTTATTTCCAAAATTATTTCGTAAGTCATTGATAGGTACGGCATGAATATGTCTTTCTTCTGTGTCGATTAACTCTACGTTATGATTGTTTGCACCATGATGTTTTGTATATCTGTTATCATCATGATATATGAGGGCATTGTTGACGTTTCTTGGAATAAAAGGGTTATCCACCATGGCTATTTTACGTGGACGATTGGCATTCCACCATCCATCAGCATGATTGATCCATTCTTGGAATGTATGGGCACTACTTTGTATGCAGAATTGTTTAATTTCTTTAAGTAGACCAACACGAAAACGACTTTCAATAACTGCTTCACTTGTAATGTTCGCAAGGTCAGCTGCTTCTCGTAGTCTTGCCAAAAATATTTGAGGATGTTCTTGTTCACCTTGGAACATTTCGTTAAATTCTAATTCATAACTTTGAATTAGTTCAGGTGTGATGTAGTGTTGCTTGAGCAATTCAATGGCTTTGTCATATGTGACATTAGGGATTCTCTTGAGTATTTCTTTTTCAAAGTAAATTTTAGCAGCGCGTCGTAATTGGGATTTGAGCACGATAAGTTTTCTATCATCACTGAGAGTATTAGTGATTGCAAGGTAAGAATCAAGTATTTCTTGAAAATGGCGAAAGTCTTCTCCTTCATAGCCATAAAATTCAATTAACCTTGGGCGAAAACCTTGAGAAAAAGTTTGGTTGTTAGCATTTGCCAACGCGATTTGTCCTGTAGGATATGAGGCCATCTTGAAATTTGATATATTTGTTTTTGGTATGTTTTGTATTTCTTGAAGTAGAGTTTTGATAGTTTTCTTGACGATTTGTTTTAATTTGATAGATTTTTCCGAGTGTTTGTTAATAATGTTTGTGATTTGTTGATTTGTTGATTTGTTCCCTCGTAGTGACCACCAAATGTAATTTTAACGTTTTTCTCGTTATGGCCTTAAGAGTTTAGAAGTAAATTTGACTTTTCTTTAGAGTTTAAAAGAATTTGAGATCAAAGATTTGTGTTTAAATGAATAAATTTGGTTTGCTTGTAGTAAGTGACCACCAAATCTTGTATTGTAGATCAAACAGTAAAAAGTAATAAAGAGTTTTCTTGATAAGAGAATATAAAAGTGATACGATGAAGTTAATTTGACTTCAAAGGACTTGACTTGCTTGAGTTATAAAATAAAAATAAAGAGTTTTGATAAAGAGGAACTCGATGTTTATTTGAATAAAAGATATTTTTTTAAAAGTGAAGTTCAGTCAAATTATAAGAGGGGATATTTATATGATTATTATATTTTTTTTTTTTGTTTATCTTTAGGGAC
The DNA here is from genome assembly GCF_000149305.1 of Rhizopus delemar RA 99-880. Taxonomy (NCBI): domain Eukaryota; kingdom Fungi; phylum Mucoromycota; class Mucoromycetes; order Mucorales; family Rhizopodaceae; genus Rhizopus; species Rhizopus delemar. Next base: position 2,281,182 of record NW_027137828.1, read on the forward strand.
TGAGGTCCCTCCTAGGACTGAGTCCTTCCTAGGACTGAGTCCTTTCTTCAGCAAAAGTTACACCAACTGCGTCACAGTATAAGAAATATTGAAGTTATTTATATGTTTTTGGTTTTTCTGATTATATGCTGTTTTTGATGATTTTATGGATATTGTAATGATTTGGTTTATAGTAGTTTCTCTGTTTGGGAGTGTTGAGTTAAGGTTTAAATAAACAGATTTGGGTGTAATTGATATAAGAGTTGCTTTTATATGAGTCAGATTTGGCTTGATTCGCTTGTTATAGTGACCACCAGACCTTGTAAAGTAGATCAGACTGTTTTGATAAAGGTAAAATAAAAAAAAAAATAAAAAGATAAATAAAAGGGGGTTTTACAATGAAGTATGATAGCTTCAAGGGACTTCTTGTTCTTGATGTTAAATAAAATAAGAGATAATTTGCCTCTTTAAAAGAATATTTATTTGATAAAAAGAAAAAGTAAAATAAGAAGTGAAGTAAGTAAGAAGTTAATAAGAAGTGAAGTATTTTTGTGATTATTATTTGGAGTTATTTATATGTTTTTGGATTTTATGCTTTTGTTCTGTTTTTGGTATTTTGGGTGGTTGTTATAAGATAAGAGGCGGTTGTTGTATAGTGTAAGGTGGTCGTTGCAAACTGTAAGGCGTTCGTTATAAACTGCAACGATTTAAATTCCGCCGTTTTGTTCTTGCGTGTTACAATATTCTATATTTTTTTGTATTTTTCTGGATTTATCTGTATTCATACGTATTTGTTTGTATGTTCCTGGATTTAAACTAATTGGAGAGAGAAAAGTCGAATGCTGCCAAAGTTTGCTGCATTGTGTTACAACATATGACACACGACAATCTTTCAACACAAAAAAAGACTAACTGCATGAAGGGAGTGGGATTCGAACCCACGCCTCCGAAGAGAACACGACCTTAACGTGTCGCCTTAGACCAACTCGGCCATCCCTCCGATACTTTCTTGATATGTGCTATGTTTGTCAGGACCACTTCGCGTTTCCAAATGAAACACCGATGGGTCCGGGAGAAGATGACCGGAATGGACTAGAGTATGGACCGGAAGGTTATTTGACCCTGAGTGGTGGTCGTGCTGAGACTGAAATGAAGGTGGAAGTTAAGGGTCCTAAAGAGGGTCCTTATCCTAATGCTTGATCAGTCGCTAATGAAGATGGTAATGGTGGCCTTATGTATTTTTTGAAGAATAATGGTGGTCCCATTAAATTGTAGATGTATAACGGAGTGGCTAGCAGCCAATGAAAAGTATAAAAGGATGTTTGATTTTTATTGAATAAACGATATACAGTCTTCTCTTTTCTTTTTATTATATTTCTTTTTTACACTTACTTTACGCCTTTAAAGTCAATACTAGTTCTCTTTTTCCTGGTTACTGTTTTAAATTTCAAGCTATTCAAGGTAAAGCATAATCAGGGGAAAAGCATATATCATTCTTTCGTGTTTCTGACCATTACACCAACTTTGTTAGTTCGGATAAACGTTCACCCGCCCTTAAGCAAGTACATAAACCCATAGCAAACCTACACGAACCCGTCATTAGCAAAGTGAATCCATCTACAAGCATTACAACAATACCTTCAGATCCCACAAGTACCAAGATTTCCTTGGATAAAACCACCATTTCGAAATCCCGAGATCTCGAAATTACAAGACAGCCTCTGATCAGCTCTTTGCGAAGCACATTACCCAAATCTGTGCCCATCAGCATCCCTAGCAAACGTACAATTGCTGATCGCACTCCACCATTTGTTCCTGTTGACATGTCTCGCAAAACAATTGGTTCTCTAAAATTAAACAAGGACAGTGATGTTACTTCGACCTCCAACATTACTGCTCCTCATCTTGACCTGACCCAGGATTTAAATTTTGGACTCAGTACCGCACCAAAGGCAAGCCCTTTGACAACCTCTGCCCCGGACTGGTTTTTGCCCATCCAGGCACAACTTAATCGTCAGGAACAACTGATCAACCGTCAGGGACTCCGACGATCTCAACTTGAAGACGTTGTGGTGGAAAATCAACGCCTTCGGACTGATCTCGCTCTTGCCCGCCAAGAGATTAATGAGCTCAAATCGCGCTTGGGTAGCCCTATACCCCAGGAACAGCCTACCCCAATGGCTGAGGACTTTCCTGAGTTAGGCACTGCTCACTCCAAGTATGCCACACCTGCCAAGCCTGTTGCCCGTACTACACCAAGGGATTCTCCAGTTCCAGCTGTTAGTACACCAAGCCAGCCTTCCTTTCTCGCCGCTGCCACAAGAGGACAGACTACAACCGATACTGTTGTGCCTGCCAAAGTCCATCGTCGCCGCGATCCCCTGACCAGCCGCCAACGTCAAGCTTTGGCTCGTAGCTTCATGCCAGTATCTGATAACCAAGGTTATCAATACCTGTACCTGCCCACTCGCTTCCGTGAGCGTACAGTGGCTACCAAAACCGTTCGCACAAAACGTATTTTTTCCTTTCTGAATCTTTTGTGACCTATTGCGCATAAAAGATACCATATCTAATACATATTTCCTAAGAGTACAAACTCTTGGCTTTCTGATGAAGTATAAAATGTCACCCTATGCGCACCCTAACTCGTACTACGGAGAATCAAAACTCAAAGGCACATTCGAACGGTTTTGGGGCCACATATTTTAAAAGCGAAATGAATTAAAATAAGTTTATTTAATATCCAATATACAAGCCATCAGCCTCAATAACTGCACGGCATCGATCTGGCATACTTTTAATAAACCTTTGGCATTCTTCAGCCGTGATTTGGTACCAAGTGTGTCCTATACGATCCCATAGCTCATGTATACCACATGGAGGGCAGTCATAATTTTTAAACAGCCGTCTTTTTTTTTTTTTGTAATAAGTTATTTATTTATTTACAAATAAAGAAAGTCACACGTCGTAATGAGAGGTATGCTTTTAGTGGGGACTGATACGGTGGAAATGCGTATATATTTTTTCGATGATGACATGCTCCTGGAAGGGGACTTCATCAAATACAGAGCGCCAGTGGGCACGCCAGATATGCATCAGAACGGAGGAACAGAGTAGGAGAAGACGAGTATTGTTGACATAGTCATGTTGTTGCAAGTTCATCAGAATTGCGTAAACGTCGTCTTGTTGGAACTCAAGGTAAGGAGCAAATTGTGACAAAACTGTCTGCCAGATAGACCATTTTTTATGGCAGTCTACAAATAAGTGTCTAAGATCTTCAGGGGTATCTTGACAAAAATTGCACATATCAGTAACTTGGGAATCAAAACGAGATACGGTTACTTGACAGTGTAATTTGTTGTATAAAAACCTGTACCAAAGAGAACGAGCCTCTGGAGCAATTTTTAGGGACCAGAATTGCTGCCATTTTTGTGAAGACCAAGTGGAGAAGGACAAAGGGAGTAAACTTGAGAGTTGGTTAAGACGAAATACCTTGGAGTCAAATAAATACCAATAAGACGAGCGTGTAAACCAGGACACAAAGGGTGTGTCATCTACAGTACCGACATCGGTAGTCTCATGGAGGATAAGAGACCAAGTGAGGTCATTGAGAGATATAATTCGTCTTTGTAAGTCGCGTGTGAGCCACGAGGAGAGACGAGGGAACGGAGGACCATCAGGAGCTAGCAGAGGACGAATGCAGCGTCGAACTGAGTCAAAGGTGAAAAATTGGTGTGCTTGAAGTTTGGACCGGCGGGGACTACGCAACCAGTGATCAGGTGGAACGTGAGCAAAGAGTGCCAGAATAGGCAGCTGCAGAAGTGTTGCTGGGTTACACCGTACATGTTCCAAGCCATGCCGAGGAAATGAATCAACAGTATCATACAGGGCGGGAAGGAAAGAACCAAAACGACCACAGTTATTTGAAGATCGGAGCGAATGGAAGTAAATTGCCAACAAGGAATTAGTATTCGATGAATGAAACCTTCGAACAAAATCTTTCAAAAAGACTTGACTACAGGAGAAAGGATCATCAGGTTGGAGAAGCTGAGAGATCCATTGCCGTTGGAGAGACCGTTGTTGGATTAAAGGATCGAGTAGGCCGAGACCACCCTCAGCAATCGAGCGACAAAGCAATGCGTATTTGAAACCTGGTTTGATACTTCTGCAAATAAATTGGTACATGACTGATCGGATTTGGCTATAGAAACGTTTTGGGAAGGAAGTCACTCTCAATGTGTACCAAAGTTTGGAGAGTATCACCGAATTAGCCAGCACCACCCTACCTCGCAGTGACAAATTTCGTTGGGAATAGATACCACATTGGGTCTTGATGGTCTGTATCAATTGAGTCTCGAAATAGCGGCGTTGGGTAATAGAGCTAATCACAGGGAACCCTAAATAACGGAGTGGTTGAACAGAAGAATGATCATGCCATTTCGTGATTTGGTGTTCAGAAAGCAGTTGTTGCCATGAAGGAGACGAGTTTCCATTGAGTGAGATTGCTTCCGTCTTGAAAAGATTTACTTTAGCATTTGAGACTTGACCATAGTGATGTATGTGTTCTTGTACACGTAGAAAATCTGCGTGGGAGGACAAAAATACACACACATCATCAGCATAGGCCAAGACCTTGAGAGTGAAAGGAGGTGTCGAACCCAAAGCAGGAGTGAATGAATAACCATGTAAACTATGATCTTGTAGAACATGTTGGAGAAAAGGTTCCAGGGCGAGATTGAACAGGAGAGGAGAGAGAGAGGGTCACCCTGTCGAAGACCACGCAGTTGATTCACTGGTTCAGTGAAATGACCATTGATATTGATGCGCACTCGGTTTCCAAAGAAGAGACCAAGGAGTGAAGCAATAAATTCGGGAGGAAAACCAAATTTCAGCAAGACAGAACGTAGATATATCGGATGTACCCGGTCATATGCTTTTTCCTGATCTAAGAGAAGGGCGATATGATCGGACTTGGTTGCACGAGCATGTTCCATAACGATATTTAGGACAAGACCATTTTCAGCAATCAAACGATTGGGCAGGAAACCAGTTTGATAGCTTGTTATTAGTTTGCCAATCACAAATTTCAGTCTGGAGTTGATAATTCTTGTGAAGATTTTGGCATCACAATTGATCAAAGAGATAGGCCGCCAATTTTTCAAACTAGTCAGATCACCTTTTTTGGAGAGAAGCCGAATCCGGATATCTTGCCAAGATGATGGGAACTGATGCGACAAAAGGGCTTGATTGTACACTGACAGAACAAGTTCTTGTAGCGGTGGATACCGAAAGAGTTGGTGAAGAAAGGTATAGCCAAGACCATCAGCCCCAGGACTACTCACTTTGTTGACCACACGAGCTGTTTCTCGAATTATCTCTGCTATTGTGATGGGTTCCATGAGAGTTGCGCAGTCGTCTGTTGTAAGCTCGGGTACGTTGTTGATATCATTGAGATAGTCCTCGAGACGAGTATCATCAACATGATCAACATTGTACAAGGATTGGTAAAAATCCTGAGCGATAGGAAGCATGGATTCAGAGTCTTCAACAGTATCACCTTCATCAGTAGGCCTAAGTGAAGGGATACGCTGTTCAATCGTCCTTTGATGGTATATGCGTTTAAGATACTTAACAGAGGTTTCACCTTCTTCATACCAGCGAGAATTTGCTTTTAGAGCTAGAATTTCGGCCAATTCATTTTGAAGTGAAGCGATTTGAACATCAAAAGTGGGCAGCCGGCGAGTTCGTGTGGCAACAGGAGGTTTGCTACGAAGAAACTTGTTCCGATCACTTTGAAGTTTTCGTAGAGCTTTAGTTCTCCAGTTTGTGTAGTCCACGGCATAGTTACGAGTAACTACCTTGACCTGTGCTTTCACGTAATCCCATTTAGCCTGGGATGACCATCCTGAAGGTAGCTGTGACAGAATCAAAGTGAGTTTCTCTTGAAGTAGTTGTTGGTACGCCGGTTGGCGAGCTAAAATGGGGTTAGCACGCCAAAGGCCAGGACCAGTAGCATCAGTTCCTATGCAACAAGTGGTGGACAACAGAGAGTGGTCGGTCCAAGATGCATCCAATTTTTGTAAGCTGCTATCATGAATCTGTGTACGCAAGGATTCACTGACAAATATATAATCAATAGTTGAAAATAAATCGTCGTTGCGGCGGAAGGTGGGTAGCGCATGGAGATCATCTTTTGTCAAGGCATTGAAAAAAAGGTTCTCCAGAAAAGAAACCCACTGCATCGAGGTCTGTGAAAATAAATTTCTGCGTTGATATGAGTAGTTGAAATCTCCCATGATGAAAAGGCGATCTAAATCCACGTCTATGGTCGATTGATGTAGAATATCATAAATACCATCAAAGAACTCTTGACGTAACTTGCCTGAGGAAGCAGGAGCATATAAGACGAGAACATAAAAAGGCAAAAATGCACCGTGTGGATGTTCTACTCTTGTGAGGATGGCGCGATCGTTGTCCGGGATCATATCCGGAGATAAAACATAGGAAGGATTGAAAGAAACTATACCACAGTGTCGAGTCCATAGAAATTGGCGGGCTTGAAACTGTGAATTGATAAAAGCATAATTGTTGTCTGAGACGTGGGTCTCTTGGAAAGTCATAATGTCGAAGTTTAAGGAGCGTAGGAAACGAATGTACTGGGATTGTTTTTTTGAATTGTGTGTTTTCACTAAACTGTTGCAGTTTAGTGAAGCAATGTGTAGTAATAAGGATTTGGACTTATTACTCATATTATTGTAAGTTGATGTTATAACTGTCCTCCCCAGCTAAGGTACCGGAGGAAGAGGAGTCCAAATGGGCTGTATTAGTTACAGGTGATGTATTATCCACAAATTCGTCTTGCTCGGGTGTGGGAAGCTGGGCTTTAAGCAAAGTGAGTTTTGAGCGAGTGGCTGGTAGAACGTAAGGGGTAGGTCGACGATCTTTCTTTTGCCGTTTGACACTATGCTTAGAAGCGGTTTCAGCATTCAAGGTGGAGGCAGGGACATCAACTGGTACAGTTGTGTCTAGAGTCTCAGACATATTATTTTGAGCATCAGGCTCCACTAAATCTTCCATAAGCTCCTCAGAGACCTCATCAGGAGTGCAGACGTCATTTGGTAGCACTTCTGGAGGAACATTATTTACTTGAACTGTATCAATGAGCTTAGTAGGAGGCTCAGGTTGCTTACGAGCTTTCTTGGATGGTTTGTCCCGTGAACATTCGGCAGCTATGTGACCTACGACGCCACAATTCCAACAAGTATGTCTAGTTTTACGCTTAGGACAATTAGCTACGACATGACCTTCCTCATGGCAGTAGCGACAGTACACAGGCATCTGATTCCACACTGCATAGAAACCACACTCCCGTTGTTCGTCCCAAGGAATCAAATGAGTTAAAGGCTCGAAAGTCTCAGTTTTGGAAGCCACATTAAGGACGGCATAACCAGTACACATATAGGTACCTGTAGTGGGCTCTAAAAGGATCCCAACGTCCAAAATATCTCCATATTTTCTCAAACTTTTTTCCAGACCTTTCATCAAGGCCTTCTCATTCAAAAAGGGTAAGTTGGACAGACGCAGACGGACAACTTGCATGTGAGTGTCAAGCGCTCGACAAGGTAAGATAGTTGATTTATCTGCAAAAGTAATACCGTTCGCCAGGCATTCACTTAATGCGTCGTCATCAGGTGCAAAATTAATCTCAGCAAACTTAAGAGTTCCAACTTGTTGAGTGAGGACTCCTACGCGAGAAGGATATTGTTGAGCAACCAAATGGAGAAACTCGATTTTCGATTCCTTGCGACCTGTCATATCGATAAAGACACTGCCTGAACCATGGCCTGTTCGCCATATACTGGTCTTAGAGATCATCGGGGCATCCAAAGTGCTCGGTGTGGGCGTAACCATGTTAGCCGTCGAGGAAGAATTAGTCGAATGTAACAGTGATTTACGGTTTTTGGTCACTACCCGTGCCCAAGATCGTTGTGCTGATGTTTTGGACGTTGATGTAGCCTTGGTGTTGAGTTGAGGCGACTCGGCTAAGCCACTTTTCTTGTTGAAATTATTTTCGTCGGAAAGAACCATGGAAACAGCCGTCTTTTAAGTAATTGCCACATGTTTTCAATTGGGTTCAAGTCCGGTGATTGTGGTGGCCATTTCATTACATAAAACTCTTGCTCATTTAACCATTTTGATACGACTTTAGCTGTATGTTTGGGGTCGTTGTCCTGCATAAAGATAAATTTACTCGTAAATTTTCCACTTTCTTCCATATACCAGGCCAAAGACTTCATCAAGTCATCTTGTAAAACCTCCAAATAAACGTCCTTTGTCATGTTCTTGCCCACATCCACAATATAGCCTGGACCGTACCAGCTAATGCAGCTCCATACCATTATAGAGCCTCCTCCATGCTTCACTGTCTCACAAACCTGGTGCTTTTTTAACGGTTGGCCTGGCACTTTCCATGCATAAGACTTCCCGTCGGACCCAAAACGGTTGACTTTGGTTTCGTCAGACCATATGACGTTCATCCAATCGTTTACTGTCCAGTCAATGTGCTGACGAGCCCATTGGAGCCTCTTCTTTCTATTTCTTTCATTAATTAAAGGTTTCTTTGGCCTGACAAATGAGACCAAACCAGCATCTCTTAACGCTCTACGTACAGTATTTACAGAAACTTACTTGCCCAAGTTCTGCTCTAACGACTGCTGTGCTTGTACAGCATTTTCGAGACCATCTACTGTTACAGCACGAACGAAATGCTGCTGTTCCTGCTTAGTGAGCGCTTTTGGCCTACCACCTTTGTCAATTCGAGCAGGCAAGCCTAACTCCAAACGAATTTTATGAACAGTAGAGGATGATACTTTGACTAACTTTGCAATTTTATGATAAGAAAAACCTTGACGAAGGTAAAACTCGATAGTGTTCTTGCGATCTTCTGTTAATGGTTGCATGTTGGGTAATTACTTGGTAGATGTCGAGATGTCGAAATGAGAATGTGCGAATGACAAAGAAAAAAAGGCAAAAAAATAATGCGCAGTGGTGAATTAGTAAGAAGCGAAAGTTCTGGAAGAATTGGAGGGTGCAGTGACTGCGTTTATCGCAATCGAAGAATTCCTCAAGCGTGGCCCCAAAACCGTTCGAATGTGCCTTTGAGTTTTGATTCTCCGTAGTACGAGTTAAGGTGCGCATAGGATGACATTTTATACTTCATCAGAAAGCCAAGAGCTTGTACTCTTAGGAAATATGTATTAGATATGGTATCTTTTATGCGCAATAGGTCACAAAAGATTCAGAAAGGAAAACATACGTTTTGTGCGAACGGTTTTGGTAGCCACTGTATATCAAGTCTACGAAGGAAGCTTCGACAATTAAAACTGGACAATGGGCGTATCCTCGATGTTCATTATCCTGATAATAACATCGTTGCTCTTTTAGTTCATAACGACTGTTGTATCCACACAACTAATAAAGTGAACATTCATGGATAAACTTGGATACTACAGAATTATAGTCTAACCAGATCTCTATTAATAAACGTGAGAATTCTGCAATAGCCAATCTTGCCCTGTTGTCCTTGTTGTAGAACAGTAACTGATTGTAGTTGACATTAATAAATATAAGTCTTAATACAAGATCATAATTAAAATAAAATAAAATATAAGTTTATTTAAATAAGATCATACAATCAATTCCAATTAAACATGTTCTTTTAGAATATGTATTGTATTCATGAGAGTTCTTTGATAAGAAGACGTATCAACTAAAATAACCAAATCCAATCCAATGTCAGGAATATTGCTAATCTTTCACATAATTGAAATAACGCGTAAAATAACGTTATTCAATTCAGTGAGAAATTCCCAGAATAAAAGATAATCTATGACAGACATACAAAAGAACAAATGAAAAGTTTTCATAATCATAATTATAGATAACACTTGCTAAAGTACCTGAATATTAGAAGAACGATAACAATAGAAGATATCAGGCCACTCACTCAATAAGATATAAATACCTGCCTTCAATTAGAATAATTTTTACTTTAACTTAAACTGAAATAAAGATCAGTCTCAAAAAGTACCCAAACTGTTTCTTGATCTTTGTTTTTACCTTTTCCTTTATTATTTAAACCATTATACAACAGTCCTACCAGCGTTTTAAAAGACTATATCGGAACCTGATTACAACAACGGCAGTTCAATCCTATTCTATAATTATCGTTAGATCAATAGTTTAATTACTTCATTGTCCCTTGATTCGTCAAGTAGACAGCGGCTATTGATTATCCACTATCCTTCCTTATATTCCATATCATTCTTTTAACCGATCAATTGAAATAGCGGTAAAGACCCAGACATTCAAAAAGTATAAATACCCTCAATATTTTTTATTAATAAAGTCATATATAATCTTTAGTTTCACAACTATCGTCTTTTTGTAGTTTTTATCTTCTATTTCATATTTGGCAAAACAACGACTATGCAGTTGATGCGACCGCTATCTTGGCCAAGTCTGGCTTAAAGCCCATCACTGACTTTGACCCTCGTGCTGAATCTTGCCTTAGAGACCCAGCATTTGCATCTCTCACAAAGAAACAACGCAAAGAAAAAATGGTAGACGTTCATCAAAAGCGTTTATTAAAAGCACTTGACCATATCCGTGAAGCTAACCGTCCTTCTGTCGCCCGTGCCTTTTTGAAATTGTCCTGGATCACTCCTGAGCAATTCAAAGAGGTTGCGTCAAACCGTGGTCCCGCTGCTGCCCTCACCACTACTGCTGATCCAACTGTGGATAGTGTCATGACTGAGGTGGTTAAACACTTCACCACTGACACTTCCACAGCCTTTTCAAGCCCAAGTCCTGTTGCTCTCTCTTCTCCTTCTGGTGCTGGTGAACCTGTCGAAGAATTATGAATAGTATAAACAATAATGATACTAATATTATGCCCACCCAGTCCATTCCTTTGGATAACTATACTAATACTCTTAATATGACTATATGGAATGCTAATGGTTGTGCTCGTCATACCATCTCAGCAATCACTGATGCTATGCCCAACACCACATTACTCTTTATGGTTGAAACATGGTTATTGTCTCCTTTACAGTATCCCACTCCATGGGGTCAATACCACACCTATGCCATACCAGTAGAGGGTAACCCTCGTGGCCAAATGGGGATTTCCTTGTTTGTTCACCCGGATTGCCCCTACCCAGTCACTCATTTTCCATCCACATCACCGTATGTATTATCCTGTCAAGTCTCCACACTCCTTATACACTGTGTCTATTTCCCACCAGCCCTGTCCGACGCTGAGGCTTTAGACATACTGACCGACTAACCATACCAAACCCATCCATCGCAAACCAACACCATCTTTTGTGGCGATTTCAACGCAAGACTTCAAGCCTTCTTGGGGGGTTCGCGTTCCAATACAAGAGGTACTATGCTCTATAGCTGGCTAGTCGAACATAGTCTTATCTGCTGGAATGCTGAGCTCGCCTATGGTGTTCCAACTTATTGTGCACACAATCGGGTTGGTCGCCTATCAGGACAGCATTTCCAAAGTATCATTGATCTTTTCCTTAGCTCCCAACAGTTGATAGCTCCACGCATGGTTGTTCATGAAGATCTATCCCTTGGATCTGATCACTGCCCTGTCACGCTGTCTTGCTTACTACCACCACCACCACAATCTGCCCACCCACGACTCGTTTGGCACCTTAGTCGTCTGTCTGAACCAGATTGTCTCTATGCGCCAATATTCAAGGAAAGAATTAAACCATTTAACCTGCACTTGTTAGATCTTGTGTCTCCTTTTGGTCTCCTTACCAATGTTCGCCCAGATATACAGTAGGTGGAAAAATGGTCCGGATGTTTTTATAATATTCACAAATATTACTGTATCTTTACCAAATCTCAATCAAATTAAACGAAACAAGCATTATTTTGAAGAGAAAACATGACTTTATTTGTAGTAAAAATTTGATACGTCACACAAAATTTCAAAGAGAGCCACAGGAGATCCAACATTTGAGCAACATCCGGACCATTTTTCAGGGTGCCCCATAGAATTTTAATTTCCCAGATTGTTCAATGCTGCTGACTCAGAAGCCGTCACTTTTGCTTTAGATGATTAATAATACATTACATTCATATTAATAATCAAAAAAAAACTATAAATATCTATATTTTTTTGCTGATTTAGCATACTTTCTTCTTCTTTCGTTATTATTGCTGTTTTATATAAACATGGTTCGCTCTTTGCCTTTGGATGTACAAAATAACATCAAGTCCTTACTCAAATCTGGTCATCCTTACTCATCAATCATAGAACGAGTGCCTGGCGTCAAAAAAAGCACCATCAGTGACTATAAGCGAAGATGGTTTCCAAACATGAGGTCCCTTAACTCAGGCCGTAAGTCCGAAATTACAGCTACTACCAAGTCCTACATCAGACGGTCAGTCATAACAGGTAAATTAAAGACCGGGAAGGATGTACAACGATATTTATGTGATATTGGATGCGTAATTGGCTACTCTGCTTGCTTAAAACTTTTAAAATCGATGGGATTCCAGGCCCGTATCAAGAAGCACAAGCCGTTTTTAAAGGCTATTCATATGAAAAAGCGACTTGCATGGGCCAACGCCCACAAGGATTGGACAAAAGACGATTGGCGTCGTATGATATTCTCAGACGAGACTAAGGTAAACGTTTGGGGATCAGAAGGTGTGAAGTACTACTGGAAGAGACCAGATGACAAGCTTCGATTCCACCATCTTGACTTGACAGTAAAAGGAGGTGGAGGCAACGTTATGATGTGGGGATGTATTACATACGATGGTCCTGGGTATGCTTGTCGTATTTATGATGGAACAATGAAGAAAGAGGATTATGTACATATATTGGATACAATGCTAATGGACACCCTAAATTACTACAATTATGATCCTAAAAGCATTTACTTCCAGCAGGATAATGATCCGAAACATACGTCAAAGGTTGCAAAAGCTTGGTTTGAAGAAAACAACTTCGACAGCAAGTCTATTTACAGTTGGCCTGCTCAGAGCCCAGATCTAAACCCGATTGAACACATTTGGCATCACCTGAAGCTAAAATTAAGTACAGTAGGTCAAAAAACTGCTGCAAGGAATCCATTTTTCTTGGTTTTTGTAGCGCACATCCTGTTACAATGGCACAAACTGCCTCTGTTCCCACATAGTAAATCTTCTACATGTCTTGAGAAATCCGAAAGAGTTTAAGCCCTATTGGATAAGTATTGAAGGAAGTATGAGATGCGCAATTTGAAAATTTGGAAAAACGAAAATTTGAACGGAATGAATTTATTTATTAATATTTAGTTGACCCTCCTTTTTTATTAATAACCTCTTGAATTCTTGCCGGCATGCTATCGATATACCTTTGGCAAAGATCTTTGTCAAAGCCATTCCATACTTTTTCTACTCGTTCCCAAAGCTCATCCGTATTCTTTGCTCTACGTTCGTAACAGCTGAGCTTCAACTTCAATTGATGCCATACGTGTTCTATTGGATTTAAGTCCGGACTCTGAGCTGACCAATCGCTAATATACCGCACTTGATGATTATCTAACCAGTCTATTGTAGATTTTGCCTTGTGCTTTGGATCATTATCATGCTGAAAGTAAACGTTGGACCAGTTGAAATTGTAGTATTGCGTAGTATCACGAAGCGTAGTGTCCAATATATGCTGATAAACATTCGCGTTCATGTTCCCATCGTAAATTTGACAAGCATATCCTGGTCCTTCAGAAGTTATACAGCCCCACATCATCAATTTGCCTGCTCCATGCTTGACTGTAAGTTCTAGATGATGCGGTTGAAGAGGATCATTTGGTCTTTTCCAATAATACTTACAGCCATCAGAGCCCCATACGTTGATCTTGGTTTCATCAGAAAAGACGACTTTTCGCCATTCTTCTACTGTCCAATCCTGATGCTTCTTGGCCCATTCTAATCGATGCTGCATATGAGCTTTTGTCAAAAACGGCTTCTTTTTTTTTATTGAAGAATGGAACTCCATTGATTTCAGTACGTTAATTGCTGACTGGTATGAGATATCGTAGCCAAGTTGAACCAGCTCCCGGTGTACCTCTTTGGCAGTCTTTAAAACCCCTTCAATGACTTTTCTTTTTATTAACCGCTTCGTCACTTTGGAGACTACTGTAGGTCTACCACCTATGCTTTTTGTCCTATTTGGAAACAACCGTCTAGAGTATCTACTGACAGTTGATTCATGTACTCCAATTTCTTTAGCAATATCGTACGTTGATGTGGATCCAGTTAATGCTTGCTTGAGATCGTCTACTTTTCCTTCTGGCAGTCGTTTAGGCATGCGATTGGTAATAAGGTAAAAAAGAGAAATAATTTAAGTAAGGAAATATAAAATTTAAAATAAAGGAATTGTAAGCGCTTTTATATACTAGCATCATTCTAATCATGTCAAGAATGTGAAAAATTATGATAGCAACCGGTTGGGTCGTATTAAAATTCGTCATTTCAAACATATCTGAACAAGTAAAAAATGTCGGATGTTCATAATACTACCTTTAGCGATCTCAAATTCCACCAATAACCATTGCCCATATCCGATAATCGACGAATAAATGCACTTTCCATTGAGGTACAAACAGTCAAAATTTGGGATAGTTTGGTGCAGTACCCATGGAAAACCAGCTGTAAAACCGGAATTTTGCAATTCCTTGCAGCAGTTTTTTGACCTACTGTAGCTCTATCTTATCTGACTGCAGAGATACAAAGCAAAATGTATAAAATTGCAAAACATTCGAACAATTATTCCAACAACTGTATATCTTTCCTCTCAATGAAGACGGGACAACTCTCCCAGATCGGTTAAAGAACAATAAGATCTATAAAAACAACGAATTAAAAATTTTCATAATCGATTCAGTGATCATTCTACAATTAAACGTGTCAATGATTGGATCTACGCTCATAACTACTCATTTACCCGCCAACTGATAGAAGAATATAAATAGTAGACTTTGTAATGTTTTCTTTTTAACAATTAAGATTGTCTTAAATAAAGTTCAGTCTCAAAAAGTATTCTTTGGTTTATCTTTGTTATTACCTTTACCAGAACATACAACAACAACCAACAAAAACAATAACGCACTACACCACGCCAAAAGATGGGATCCTTCCGGGGGGAGATTACAGAAGTTTTATCATCAATGGGAAAGATCAGTACATCACAAATGGCCATTGGCGGTTGTTTTAATCGTAAGATTAAATAAAAAAATTAAACAAAAAAACAATAGCAGCAATATAAAATTAAAATCCTTCTTTATTGCAGATTTCTTTATATTGCAAAAGAGCCCCGTTTAATGGATAAAAAGTTGGCATCTATTTACAGTGACCCACAAAATTGTCCCAATGTTTCGTGATTTTCTCTTCTAGAGCATGTAGAACCATAGTTATTAAGCTAATGTACACCTTGTTGTATATCATTCGATAGCCAAAGTCATGTAGAGCTATATAATGTTATGCAAAGACAGATTAAAGCAGCGCTGACGGGGACAGAAGAGTTAAAAAACAAGCGGTGCATTGGGACAATTTTGTGGCACTTTTGAAAAAAAACGAAAAGCGATGAAATATCGACCTACAAGTTGTACAGATGTACCAAACTGTTTACAAATGCACATCGTATGACTCTAAGTTGATCTTTACTCATTGCTGAAGCTTTAATCTCCTACTAATTTATTACTCGCCCATTATATCTCAACATGAAACAAGTCTCTCAAGATACACTCGTTCAAGCAATTTCTTTACTTAAACAAGGTAAGTCGGTTCGGGAAGTGGAAGGTGTTACTGGCCTAAGTAAGAGTACTGTTGGGAGACTCCGAAAAACCCATTGCGTTGGACTTGGAAAGCCAAAAGCTGGTCGGCCCAAGGTGCTATCTGCGGCTGATGAGCGTTATTGTGTGCGCCAAGTGACCAAAACCCGCATGTCTAGTGCAACAAAGGTGGCTAAGGAGCTAGAAAAAGACACCGGAAGAAAAGTAAGTGCTAAAACCGTGCGCAGAACCCTTCGCAAGGCCGGCCTTGGTGCTATTGAGAAGCCAAAGAAGCCTTTGCTTAGTGCTAAAAACATCCGGAAGAGGCTTTCTTGGTGTATGGCTCACAAGGATTGGACAATAGATGATTGGAAACGTGTTGTTTGGTCGGATGAGACAAAAATCAACAGATTCAACTCGGATGGACGGACCTGGACTTGGATTCGACCCGGAGAAAGCCTGAAATCGCATCATGTGAAGATGACTGTAAAACACGGTAGAGGTAATATCATGCTGTGGAGTACCATTACTTATGCTGGAGTTGGTTGGATGTGCAAAATCGATGGTAACATGGATAAAACATTGTACAAAGAGATTTTGGAGGATGAACTGGAGCGAACAATTGAGTATGGAACCAATAAGCTAGGGACTAAAAAGACATCAAGTGATCTTCCAGCATGACAATGATCCCAAACATACGTCTAAATTAGTAAAACAATACCTTAAAGAGCAATCCTACAACATCCTGGAGTGGCCTGCACAGTCCCCTCTTAAATCCAATTGAAAATATGTGGTCATTGTTAAAGAGAAGGCTGAATAATTATGAAACAGCACCAAAAGGCATGAATGAATTATACGAACGAGTAACTGAAGTTTGGTATGACTTAATGAAGCTGGAAGAGTGTCAAAAGGTTATAGAAACACTGCCTAAGCGTATAAAACAATGTATCAAGAACAAAGGACGTTGGACTGACTATTAATGTCAGATAAATAAACCATTTTGTTTTTTTTTCAAAAGTGCCACAAAATTGTCCCAATGCACCGCTAGTTTTTTCACCCCTCTATCTCCGTTGGCGCTGTCTTAATCTGAATTCGCGTCACGTCTTTTGCTTCTACATGACTTTGGCTATTGAATGATGTACAACAAGGTGTACATTAGCTTAATAACTATGGTTCTACATGCTCTAGAAGAGAAAATCACGAAACATTGGGACAATTTTGTGGGTCACTGTATATTCTTTGTGAGCGTAGATATAAAAGATATAGACTCGGCAACGATGTTGTGCTGAAGAACCAATAATTAAGCTAAAGCTTGTCGATGTTCTAATATATGCATCTGAAGTTGAACAATAGAAATAATAACCAGTCAATTAACTTTGATCTAATTACTTTTGGGGGTTGACAATTGATTAGACTCGCTAGGATGACAAATACTGATCTTATTGTTCTAAATTTGGAAAAGTGTGGAATTGTTCAATCATAGTTTAATCTTTGTGTATCGTTATTATTTTAATACAACTGATATCTTATAGAAAATACAGTAGGTCAAAAAACTGCTGCAAGGAATTGCAAAATTCATGTTTTACAGCTGCTTGTCCATGGATACTGCACCAAACTATCTCAAACTTTGACTGTTTGTACCTCAATAGAAAGTGCGTTTATTCGTCGATTATCGGATATGGGCAATGTTTATTGGTGGAATTTGAGATCGCTAAAGGTAGTATTATGAACATCCGACATTTTTTACTTGTTCAGATATGTTTGAAATGGCGAATTTTAATACAACCCAACCGGTTGCCATCACAATTTTTCTCACTTTTGACGTGATTAGAATGTTATCTGTATTTAAGAGTGCTTACAATTCCTTTATTTTAAATTTTATATTCCCTTGTTTAAATTATTTCTCGTTTTTAGCCTCTCGTCAATTGCATGCATAAATCACTGTCAGAGGAGAAAGTAAACGATCTCAAACAGACATTAACCGGATCCACATCAAAATATGATATTGCTAAGGAGACTGGATTACATGAATCAACTGTTAGTAGATACTTTATAACGTTGTTTTCAAGTAGGACAGTGAGCACAGGTGATAGACCTGCAGTAGTCTCCAAAGTGACGAAGCGGTTAATCAAAAGAAAAGTCATTGAACGGGTTTTAAAGACTTCCAAAGAGGTATACCGGGAGCCTGTTGGATTTGGCTACGATATCTCATACCAGTCAGAAATTAACGTACTGAAATCAATGGAGTTCCATTTTCTGATAGAAAAAAAGGAGCCATTTCAGACAAAAGTGCATACGTAGCATCAGTTGAAATGGAACAAGGAGCATCAGGATTGGGCAATGGTTGACTGACAACAAATCGTTTACTTTAATGAAACCAAGATCAACGTATAGGGCTTTGATGGTGATAATCACTATCGGAAAAGGCCAAGTGACCTTTTTCAACATCATGACCTGGATTTTGTAATCCAGCATGAAGCTAGCAAATTGATGTCCTGGTGTTGTATAACCTCTGAAGGACCAGGATATGCTTGCTAAATTTACGATGGAAACTTGAACTCGGGTGTTTACCAGCATATTTTGAACACTACGCTTCGTGATAGTATGAAGTACTACAATTTCGACTGGTCCAACATTTAATTTTAGCATGACAATGACCCAAAGCACAAGGCATAATTTACAATAGCCTAGTTATGTAGTAACCAAGAGAGCTATATTAACGATTGGCCAGCTCAGAGCCTGGACTTAAATTCAATCGAGCACGTATGGCATCCATTGAAGTTGTAGCTCAATTATTACGAACGTAGAGCAAAGAACACAGATGTGCTTTGGGAACGAGTTGATGAAATATGAATTGACTTCGATAAATAACTTTGCCAAAGGCATGTAGATAACATTTTGAGAAGAACTCAAGAGATTATTAATAGAAAAGGAGGTTCAACTAAATATTAATAAATAAATTCATTCCGTTCAAATTTTCGTTTTTCCAAATTTTCAAATTGCGCATCTCATACTTCCTTCAATACTCATCCAATAGGGCTTAAACTCTTTCGGATTTCTCAAGACATGTAGAAGATTTACTATGTGGGAACAGAGGCAGTTTGTGCCATTGTAACAGGATGTGCGCTACAAAAACCAAGAAAAATGGATTCCTTGCAGCAGTTTTTTGACCTACTGTAACTATGTTTACAACAGCGGTGATAGCAGAAGGCTATCATCTCCAATTCCGATCACAGCCATCTCCATGGAAGATAAAACCAATGAAACTATCACCACTGGATCAAGAAGCAATCTCTGTAGCTGTTGTAAACATAGTTATTTTCTATAAGATATCAGTTGTATTAAAATAAATAACGATACACAAAGATTAAACTATGATTGAACAATTCCACACTTTTCCAAATTTAGAACAATAAGATCAGTATTTGTCATCCTAGCGAGTCTAATCAATTGTCAACCCCCAAAAGTAATTAGATCAAAGTTAATTGACTGGTTATTATTTCTATTGTTCAACTTCAGATGCATATATTAGAACATCGACAAGCTTTAGCTTAATCATTGGTTCTTCAGCACGACATCGTTGCCGAGTCTATATCTTTTATATCTACGCTCACAAAGAATATAAATAGATGCCAACTTTTTATCCATTAAACGGAGCTCTTTTGCAATATAAAGAAATCTGCAATAAAGAAGGATTTTAATTTTATATTGCTGCTATTGTTTTTTTGTTTAATTTTTTTATTTAATCTTACGATTAAAACAGTAGCAATCGAAAAATTCTTGACAGTCGTGATTATAGAAGTCTCGGCGAGCCAAAGCGAGAGCTATTTGTCCAACTTCTTTACGATCCAGGAACCAACGAAGAGAAGACTGATTTTAGATTGTTCCCAACTCAACCAATTTTTACAATATCAACACTTCAAGATTGAGGGAGTGCCAGCTCTAAGACATATCATAGAGAAAGACGACCTGATGTGTAAACTGGATCTCAAGGATGCATATGTAGTAGTGCCGATACACCCAACGTCCCAACAATACTCAACCTTCAAACACCAGGGAGTAGTACAGTGGGTCAAAAAACTGCACCAACGCAACTCATTTTTTCTGAAATATCAGTATAGCTCTGTCAGTTTAACATCAAATATTACGAAGCTTGGAACCAAAAGAGTTACTGCTGTTTCTTCTTATTGACAAAAGCTTCAAAGTCAGGTGCGGAGTATTGATCTAAAGAGCACTCAGAAAAAAGAGGAGGTCGGTTGTTGCAGTTTTTTGACTTTTCTAATATTTAGTGGATCCACCCTTTTCTGCTAAGACTACTTGTATTCTGTCGGGCATACTGTCTATATATTTGATGCACTGTTCCTTAGTAAACGAATTTCATTCATTTTCGACTCTTTGCCGCAGTTCATGGATGCTGGCCGACCTGTTATCATACATGCTCAGCTTTAACTTCAAATGATGCCATACATGTTCAATAGGATTAAGATCTGGACCTTGTGATGGTCAATCGTCAAAATAAATCATGCCACTATCCTTCATCCATTGTGTTTTGGAGTTTGATCGATGTTTAGGATCATTGTCGTGCTAAAATACCGACGTTTCCCAGTTAAGACCATAGTACTCCAGAGTGTCTTTTAGACTTGTACCAAGGATTTCTTGGCATACCTCTGAATTCATGGTACCATTATAGATCTGACATGCGTATCCAGGTCCTTCGCTGGTTATACAACCCCATAACATGAGACCACCGCCCCCATGCTTCACAGTAACGTCGATATGGTGAGGCTGTAAACGATCGCATTTTCTTTTCCAATAATACTTGCAATCATCAGAGCCCCAAATGTTGATTTTCGTCTCATCAGAAAAGATGACACGTCGCCAATCATGTACTGTCCAATATTGATGCTTTTTTTCCCATGCTAGTCGAGCCTTCTTGTGCTTTTCAGTCAATAATTGCTTCTTTTTTTTTCTCAACATAAATTCCAACTGAATGTAAGATATTAATTGCCGATTGATACGACATAGGGTGTCCTAGCTCCTCCAACTTCATTTGCACATCCTTGGCAGTCTTCAAACAACCTATGATCACTTGTCTCTTGATGTATCGACGTGTTGACTCTGCCACAATACTCGGTCTACCTCCTCTTTTACGTATTCTATCGTGTATCCACTTATTTGCATACCTATTGACGGTATTTCTATGCACTTCAACTCGCTTCCCAATGACTGCAGGATCAGCACTGTTCTCTAATAATGCTTTGATACTGTTTTGAATATCGGATGGAAGCTTTTTGGGCATTTCTAATGATGGATGGATACTGACGATGTACGATGGGTTTGGGTAAAGTAGGAAAGAAAAAAAAGAAAACAATCGGAAAAAAAACTTTATTTTAAGGTCTCCAGTGTGACTAGGTGTAGAAAAAATTAGATTAAATTTGCCGGGATAGTCTCAATCCGGACATATGATATCAAATACCTTTTCATTTCAAAAGTCAAAAAACTGCACCAACCGACCTCCTCTTTTTGCTGAGTACTCCTTATATCAATACTCCGCGTCTGACTTTTAAAATCTTGTCAATAAGTAGTAACAGTAGTAACTCTTTTGGTTCCAAGTTTCGTAATATTTGATCTTAAACTGACAGAGCTATACTGGTATTTCAGAAAAACTAAGTTGCGTTGATGCAGTTTTTTGACCCACTGTATATCAGTACAAGTCAATGGCGTTTGGCCTCAGTGTTGCTCCCAGAGTGTTCACCAAGATCATGCGTTATGCATTAGAACCATTACGAAGGCAAGGCATCAGATTTGTGTATTATCTGGACGACATTTACAGTAGGTGAAAAAAGTGTTGCAACCTTAGTTCAATTCTCGCTTAATTCCATGTTCCAGGCAAACTAATGCACAGAAGCTTCTTTCCTGTTAAAGCATAAAAGTACTTTCTGTTGTACTTATATTAATGCTATTAAAATGACTTGTGTGATACTAGTTGAGGAGGAATGGCTTACGATATGTGAGAAATTCCATATTCTGATTTCTGCAAAAAAATGTCATTTTTATTAAGAAGCTGTGTGCTCTTCTTTTGCCTTAATAACAGCTTCAGTTCTTAGTTGCATGGTATCTACAGATTGTTTGCGAAGATAGATAATAAACTTGTTCCATTCCATATCAACGTTTTCCCATAGATAATCAACGTCACATGCATGTGTGTCATAAGTTCTGATTTGAAGTTTATGCTGGTGCTAAACACGCTGTATTGGATATAAGTATAAACTTTGCAATGGCTAATAGTTAATACATTAGATGTTGGTCACAGCCAAGTATTTGATTGTCAATTTCAACTTCTGGTTAGGGTTCTTAGCTAACTGAAGGTAAAATTGAGACTTGTCAAAACTGTAGTACCCTAGCATTTTCATGTATGTGACATCAACCATTTGCTGGTAAACCTCTGAATTTACAATCCATCGTAAGCTTGACACCCATATCAACCACTGTTTTAGTTATATGCCTCTACGTAAATAATTGCGCACGTAGATGCTTATCTGCAAAGTCCAGGTGGTTGGACGTAAAGCATCGCCTGGTCTTACCCAGTAGTACTTGACACCATCAGATGCTCATATACTAATTTTCACTTCACCTGAAAAGACTACTTGTCGCTACGAATGAATACACTGGCTGCGATATTTTCTGGCCTAAGCTAGCTTTCTCTTTGTATGCTCTTTTGCCAAAAATGGCTTCTTTTTTTTCAGTTTCGCATGGAAGTTCATTGATTTTAACTCGTCAACTGTCGAACTATGCAGCATAGAGAGCCCAGGTTCCAATAGCAGTCGATACACACCTTTGGCTATCTGTAGCTGTCCCCTAATGATTTGGATTTTCATGTAATTCTTGGTAACGTCAGCCACAATTGGTGGTCTACCTGGCTGACTGCTTGAGATATTGACCTTTAGCTTCTTTGTATATCGATAGACAAGTGATGGGAAAATATGGAGTTCGGCGTAAATATCAGCAACTGTCCTGCTACCATGCAACACAGACTTCATACCATATTAGCTACGAGATGATGAAGCAGATGGCATTTTGTGTAAAAAAGTATGAAAAAATAAATTGAGAATAAGTACGGAAAAATTAATGAAAACAATCCATCTATTTACATCAGAATAATATAAAGGGTAACACATTTCTAGCTGAGAATGACATAGAACCGGTTTCCTTAGAGAAGTTGGTTGGTTTTTAATCAGAATGATAAGTAGTCGTTTTTTGAATATAGAAAATTGTGAATCCGCTGTTGTATAATGGTTTAAATAATAAAGGAAAAGGTAGAAACAAAAATAAAGAAACAGTTTGGATACTTTTTGAGACTGATCTTTATTTCAGTTTAAGTTAGAGTAAAAATTATTCTAATTGAAGGCAGGTATTTATATCTTATTGAGTGAGTGGCTTGATATCTTCTATTGTTATCGTTCTTCTAATATTCAGGTACTTTAGCAAGTGTTATCTATAATTATGATTATGAAAACTTTTCATTTGTTCTTTTGTATGTCTGTCATAGATTATCTTTTATTCTGGGAATTCCTCACTGAATTGAATAATGTTATTTTACGCGTTATTTCAATTATGTGAAAGATTAGCAATATTCCTGACATTGGATTGGATTTGGTTATTTTAGTTGATACTTCTTCTTATCAAAGAACTCTCATGAATACAATACATATTTTAAAAGAACATGTTTAATTGGAATTGATTGTATGATCTTATTTAAATAAACTTATATTTTATTTTAATTATGATCTTGTATTAAGACTTATATTTATTAATGTCAACTACAATCAGTTACTGTTCTACAACATCCGCAACATATCCAATCAAGTTTTTCCAGCTGTACTTTAAACAGGAGAGGGAAATTGAAGTATGTAGCAGCCATGACACTAGTCTAAACACCATATGAATTTGTAGGCACAGACTGGTCTAGGTAAGGAGATTAAGCTGAAAAAGTGTGATTTCTGGAAAGGTTGCAACACTTTTTTCACCTACTGTATGTCTTGGAAAAAACCAGCGAGAGAATGATTCAAGTAACACAATTAATTATAAAGCATTTGACCAAAGTAGGTTTTCTCATCCCCAGTCATGCCCAAGAGTTCCTTGGCTTTGTTTTCAACACCAAGAAGATGTCAATTTCGGTTCCGGGGCAGAAATTACAGAAATTGATGATGAGACTGAAGCAAGCATTGACCCATCCTCTTCAAAAACGGTCATGCAGATGGATAGCGAGTCTAGTAGGGAAGATGACGGCGATGATCCCAGCAATAGGGGAAGCATTGCTACATCTAAGATATTTGCAGAGAGATCTAGCAAAGTCATTACACCTACAACATCAAAACTGGGAAGCTCCTTGTCACTTATCCGACGAAAGCCAAGAAGAGTTAAGATGGTGGAAAGATTTTGTGATATTTGAGGTTTTATAATATAAAAAGTACTAAGTCAATCAACAAATGTAATTGTGGAATAGGCGTGTTATTTCTCTCGATTAATAAAAGTAATAAATGAGTCGAAAAATCGATGAGTCTCTTGAACCTCTTTATTGAGTAAGGACGAGAGAGAGAGCCCATTCAATACAAACTACGTCTTAGAATATAATAATGTGATTTAGGGTCCGAGGTAGTACGGTATAAATTGTGTGGGCTGTTTATCGTATATAGCACTTTGGGCTATATATGATATACAGTCAAATTATTAGTTGAAGAATCTTTTGAGTGATCTCACACGACATTAAGAAAATTATTAAGGTAAATACGACAGTAATAATAAGTGAGACTCAAAGTAGATTGTCCTTTATTCAAGTTAAAAATATGAGGGTATTTATACTTTTCTAATCACGGCTAAATATTAATATTTACAGTATATGACTATTGATTATTAATCGATATTAGACAATGAGTTATTTATATGATTGGCATAGTTTAACATCTTCTTATCAAGAAGTAATTATTAATCCTGATCCAGGAGCTTATTAGAATATTCTGGAGTGGATCGGGATTTTATTTGAAGTGGCGTAATACAATGTCCGATATTCCAAATTTAGAGGACCATTGTTCGTAGTAACTTACATTCATGGTTCTTTCCGACAACAATAATTTCGAGCAGAACGGTGGCTTAGCCGAGTCATCCTTCTTGACATCTAAGGCAACATCAGCTACATCCTCATCAACTAAGAGATCTTGGGCACAGGTGGTGACCAAAAACCGTAAATCACTCTTACTTTCTTCGACAACTCTTTCAACAAATGAACCCGACACAATTAACAAAAAAGGATCAACAATTGTTAAGACGAGCATCTGGCGCCCTGGTCATGGCCCAGGTAGTATCTTTGTCGACATGACTGGACGCAAAGAATCCAAAGTTGAATTTTTAGGCTTGGTTGCTAAACAGTATCCATCTCGAGTGGGTGTTATCACTCAACAAGTGGGTTCTATGAAGTTTGCTGAGATCAATTTTGATCCCGATGATATAGCTTTGAATGATGTTTTAACCAATGGTCTTAAATTTGCTGATAACTCGATTATTATTCCGTGCAGGGCTCTTGATAGCCAGATGGAAGTAATTCGTCTTCGTCTTTCGAATTTGCCTTTTTTGAGCGAAAGTGCTTTATTAGAAGGTTTACAAAAAAGTTTGAAAGTGTATGGTGAAATCCTTGATGTAGGGATCCTTTTGGAACCTATTACGCATACTTATACAGTAGGTCAAAAAACTGCTGCAAGGAATTGCAAAATTCATGTTTTACAGCTGCTTGTCCATGGATACTGCACCAAACTATCTCAAACTTTGACTGTTTGTACCTCAATAGAAAGTGCGTTTATTCGTCGATTATCGGATATGGGCAATGTTTATTGGTGGAATTTGAGATCGCTAAAGGTAGTATTATGAACATCCGACATTTTTTACTTGTTCACATATGTTTTAAATGGCGAATTTTAATACAACCCAACCGGTTGCCATCACAATTTTTCTCACTTTTGACGTGATTAGAATGTTATCTGTATTTAAGAGTGCTTACAATTCCTTTATTTTAAATTTTATATTCCCTTGTTTAAATTATTTCTCGTTTTTAGCCTCTCGTCAATTGCATGCATAAATCACTGTCAGAGGAGAAAGTAAACGATCTCAAACAGACATTAACCGGATCCACATCAAAATATGATATTGCTAAGGAGACTGGATTACATGAATCAACTGTTAGTAGATACTTTATAACGTTGTTTTCAAGTAGGACAGTGAGCACAGGTGATAGACCTGCAGTAGTCTCCAAAGTGACGAAGCGGTTAATCAAAAGAAAAGTCATTGAACGGGTTTTAAAGACTTCCAAAGAGGTATACCGGGAGCCTGTTGGATTTGGCTACGATATCTCATACCAGTCAGAAATTAACGTACTGAAATCAATGGAGTTCCATTTTCTGATAGAAAAAAAGGAGCCATTTCAGACAAAAGTGCATACGTAGCATCAGTTGAAATGGAACAAGGAGCATCAGGATTGGGCAATGGTTGACTGACAACAAATCGTTTACTTTAATGAAACCAAGATCAACGTATAGGGCTTTGATGGTGATAATCACTATCGGAAAAGGCCAAGTGACCTTTTTCAACATCATGACCTGGATTTTGTAATCCAGCATGAAGCTAGCAAATTGATGTCCTGGTGTTGTATAACCTCTGAAGGACCAGGATATGCTTGCTAAATTTACGATGGAAACTTGAACTCGGGTGTTTACCAGCATATTTTGAACACTACGCTTCGTGATAGTATGAAGTACTACAATTTTGACTGGTCCAACATTTAATTTTAGCATGACAATGACCCAAAGCACAAGGCATAATTTACAATAGCCTAGTTATGTAGTAACCAAGAGAGCTATATTAACGATTGGCCAGCTCAGAGCCTGGACTTAAATTCAATCGAGCACGTATGGCATCCATTGAAGTTGTAGCTCAATTATTACGAACGTAGAGCAAAGAACACAGATGTGCTTTGGGAACGAGTTGATGAAATATGAATTGACTTCGATAAATAACTTTGCCAAAGGCATGTAGATAACATTTTGAGAAGAACTCAAGAGATTATTAATAGAAAAGGAGGTTCAACTAAATATTAATAAATAAATTCATTCCGTTCAAATTTTCGTTTTTCCAAATTTTCAAATTGCGCATCTCATACTTCCTTCAATACTCATCCAATAGGGCTTAAACTCTTTCGGATTTCTCAAGACATGTAGAAGATTTACTATGTGGGAACAGAGGCAGTTTGTGCCATTGTAACAGGATGTGCGCTACAAAAACCAAGAAAAATGGATTCCTTGCAGCAGTTTTTTGACCTACTGTATGTGTACCGGTTATGCTGTTCTTAATGTTTCTTCTCAGCATATCAAGTTTAAACAATTGACGCACCTCATCCCTTGGGATGAAAAGCGTGAACAAAGTTTCTATGCAGTTTGGAACCAAATGCCTCATTACTGTCGTTATTGCCATGAGGAAGGGCATGTTGTAGTGGACTGTCCTAAACGTCGTGCTAGAACTTCCTGTTGGAATTGTGGTATTAATGGCCATATGGCTGCTTCATGTACTCGCGATAAGCCATCTAAACGAGCTCGTAAACAACCAGAAGCTAATGTTGCTGTTCAATCATCTGTTGAACAGGCTCCTACTTCACTCGCCATCACTGAATCTGCCGTCACTACCGACACACCCACGACCGACGTAGATGTTTATTCCAATGTCGAAAATCAAGTTCATCACGATGGGACCTGCCCTCACAATCCACCGGTAGTGATCCCTACCCATATTTCGACCAGTACATCTTCCATTCCAGTCTCTCCTGGTAAGACAGGGCCCAAGCGTAGTCGGGTACATGCTACACAAAAACCTTATGAACGTCCAGTCACTCGATCTCAATCAACTCCACCTAAAGAATCAATATATGCACCATCTGGTAGTGTGCAAGTCGGTCAAACAGACAAGATGGATACCGAATGTTCTGTGGATCCCTCCTCATCCGTCACTCCAACGGATGAAGAGCCTAACAATCACATGATACAATAGTATGAGTAATTGTTGTAGAACAGTAACTGATTGTAGTTGACATTAATAAATATAAGTCTTAATACAAGATCATAATTAAAATAAAATATAAGTTTATTTAAATAAGATCATACAATCAATTCCAATTAAACATGTTCTTTTAGAATATGTATTGTATTCATGAGAGTTCTTTGATAAGAAGACGTATCAACTAAAATAACCAAATCCAATCCAATGTCAGGAATATTGCTAATCTTTCACATAATTGAAATAACGCGTAAAATAACATTATTCAATTCAGTGAGGAATTCCCAGAATAAAAGATAATCTATGACAGACATACAAAAGAACAAATGAAAAGTTTTCATAATCATAATTATAGATAACACTTGCTAAAGTACCTGAATATTAGAAGAACGATAACAATAGAAGATATCAAGCCACTCACTCAATAAGATATAAATACCTGCCTTCAATTAGAATAATTTTTACTCTAACTTAAACTGAAATAAAGATCAGTCTCAAAAAGTATCCAAACTGTTTCTTTATTTTTGTTTCTACCTTTTCCTTTATTATTATTACCATTATACAACACGATGCAATCCGTCCACTCTGTTGAAGCTACCCTTGTTAGCCTTGTTCTCGGATATCCCCTCAGATCACTGGCTACTTAGTCATAGTCGCTCGAAATTACAAGCTAATCAATTCTTTACCTACGACCAATCGCTTCATAGAGTTCGTCCCCTGCTAAGACCAGACTCTCCAACGTACCCTAGACTTTCTGGTCGTCTGGTGCGGGACTTACAAAATCGAACTGTCACTCTCAATAAAATGACATGGAATTTAATCCTGAACAACTATCCTGATCCAGGCTCTGCTGATGATTTCCCTTTTGTCTCGTGGTTGACTCGATCTGTCGATTGGATATCTTTTCATCCTCAAGATTACCGACAGACCCAGTCAGACATATTACTCACCTACTCACTTTCTACTTTACCTCCTCCCAAGTGGAAACAGTTTTGGTCTTTGAAGATCCTTCCTGAAGCTAGAACAATTTGGTTCCGTTTCATATACAACGAGCTTCATTGTAACGCATCTATATCTCGGTTTGATCCTACTGTCCCTACTACTTGTAGCTTATGCCATGATCCACTGGAAGACATTAACCACCTGTTGATTCATTGTCCATTCAAATGGTCCACATGGCACGGAGTCCTATCTCGATTTGCACCTTATCTCGAGTTTCATCCCGAAGATGTTGAAAGCATTTTAAGGAACTTAAGTCGTTTTGACTTTGTAGATAATACACGATTACTGAGGATCTGCTCACACGCTCTACTATACATCTGGCGAGCACACTGGCGTTATGTTTTCGATGGAACCCCATTTTTACCACAACAAATTGTTTCAACCACTTTTGACAAACTTCGACATCATAGTCTACATTAAAGCATACCACTCAATATGACGTGTGACTTTCATTTCTTTTATTAAATAACTTTCAATAAAATAATATTGTCGCATGGTTCTTTCGCTCAACAGTGCTAAGCCACCTGATAAAGGTGACCCACCAACTACCAATGCTCATCCACCAGCGAGCCCCACATCAGTTCCAAAAAAAACAACTGCGGTGTTATATTCTAAAGCACACCAACGTCCCGCTAAAACTCGAGAAAGCTTGATACACAGCAATGCAAACTTGACCACTTCATCTGTAATGAGTCCAGATCTTGCGGATTCCAATACACCACCACCATTAATAATTGAGACCGTCTATTGGGGTGTATCTCAAACACCCGGTAGCATCTTTTTTGACATTTCTTCTCGTAAAGAAGTAGATCGAGCAATCTATAAATTAGCATTCTACCAGTTCCAAGATTATGTTGGGCTAGTTGTTCATAAGTCAGGCTCCAACCGCTACTTGGAAGTAAACTTTGATAAGGATGAGTTTCGTACAGCCGCTTGTACTCATGGCCTTCACTTCGATGATGGGCGAGTTATCATACGCCCTACACTTGCTTGTAGACCGGGCTCGATCATTCGACGAGTCACATTGCAACGTCTACCCTGGTTACGTCCACATAATTTGCAGGAAGGTTTAAGACGCACCTTGTCCAACTATGGCTCTATTCGAGATGTTGGAATTGTCACCGATTCTGAAACTGGTGCTTTCCTGGGATCAGGTTACGCCGTGCTAGATTGCTCACCTGATCCCTCTCAACCTGACCCTTTCCTGGATTTGACCCACGTTATCCCCTGGGTTGACCCAGAAACAACATCGACTACAGAAAACTCTATTTTTATTCATGCTTACTGGAAGGAAATGCCTACTTATTGTAAATATTGCCATGAACTTGGACATAGCGCTTCCAATTGTAAGCAAGCTCCAAGTAACAAGAGAGTTTGTTACTACTGTTTTAAACCTGGACATATCCGCGTTCAATGTCCAGATAAGATTTCACCTGCCAAAAGACTTCGAGGCTCGACTAAGAAGAAACCCACCATCGATCTTACGGAACATAATCTCAGTAGCTCATCTACATCGGATAAAATTTCAGAACAATCTGTTCAAGCTAACGATCAGCCTGTTCTTGAGCCACTTAACATTGATGAAAATGATGTTTCCCTACAGAATACTCACACCATCATGGTGGACATGAACGCAAATACAGATGATTTGACCGAATTACAAAATTCTGATGATTCACCGGAACAATTGGTCGTGGATATGAGCGACAGTACTCCTTTGCCCGACAGTCAGCCCGAACTAAAATCAACAGACTCATCTTCGGCAGAACTTGATATCACTATGGATGACAGTGTCTTCCTTGATGAGGACGACACAACCCATTCTACTTGGGCAACATCCAATGTAGCTATCAGCACCTCGAATACGATTGGGGAATTATCTCAAGTTCAGATAACAACAATACCGGCTATTCAAAAACGGTTGAAGAAAACAAAGACTCCGGCTATTGGAATACGGAAGAGTGAACGCTTAAAGCGGCCTCCTGCCATACTAGATTTATAATTTTATGATTAATAATAATAATCATCGTAAGGCTTTATCGTTACTCTCTTTGAATGGCAATAGTTTTTTCAAGGTTAGTAATCCTTCTTCACGACATCATCTTATACGGTACATTCGTTCAAAATCACCTACTTTTGTCACTCTTCAAGAGATCGATCAAAGTAGTGATTCATTTCAACATCAAAACATTTTACACCAGCAGTTTTGTTGTCAACAATCCCTGTGGACTGAATACTGCGGCCTCCTTTGCTTCGATCCTCAGTTCATTCTATCTCGAATTCCTCTTCCTGAGGATTCACGTTGTATTCTTGCAAAAGTAACTCACATTGAAGGCTCTATGGATCCATTTCATATCCTTGTTATCTATGCTCCTGCGTCGTCTTCCAAAGCACGCGCAGAATTTTTTGATACTATTTTAACTTTTCGACAGCTATCACCTTACGACACACTTTCCTGTGTTGATCGTATGATTATAGCAGGCGATTTTAACTATGCGCTTCCATCTTTTTCGACACCTCGAACGACGCGTCATCCACAACATTGGCTTCATTTTTTACAATGTCATTTTCGAAATGTGATATCTGAACTACGTGGGTTAGATACACCTACATTTCGACGTGGAGATACAACTCGCTCGGCTATAGATTATCTATACATATCGCTAGATTTATCCGTTCACTATGTCGATGCTGAGGTCGAATTCCTCAACCCTCAATGGACTGATCATGCACTTCTTGGGTTAACGTTTCAGACGGATCTATCCACTACTACAGGACCTGGGCTTTGGCGTGCTAACCCAATTTATGTCGCTAATAAGGATTTCATGAGACAATTTGACCGCATGCTGAAAAATCTTTACGAACATGAAATTCACTTTTCATCGCTGTCACCACAAGAATTATGGGATATTATCAAAGCGCGGATCAAGAAGTTTGTTAAAGGTTATGGTCGCCAACGCGTGGACTGGAGAAAACAACAACTGATTGCACTACAACGTAAACGTCAACGTTTATTACGACAAGCGATACCCACATCTATCCTGTCAATTCATTTGCCTCGAGTTGAACGCCAAATTCAAACCCTTCAGGAGGAAACAGTTAAAATCGCTATTTTGAAAGCTGAACGTACTTGGAGGGAACGCGGGGAAACTGATGCCGGATACCTCAAGAAATCTGCGTCAGCTCGACAAGCCCAACGATCAGTCCCAATGCTGCGAAATCCCGCCACGGGCGACATCTGCTCTAATCAGGAGCAAATGTTGGAAGTAACACAACACTTTTACGCCAATCTCTATGCGACCGAGCCTATATGCCTAGACTCAGTGGAACGAATGGTCTCTCATATTCCAGATGCTTGTAGTCTCCATGAATCTGATGCCAATTTCCTAATGTCTCCTTTTGATATTGATGAAATTGTTGCGCAAGGATCTCGAGCCCCCAAGTCCAGTAGTCCTGGCCCTGACGGGCTGTCATATGTGTTTTTGAACTTGCTTTTTCAACAACCCCAGTACACTGAACTCATCGTTCGAGTGTTTAATGATGCCTTATCCAAGAGCCTCTTCCCGCCTTCTTGGTTAGAAACCAGCGTTTGTCTATTGCCAAAAAAAGGAGATCTTACTTCACTGAAAAACTGGCGTCCAATTACATTGATTAACTGTGATGCCAAAATCTTCACTCGTCTGCTCAATACTCGGCTTGCTTCCATCATCTCTCCTCTGATATCCCCTAATCAGAGTGGGTTTATGAAGGAAAGGTTTATTGCTGACAACGGTGCTTTGGCTCAAATTGCATGCGAACAAGCATCAGCTCGTCAATCGGATGAGGTAGGTTTGCTATGCGATCAGGAGAAAGCCTATGATCGAGTGCATCCTACCTATCTTCGAGCCATTTTAACACGCTTCGGATTCCCAATGGGCTTTATTGACTCAATCTCTAGTCTCTTTTTTGGTACTTCTATGAAAGTCAATGTGAATGGCTATTTTACTCAACCAGTTCCTCTTGGTCGTGGTTTGCGGCAAGGCGATCCCATTAGTCCATTATTATTTAATTTGGTCATGGAACCTCTCATTAAATCCATCATTCATTCTGATCGAATTCAAGGTTTCCTCCCACCAAATATTTCTCGTCCGTATCTCGATTCATTTACGCTACCTCCGCTAAGGGTCCTAGCTTATGCTGATGATCTGTTAATTTTTCTAAAAGATGTCTATGATTTAGCTGAAGTACAACAACTTATCAGTTGCTATAATCGAGCTTCTAACGCCAAAATGAATTATGATAAGACGGTAGCCTTCTCTGTCTCTGGTCGTCCACACGCTCATTGGTTGCCTGCACTACAATCTTACGGTATCTCGAAATGGCACGACCGAAACGATCCTGTTCCTTTGACATATCTACAGTGGGTGGAAAAATGGTTCCAATGTTTTTGATTTGCAACTTTAAAGCTTTATATCTTTGGAACTACAAATGGTAACGGCTCACAAAAACATGCATTTTGTAGCGCAATTACAGCTAATATTACTGAAAAAAAATTTTGCTTGTACTGTTACACAATCGGGAAAAAATTAAGATTAAATACAAAAACCAACATTGGAACCATTATTCCACTACAACTGTAGATAAGTTTATTTGTTAATTGGTGGAGCTTCCACCGGAGTTTTTTGGCTAATTATGAGTCATAATATTCCGACTATCGCCGAAAAAGCCTATGTGACTTATAAAATTAATTTATCCCCTGTCAAACATTTTTTTTTCTTTTTCTTTCTTTATATATCGAAGCTTTAAGGTACCACTACACATATGGTTCGCGCTCTCTCTAAAAACAAGCAAGAAAACATCAAATCGTTGGTTTTACAGAACAAGCCATATTCAGTGATAATGGAACGTATTCCAAACTTAAAAAAATCCACCTTAAGCAGATATGCCAACAAGTTTTCTCCTGGTAGAGTAACAGCAAACCCTGGTAGAAAGGCTGTTTTAAGTGTTACCACCAAGTCTTATATACGTAAGCAGATTATTAATGGTACCCTCAAGACTGCGAAGGCTGTTCATAAGTATCTAGTATGCACTGGCCACACTATCAGTTACTCGGGCACCATTAAGGTTATGAAAAGCATGAACTTCCATGCTAAAATAAAGGTAAAAAAGCCTTTATTGACTAAGGTTCAGAAAGCAAGACAACTAGCATGGGCGGAAGAGCACAAAAACTGGACAAGCGATGACTGGAGACGTATGGTATTCAGTGATGAAACAAAAGTTAATGTTTATGGCTCAGATGGTTGCAAGTACTATTGGAGTCGACCTGATGATAAACTTCAACCCCATCATCTCGACTTAACAGTTAAAGGAGGGGGTGGTAGCATTATGGTATGGAGTTGTATTACCTATGACGGACCTGGTTATGCATGCTGGATTAGTGAAGGCACAATGAAG
Organism: Rhizopus delemar RA 99-880; assembly: GCF_000149305.1. NCBI lineage: Eukaryota > Fungi > Mucoromycota > Mucoromycetes > Mucorales > Rhizopodaceae > Rhizopus > Rhizopus delemar. The sequence goes on from NW_027137828.1 coordinate 2,315,534, forward strand.
GCTTCTGATTACGTCGGAATACTTGGTACAACCCTTATGGACAGCCTTGAGTACTATGGTTACCATCCTCAAGACATCTATTTTCAGCAGGATAACGATCCTAAACATACGTCTAAGCTAGCTAAGCAATGGTTCAAGGACAACAACTTCAAGTGTGATCATACCTTCAACTGGCCTTCACAAAGTCCAGATCTAAACCCAATAGAGCACATCTGGCACCACCTTAAGCTCAAGTTAAGTGCCTATGATACTAGGGCAAAAGGTGTGCATGAATTATGGAATCGCGTTGAAAAAGAATGGTCTACTTTTACAGCAGAAGACTGTAGGAGATACATAGATAGTATGTCAGATCGCTGTAGGGCTGTAATTGCTGCAAAAGGCGGTCATACAGGATATTAATAAAATAATGCACATAGTGGAAAAATGGTTCCAATGTTGGTTTTTGTATTTAGTCTTAATTTTTTCCTGATTGTGTAACAATACAAGCAAAATTTTTTTTCAGTAATATTAGCTGTAATTGCGCTACAAAATGCATGTTTTTGTGAGCCGTTACCATTTGTAGTTCCAAAGATATAAAGCTTTAAAGTTGCAAATCAAAAACATTGGAACCATTTTTCCACCCACTGTAGGTTATCCCTTGATATTCTCAGCTTCTCAAGGAAATTTTTTTCAAGAACGCCTTGTTCAAACAATTAGTCGCGCTTGTGATATTCATAAACAACGTCAACTGTCGGTGCGAGGTCGTGCAACGGTTCTTAATACTCTAATATTGTCGACCCTTTGGCACATATTACGAGTTACTTGGATACCACAGCGCATCCTTGGTAAGATTGGCCAAATCTCCAGGGACTTCCTTATGTTTCGAATCTTTCCCCCTATCGCTTTTGATGTACTTCAATTTCCACTTCGAAAAGGCGGTCTGGGCATTCTCAATCCGTCTGTGCAACAACTGGCTCTGCAATTTAGATGGCTTACACCTCTACTACAGGAAGCAAGACCCTCATCGATAGTGTCTCAATGGCTTGGGGCCCACATGATTAGCCTATCTACTGTACCAATCCTTGATCAACGATTCCCGTTCATCTTCCCGGCATTGCGTCGAGGTCTTCTACACTCACGTCGACCAGGCATCTGTTCTATCCTATATCGTGCTTTTGACGCTTTATTTGGAAAAGCTTTAATTTTGGACAAACTGAACGTCCCTCTGGACCAAGCCCCTCATTTATCGCCGATATTTTGCTTATCTTTGCCTTTGTCTGCGGTGGTTTCGTGGTCCACACAGATTCATACTAAAGTACAAAATACTTTTGACTCTCTTCTTGTTCAAGATGCTTTCTTCTATAATCATGAGATTCTATGCTTGTCTCCTCGATCTTCCGACTCCCTTCCTATTGGTCGCTATCGAATTCTGAAGTTTTTACGCTGGATACAATCGGGCGATGTTATTCTCTTACCATTTTTCGCGCGCCTGTGCTTACCATTGACATCGAATTCTGATTTCCATTCATTTGGACAGCTATCTTTTGATAACTTCTGCCGATTTCTGGTAGAACCCGCTATTGATCAACAGACTCTTATAATCATGCCTAAATACTTCCGAAAGAAGCGTTTAGACACACTGGCACATTCCATTTCTTCTCCTACAAACTCCTTGAGACCTGTCTCCTTCTGGAAACGGTTCTGGAGTATGGATGTTCCTTTGGCTATTCGCAACCCTTGGTATCGCCTCCTTCACCATAAACTACCAAGTGCAGCAGTCATTCACAAGATGATTCCTGATCTTTGTGGATCTTCTTGCCGGCTATGTGCTCCTGTTGATGTTATGGAAGATCCTGACCATTTTCTTTTTTTATGCCCCAAGAAGCTCACCATCTGGCGTTTGATTTGGTGTCAGTTTTTTGGTGTTGTGGACGTCGAGCTGTCCGCTATCCGTCAAGCTTTTTACAATCTGACCTTTCCTCGACAGAAACTTCGATTCATCCAAAATGACACTATCGTCGGTTGCACTTTTCTTGGGATATGGAAGGCACATTGGCGATTTATATTCGACGACGTTCCTTTTGATCCCACTATTGTTCATAACCAAATTTTGCTTACGATTGCATCAATGCGATCTAATGCACTGTACTCGCTAGTATAATACTCGCACATCTTCAAGTTGATTAATTTTCCTTTTGTCTATCCGAAGTCAAGAAGTTCACCGCTGTCTAACACGTGACTTTATTCATTTATTTATTTTAATAAAACTGGCTTTCTAGCCCCTACAAAAAAAAATAATATTGTCGTGTTTGGTCATTAATGATGTCTTTATTTATTATTTTATTATTGATCTCAGTCCAGCCTACGTCAGACTATACAATTAATAGTCAGACGATATAATCCAGGGTTCATTCTAAATTATTAGTTCCTCTCCTTTTTTTACTCAATAAATAGTAGTTGTTAGCTATTGACTTCCTACTGTTTTTACATCATAAGTACCAAATATCTCAAATATTACAAAAAAAAAAAGTAGTAACTTACATTATTACTTTATTACATGTGTAAATACCACAGATTTTGCATCAACCAGAAATGGGTTAGATATACAAAAACCCGCAGAAAGAAAACCGGACCTGACTGTAATAAACGAAGATAAAAAGAAATAAAAAAGCACCAAAACGATGATTACTTTGAGGTACTTTTTATTCTTGATTATATCCAAGTTAAAGTTATCCTTTTTTCAATCAGGATTTAGGTGGAATATTTATATTCTTTTGAATGATAATTCATGGGGACGATTGAGTTAAATCAATTGGTTCTTTCTTGATGTTTCATTCTGGATTGGGGCATTGTCATCATATCTTGTTCCATGGAATCTTATTTTGTATAATTATATTATAAATCGTTGTTCTAAGCTACTAGTGTTGCATTTATAAATAGTCATCCATGGAATCGTTGTTTAAGACGGCACTTGTATTTTGTTCCTGAATGGTTATTGGGTTTGAGTAAACTCGGTTACTAAATAATTACAGAAAGACTGAAACCTAATAATGGAGACAACAGGAGCTATTAAGGCACCAATCGGATTATCGATAGGATTATTTCTCAATCATTCGTTTAGATCAATAAAGTTACTATGCAAGAAAAACAATATTCTATTCTGACATACATAGTCTCAATGCAACTTAATACATTGGATCATAAAAGAGATTATGCAAAGACTCATTACTATAACAAGTTGGTATTATATATGCAAGACATTCATTACTCTTTATGATGTAATTCATCGTCAGATCTTTATGATTCAACTATGCTAGTGTTGGAGATGTTTGGTTTATAGCATAATTTATTATTTTATTATGTCTACCTATAACACTGACAATTCATTGCGACGCATCAGATTTGGGATGGGGAGTAAGCTCCCACGAGATGGAAATCTCGGAACAGTGGACGAACGAAGAAAAGAACACTTCAATAAATGTAAGAGAACTCAAGACAATTCTTTTTGCTCTGAAACTGCACACAGAAAAATTTCGAGAGAAAAATACTCAAGTATTCACAGACAATATAACAGCATTGAAATATTCGGCCAAAGCAGGAGGGACGGCTTCACCACTTCTTCAAGAATTAGCGATCGAAATCCAAGAAGTGATCAAAACATACAACTTGACGGTGACATACAGCCATGTACCAGGAATTTTGAATATCAAAGCGGATGCACTAAGTCGAATAAAGGTGACCAACCCTCTATACGAAGCGGCGATACCCAAGAAGTGGTTCCAGGTAATAAATCAGAAGATGGGTCCTTTGAAGATCGATAGCTTTGCAGCTCGGCACAATACCAAACTCAAGACGTTTTGGAGCTATCAAGCAGACCCAGACGCCAGAGCAGTGGATGCTTTTCGCCAAGTCTGGCCCAAGAAGGGTTTGTACCTATTTCCTCCATGACAACTAATACCGAAGATTTTACGACAAATTCGGACGATGAAGTTGAAGGAAGTGGTATTGGTCACCCCATGGTGGCCGACCCAATACTGGTTTCCGACACTATTACAAATGAAATATCGACAACTACCGCTGATATTCAAGATAAGAAAGGACTGGACAGTAGCCGCTTGTGTCATGTTTTGACATGTCAATAAGATAACAGTCTTATCATTCTAAGCTAAATCTTTACAAATGAGTTTGAATAAGAATAGATCCTGATAATTACCAACTGCCCAGAACAGCCAAGTTTCACTTTCATCTCAACAGTTGATTATGTTGTAGAACAGAGTCTGATCATAACGGACATTGAATAATCGCAACTAAAAGAAGTATATTAAAATTGATAAAAGATAATAATCTAAATCTTTATTAAATAAAATATATTCTTCTTCTTTTTATATAAAACTATCACTATTAGATTCATTCTATAAAGTAAACATGAACACTAAATAAGTCATGATCTTTACTATTCATCATTTCTGTAAATGAATAATAATGGATCAGGTACCTAGTCAACTTTGATCTGACTGGAGGCATTTCATATAAATATATCTTTCCTCTCAATGAAGACGAGACAACTCTCCCAGATCAGTTAAAGAACAATAAGATCTATAAAAACAACGAATTAAAAATTTTCATAATCGATTCAGTGATCATTCTTCAATCAAACATATCAATTATTGGATCTACGCTCATAACTACTCATTTACCCGCCAACTGATAGAAGAATATAAATAGTAGACTTTGTAATGTTTTCTTTTTAACAATTAAGATTGTCTTAAATAAAGTTCAGTCTCAAAAAGTATTCTTTTGGTTTATCTTTGTTATTTCTTTTACTTTACCAGAACATAACAGATTATTTACATCAGTTTATAAAATTTTTCTTATACATGTCAAATCATACCGGTCGTAACTATCTCTTGTCATTTAAGCTCAGGTCTTGCTCAACTAATATAAATGGCCTTGAAATCTTTCTTTAATAAAAGTATTCGACTTTAGAACTATTGTTCGGTCTCGTTAATTCTTCTTTGTCCTATTTTAAATACTTAAAACACTTCAACTTCTTTTACTTGTGATTAATCAATGTCCGTTATGATCAGACTCTGTTCTACAACAATATAGAGACTCATTCACTAGTTTTTCAAGCACTATTTTTCTTTTAATTTTCAAATTTATTATCTGAAAATATTTCAAGAGATTTATTGAAGTAAAAAAGACAAAATTGTAGACAAAAGTTTAAAGCAAAAGTTGATCATCTCATCACTACTACTTCTGGCATGATTAATAACGTTAGATTGTTTTTTCTACACCATAAAAGGTACAGCGGATACTGAGAAAAGACAGAAGAATGTTGATGTAATGTTTTAATTTTTACATGATTTTTACAGCATCTATAAGGCTTCCATTTGGTTCTTTCATTTTACTAGGAAAATATTCAAGCAAGAGTTGGAATAGCTGTGTTCTCATTGTAAAAAGAAAATCTGTTTTCATGCTTTAGAATTGATATATTGGCTCATTAAATTAAATAAATGTACCTTCTGTAATTGTTTGCAAACCATTTTCATTAGTTTCAACTTGCACAGGAAGACATAAATGAGTACAAAGCTGTTCTAGTCTAGTCACTTCTTCTCTGTTTTCGTAGTCAACCAATGGAACAATGAACTTTCGTAAATAATGCAGAGCATCCATCGTGTCTTCTTTCAAATCACGTTCAGGACCAAATTTCTTTGCGTGAGATTGAGCATACAGCTGTTTATTACAAAGTTCATCCACCCTATAGGAGGGAATGAGGTATATACATTGGCGAACGATCTGTGTAGAAACAGGTCTGTAAAAAAAAAAAAAAAAAAAAAAAAAAAAAAAAAAAAAAAAAAAAAAAAAAAAAAAAAAGTGAGCTTTTTTTTTTCTGCTGAATCCCTTTAAGTCCTTACTTTTTCAATTTGAGTTCCCAAAAGTCATCTAAACGTCTTCGATCATTAACAGGATCACCAGGATTACCACCAAAGACAAAGTATGTCCTTGTTTTGGGATTATAAACAAAATGATGGGCAAATCGAGGAAGAGGCTCGGTGTCTTTTAAATGCTCCCAATAGTTGAGGTCGTGATCTTCGTTTTCATAGACCTTCTCCCAATGATTTTTATCTATACTATATATCCAAATCAAATTCTTCACTACATTTGTAGGCTTATTGCATACATATCCCGTAAATACACACAGCTCCTTTCGTTCTTCATCTAATACAGCTCTTTGTGTGTATCCGATATCAGAACCGTAGTTTCTAAAGAAATTTTGAGCAACGTCATTGATTTTGTCTTCGTTGATGGAATAGTAGCACAGATCCGATAGCTGCCCCTTTTCTCTCTGCCCAGCAAAGATATACAAACCACGTTTTAAATTATCGATCACCATTGAATGCCCTGCACGCCCTTTAATAGTTTGAGCAGGAATGGGAGACCTATTGTCGGATGTCCAGTTTGAGGATCTGTGACTTGGGGTGGATGTTGCTATGTGTGTATCCGGAGGAGTAGGAGGTGAATGTGTGCCTTGTGTATGGATGTCATATCTAGTAAAGATAAATACACTTTATTTAAATTTTCAATAAGAAAAGCAAAAGATAATGTTACCTAATTATTTTCCATACACTCGCGTCCATATCGTAGGCATATAGGCCACCATATGCATGAGCAATTGAACCTGGTACAGCGATTCTACCTCCAGACACATATAAGGTCCTGCCGATGGAATCTACGCACATTTGAAGGTCAAATAGTAAAGGTGGGCCACCATCAACCTATTTTTAACGCTCAATAAAGTACACAGTAACTAATATATGAAGGGTTTACTTGTGTATTTTCGCTAATTTTAACCCATTGATCTTGCTCTATAAAATATTGGTAGAAATCAGAGCCATATGTGTTACCTGTCAAATCAGCAATTGTCGCATTTGCGGTTGGTTCAATATATCGACCTAAAACAAATATTGATTTCCTAGCTGGGTCAAAGCATATCTGATGACACGATCTAGCACTAGGACCCCCATCTCTACATGATATTCAGCAGTGGTATTTAAAGAACAATAAATTAGAATACATACGCACATGTATCAGCGCTTAAAAGGTGCCAACGCTGCTTTTTAATGTTGTAACTCCAAAAGTCAGACAGGTCCTTTTTTCCATCCCATCCACCAAACAAATAAATCCTTTCAGATTCCACATCTATACACATTTGATGGCCACCTCGAGCACATGGTATGTCTCCATCTATGAATATGTAAATAGGTGAATGAGTTTATAAAGAACAATATACAGCTTACCATCATTCAATGCATAAATTCTTTGCCATTCAGGAGAGTATTTAGCTGCTTGAACATAAGGTTGAAAAATACCAGATGTATCAGCGTCTCGAATGATATGTTCTGCTTCATCAAATTTAGCTTCTACAACAAGCTCGCGGTGAAGACGACTGACTAAGGGATGCTCAAACTCGACATTTGTTTTGTTTTTTAAAGCATAGTATATGTCCATCATATTCTTTTGTCTAAAATGCTTAAGGCAAAGCTTGATTGTTTCCAGCTCTCTATACTGATAAATACTATAGTTATTAGTAAAGAATAGCATACAGTGAAAATAGTATATACTTTTGTATATCCATTGAATACTCTAACCATCAGATTCTCTTCTATTATACCCTTGATTTCAACATACCATATGCTATAGTTAAAGTTTGTTCCAAATGTTGCTATTGGAGAAATTTTGATATATTGTATAGGAAACACCTAAATTGTAAGCATAAGTGACATGCAAATATCAATAATAATAGTAAAAGCTACCATGTTGTCGTAGGTGTAGCGCAGAGGAAATGTTTCAGTTTCAGTATCATTATTTAAACCTTTAAATAAATTCTAGTCAGAAAGGCTTAATAATATTGATTCTCTTTTACTGTATGTACCGTCATGTAGTATTTCATTCAAGTTGTTAGGATCCAGTCCACCAAATATTTTGAATTCTTTCAGATTACATACGTGGGCTGTAAAAATGAATAATTATGCATAATTGTCGTCATTTTTTTTTTTTTTTTTTTTTTCACTAAAACTTACGTCTGTGAAATTTGCCAAATAGTATTTGACCTTTTAGAAGAAATGTTTAATTTGAGTATTTTAAAACAGGTTTATAGACTTACAGGCAACAACTGGCTTTTCTAGTTTTAATGTGACATACTGAGACTGGTCATGGGAGCCAGACGACCATCTAGAAGACTGTTCAGTTGGGCTGTTCATGGCGATGTTTTGTGGATAATAAGAGCCAGAATGAGATGAATAGTTGTAAATAGAATATTGTAGAGTTTCTTGTGGTGCCGCTTTTATGGCCAGCTGTAAAGTATATTCTTCTTTCATTTTAACTTCTTGATTTTTTTTAAAAAAAAAAGTAATAATAATATGCAGATTGAGAATGATTATGACTGCTGAGATTATTATGATTTGATTGCCGTTAGCAAAATCTATTTAAATTGTTATTTGCAATACAACCTTATAAATAAAAATTACAATACAAGAATGATTGTCTACTAAAATATAATGGCAATATCCTTTTTTTATAGCAAAAAATACTTTACACCATTTGTAAACATTAATAAGCCATTGCTATTGCATCATTTATAAAATTTAAAAAGAAAAGATCGGATTCGATAAGTCCATAAACAGAAACTGAAGAATGCCTTTGATAATATCTTTAAAAGGAAACAAATAAATTTGTCGTATGCCAATTAAATAAAAGCATGAGCATTTAGATTATTCCAATAACAATATTATGAGCAATTACTGATAGTTTAGTTGGGATACAGTTGTGTAGCATACAAATATAATAGGATTTTATTAGTCGAAAGGAAATTTGCATAAAAATAAAGGTTATTTATTTTGCTAATGAATACGCTTATACAAACTCACTGAAAAGAAGCAAAAATATCATCATGCTATTCGCATGGATCAAATTCTGGCTATTTGTAAGAAATACTATTGTACCATGAGTTTTCGAGGAATGTTTAATCACAGTTATCTACTGTCGTATTTACCTCATGAAATACTTATTATTCGTATGAGATTACTCAAATCTTATATAAGAAATAACAAGTGCCGAATACATAATATTATATATTACATACTCCCTAAGTCCCATTTACAATATTAACTATATACAATATTTGTATTGTACAAGCTTAATACTAAAGTTGACCTTGAACTCATTTCGGTTCCTGAATAATTCCATTTCCTATATAAAGGCGTAGTTTGATTAAACAGGTTCTCTCTCTCGTCTTGAAATCTAATAAAGAGATTATATAGAGACTCATTCACTAGTTTTTCAAGCACTATTTCACTTTTATTTCTCACTTTATTATCTGCAAATATCTCGGCTACAAAGTTATCTAATTTACTTGTTGCTATAAACCTTATTTTCTGTCATTATCATTCTGCTGATGTTCAGCGGCTCTACCACCGTATTGAATTCGAAAGCATCAAAGTCATAGCGAATGTAACATGATTACTGGCCCTTGGTCCGCTCAACATCTTACTTGTGGACAAACAGTGATTATCCAATGTTTTCATTGTAGTCTTGTATAGTGCACAACAGATTCCAAGCTTCCTAAAAAAAAAAGCAATGAGCTCAGTATCACCTTTAGAAATTGTGCTAATGCAAGTACAAACACCGTAAAATGATTGCTTGAGCCGACGATAAAAAAACTGGAAAATTCTGTATAACAAAACTGGCAAACGGGCATATTGTATTCTAATTATCCGAGCTGCGGATTGTTTAATGTGAGTATCTGATTAAAAACAAATTTTATTTACAATAAAAAAAAAAGTGAATGCGTGGAGTCTTCAGCACATCTTAATCGCCCAAGTCAGATCCAAAAGGAGTTTAATGAAATCGAAAAACAATCTTTAGGATCAAGAGTGAAAAAAAGGAAAAGGAAAAGTAAATAAATGAGGAAGGAAAGACATGTCATAGATGCAGATGCGAGTTCTGATTCTCTGCTGAAAATGCGACAACTATTTTGGAAAACTAAAGCGTTAATAGAGAGCGACTTCTTTTTTAACTGATTGGAAACAGGGGCAAAGTCCCCTAGCGAAATGATCAAGTTCTTTCTGCTGGATTACTCTCTCGTCTGGCGGCACAAGCCCCAATCTCCATGGTCGTTTTCTGTTTGTTTGTTCGTGAGTTTAAGCCCTGTTGTTAAAAAATGTTTCTTATGATGACCAGCTAAAAATGCGGTATCCGAACAAAATCCTTATACACTGATTGGAAACAATAATGGCAGCAGATACTCATATGGAGGGTTTCAATAGTTATGAAGAACAGGCGGTTGGGATTCACACATGTTTGATGTCAGTGATGCGTATGAAATTTAAAGTGGATGAAGCGGCAATAGAAGTTGACGAGGAAATTGTGGAAGACGTTGAAATAGGCGAACGTAATAAAGAACAAAACGAAGTTGAAAATCAAAGTATAACTGAAGAGGATTAAAAAATCAAATTAGGAAAATCTGCTGAAAATTGCAAGTAATTTCATAAAAACAACAGCAATGAGACCACTACATCCTACAGATCATGCACTGACACTCTAGTTGTTGACTTCATCAAACTGATTGTTGACATGGTTCCTGTTAAGTTCACGTCATCAAAAAAAGGCATTATTACTTCTACTGCATACTGATTTCGAAAGATGTGGAACGAAAAACAAGAAGTTCCTAAAAAGAAAAGAAGTCCAGCTAAAGGGGGAGTGCTGAAAGAAGAGCGTCCATTATCTATCATAAAGCCTGTTGACAATTTTGCACGAATGAATTTAGAGCAAATAAGGGAAAAGCTAATAGAAGAATATCCAGTTATTTCTATTAGCAAAGCTCAGTTTTATCACCATATAAAAAAAAGTGTGCTTTAAGTATAAAAAAAACTAGAAAAAAAAAGCTTGCAGAGTATCGCAATTTAGACGATACTCTTACAAAAAGAAAATTGTTATTCAATAATGGCTAGTAGATGTTGATAAGGGTTTTAAAAGAACTATATTTATATTGATGAAGCTGGTTTTAACATTCACATCAGCCGCATGATGGTTGATCAAAAGCAGGAGAACAAGCAAAAGTAAAGGTTGAGAAGAACAGAAAGATTATAGTCATCATGTTTCGCGTTATTTCCAGCCAAGGACTATTTGACATTTCTCTAAGGAAGTCTACTGGATGTAAAAAGAAAAGCTGATGGGAAAACAGTGAGAACAACAAGGATAAGAACAAGAACTAAGCGTTTCTTGAATCGTTTGCGCAATGTAATGGATGTTTTTGATAAGAATTAGCTGAGAATATATAATATCCTTATGGAAAATGCTTCTATCCGCAAATCAGGTACATTGAGAGATAATTAAGAATAAAAGCTACAAACGTGTTTACCTTCCTCCGTATTCATCTCTTCATCCTATCAAAAAGTTTCGGTTGAAGGCAAAATACAGTGTTAAAAGACGACCCTTTGATAGTAGCGAAAATTCGACTTCTTAAATTATAGAAGCTTATCCGCAAAATATTCTAGCAGATTGCCAGGGATGGATAAGGCACTCTATTTCATTATTTGAACGTTATCTGGAAAAATATTCAATTTGGATATGATTTTTTTTTTCAATTGACCAATAAAATTTTCTCATTTTAAAAGTTCTAAATTTCCATTTAATGGAAAAATATGAATGTAATAATAGCCCTCTTGGCATGATTCAGCCAACCAAAAAAAATTTCCTTTTTTAAAAGTTTATTTTTACTTTTCCTTATTTCGGGGAACTGTTTAACCAAAGAAAGCGTATTTACAAATAACAATAAAAAAGGAAAGAATGAGATTGAAGGAAGAGACTTTTAATACGGAAAATATGTTCACATGTTGTGAAATCACAGGATCATTGATGTACTAAATAAGGCAAGAAAATCGAGGTTGGGTTATTTTGCTTGGTTAAAAAAATGAACAAAAGCAAAGAATGAAAACTGAAACATTTAAATTGGATGAATAGACATCAGTTTTTATATAAACCATGTTTGTTTCTTTCATTCACATATGCCATGTCTCTGAACGGGACTTTATTTTTGGAACAGGCGGAGATCATCCAATCATTATTCTGTTTTTGTGCCTTATTTAATCGCCCTAGCAAGTTTTTTTTTTATTCTTTTCTTTTCTTTTTCTGTGAACCATTTTCTTTAATATAAAAATGCCTCTTGACGAACAATCAACTGAACCACGCAGGAAAAGGGCAAAGATAATGAGTGCCTGTGGAGAGTGTAGAAGGAAAAAGACTAAATGTAATGGAGAGACCCCATGTCGAAATTGTGAAAAGTCAGGAGTTCCCTGTGTATATCCTTCTTCTAACGCTAATGATGACAAAAGAAACGCTCCAAGTAAAGCAGCCCTGGAGGCCATTGAGGAACGTTTAAAAACAATAGAAGATATGCTACGAACTATCATTCGATCTCAAAATATGTACACAATAGAAGAACACAATAACACAGTCAATAATTTTTTACATCGAGACTCTAAATCTTCAACTTCTTCTGTTGCTTCACCTCCTCCTCCACAATCACAGCCTACATTACTACAACAACAGCAACATAGTAGTATTCATACTCCACCACAACCTACATCACCATCTGATCAACCCAATCGACTGCCTTCTATTCACAGTCTATCATCTTCATATCCAACCGAACCAAAGTTGGAACATAGAGATCTTCCCCCTTTAGGATTTCAAAATTACAATAACTGTAAATATCAATCGGAGAATGAAGAGTATATGAAAAAGCGTAAAAGATAAAGGCACACAGACATGTTGTTATTATTTCATGTATTTTATTATTATTTCATCTTTTTGTTATCCTCTCCTTTTTTTTTTTTTTTTTTTTTTTTTTCTTTCATAATTAATAATTAAAGAATTAGAAGAATTAATTATTTAGCATAAACTTGTTTCATGGTTTTCTTTAAATTAATTACAAAATTGTATACATCTTTGTATGAGTTATAAAGTGGTGCAGGTGCAACTCGAATTACAGTTGGTTTACGTTCATCAACAATGATACCAATGGATTGAAGTGCTTCAAATACTTGCATCATCTTCTCTGGGAATTCCAAAGACAGCTGACATCCACGCTGCTCTGGGTCATTGGGCGTCAGTATTTTTATGAGTTCGTCATCGAATTCTTTCTTTAATTCAGTTAAAAGTAATTTTTCAAGGTAGCCAGTTATCAAGTATGATTTTTGACGTAATTTCTCAATTCCTCCTGCTGCTTCAAAGACTTGAAGTGAACCTAAAAGTGAAATGGTTGTAAGAATACTTGGATTGCTCATTTGATAACCAGATGCCCCTTCACTAGGTTGGAATTCAGGAAGCATTTCAAATCTATTCTCTTTTCTGTTTCCCCACCATCCAGCATATCTAAGTAGTTATTAATAAAAATCGTACAATATTCCTTCTAATGTCTTACCTTGGCCGATTGAAATCATCTTTGTATCTCTCATGAATAAATAAACCCGCAATGCCACCTGCACCAGAATTAAGATACTTATATGAGCACCAGCAAGCAAAATCGACATCCCAATCATGTAATTTAAGAGGTACATTGCCAACAGCATGAGCAAGATCCCAACCAACAATACAACCCTAAGTATTGATATATTAGTCTAGCTTTATTTGAATCTGGTGTTACTTACTGCTTCATGCCCTGCCTTTGTAATTTTTTCCATTTCAAAAAATTGTCCGGTATAATACTGAACACCAGAAAGCATAACAACAGCAATTTGATTGTCTTCTTTGATTGCCTTGATGATATCTTCTGTACGCAAAGTTTGCTCTCCTGGACGTGGTGCCACAGTCAAAAGTCCGATTTCAGGATCAATACCTCGTGAATGAAGATGGGATACAACAGCGTACTATATAAAAAATAAAGCGTGAGAAATACTATTGTTCATCCCAAGCTCTTACATGATCTGAAGGGAATGCTTTCTTTTCAATCAAGATCTTGAATCTTTCTTTTGTTGGTTGATAAAATGAAATGAGTGCAGAGTGAATATTGGAAGTTAGAGTACCCATGGAAGTTACCTCGATTGGCTTTGCACCTATTTAATAAAAACTATCAGCATTTCTTTCTTTTTTTTTTTTTTTTTATAAATATGTATTATTATTTTTACCGACTAAGTGAGCCAGGGGTTCCTTTACTAATTCATCAACAGTTGCCCAGGGTCTATTGTAAGGGTGATTCCAATGACCTTCCACGCCCCTAAAAAAGTGTTAGTGCATCACAATTATGAGTCGATTCCCTAGACTGACCTTTTCCCCCAAGCTTCGAATTCTTCATTAACTAATTGACGCGAACGCTTTGGCATCAATCCAAGTGAGTTTCCACAGAGATAAACACACTCTTGATCTGATTTTTCATTCCTGTCTGAATAAAGATACATACCTTACTGTGAGCGGAAATAAAGAATATTAAGTTGTATATCTTGTACCTGTCACTTCAGAAAGTGATTTGAGTGTAGGAATAACAAACTCTCCACGAAATTTTGAAAGACTATCATTTTCATCCAATTTTTCAGCTAATTCAACAGATGTAAGCGGATGACCATATATTTCAATGGCGTCAGATATATTCAATGTCATTTTTTTTAAAATAAAAAAAAAAACTAAGCAGAAAAAGAGAGAGAGAGAGAGAGCAGTAGCAGCAGACGAGATCTTAAATTGAATTTTTGCACGGAGATGTAAAATAGTTGAGTCACACGGATAAAAGCAAACTAAAGACTCAATCATGCAAAAAAGACTAGGGAACAATCTATTGTATTCATTTTGACCTTTTGATGTAGTACATGCTCTGAGCCTCATTTTATCTAAATTATAGAGATAATTATTGAAAGATAGAATAAGAATACTTTGCAAGTCTTAGTAAAATAAATTTTTCTTCAAAGCTCATAGTTTTAATAAATGCTTGCAGTATATGGCCCGTAGGACTCAATGGGACATGAATTTTTAACTTCGACAATTTTTTTTTTTTTTTTTTTTCAAGTATTGATGAGTCCTATCACTTCAGAAAATGAGAATACTTACTAAAAAAACTAAAGTATTCACCTGTCGGGTCTCATCGTAACAGTCCTAATATTGACTTATCAAAATCGAGCTTTTAATAGTGGAGAGTAATTATCCAAAGACAGATTCAAACGTCTAAAAGATTGACATGATTTAAAGAGATAAGACAAAGTCAACGAAGCCATCAACAAAGGCTACTCATTCTGACTAATAGTTGTTGAGTTCAAAGTGCTTAAACTAGTTTATCGAGAAGAGGTAAAAGTATATAAATGTACATTTTCCAGACTTTTTTTACGACTGCAATTGTGGCTTTAAAGTGTTTAATACGCTCCTTCTCCTGTGTAGCCACGGATTTTTAATGAATACAAATGGCGATATATTGTTACAAGAGACTAAGAGAGAGCTGATTAGAAATACCTTGCCATCCTCTTTTACAATAGCCTTTTGATCTATCACACTAATTATGATATAGCCGAAGTTTACTAGTCCGTATCATTTTACTTTGTTTTGTTTTTCTTTGGGAAAATAAATTATGATTTATCGATACAAGTAAAATCTAAAAATTCATCTTGTGCCAACAGAATCAACGATGTTAACGTTGAAACTGAGAAAGGGCTAAGAAAGAAGAACACTAAGACCATATTAAAGAGTAGAAAGAGATATGAAGTATACTGCATAAAGCTTTTCTTTGTTCAATATCAAACTTAAAAAAAGCATGATAAATATTCAAAAACTTGAAAGGGTATATCTTGTTTCAGATTTCTTCTAGAAAGATAAAAAAAAAAAAGGCATCTCTTTGCTTCTTTGCCAAGCATGTAGAAGAGGTAGACGTAGTTTTGAAATTTAATAAGAGAGTTACATTTAAACCTTATCCTCTTTTTGCATAAGTTGCTTCAAGCAAATGTTAAAAAAAAATCAATCCTTGCATCATAATTGACCTGATAAGATACAAAGAAAACGTTGGATAAAACAGGGGTATGTGTAGTATTCCAAGAAGAAGAAGAAAAAAACATTTAAAAAGTGAATGGAGGTCTTTCTTTGTTTATCTATCGTTTTTTTCCTTTTAATTTAAAAACAACATGCGTAAAAAAAAAAACTTTATTGTCTCGCTCTCTGGTTCTCTTGTTTCACTATCTGTTCTTTCATTTACGGACATGGTCATACTCCCGGCTTTATTAAGCCTTTCTAAACAACAGTCACTTCCACACTGCCAACAAAACTATTGCCGTTCTCTTCTGAAAAGGAAGCAGAACTAGGCTGCAATCGATGATTGCTTTACTTTTCGGAGGTAAATGCTTTTATTCTTATGTTGTTTATGTCTTGATGACTGAGACTGACACTTCATATATCCTATCAGTATTTCTAAATCTTTTACTGCGATTTGAATTCTAGCCCGTATGCTATCAATGTATTGGCATAGAACGTCAACGCCGAACGTTATCAGCTCAGTTTTGATCATTTTCTATAGTTCATGGACATCTCTTGTCTTTTATTTATGCTGATGGACAATTACTTTATGGTGAGTTAAGCGCTTAGAGATCCTTTCATACGGAAAATTGGCTTCTAAGAGTACTTCCAAATCACTTTGAGTATTTTGTGAAATAGAGCGAACTTTTTTTTCTGCTTTTCCTTTCGTCTACTTTTGGGAGGACATATTTTTAAGCTCAAAAATAAAAGATTAATATTTCTGTCCAGTTATGTTCAAGAAACTTGCTGTCTTTATTAACACTGCTTTCCACTTATCTGATAGCATTTTGCAGAGGAAACCATTATGGCTTATAGAAATGATAAGTTTTTATCCCCATAGCCCAACAGTTAAAGATTTCCAGAATAAGCTGAATGGCATTAAAAAAAGAGAAGAATGCTATATATAAATCTGGTATCGTATGAGAGGCTGCTTTTTATTGCAAACATAAATTCCATGTTTGCTATTTTTTTGGGTTATTTTTTTTTTTTTTTTTTTTTTTGCATAGTTAGTAAGTGAAAAAAAAGGTGGACGTGGCCAATTTACACAAATAATGTATAAGGAACTGTGTGCGCAATCCAAGAAAAAAAAAGCTGTATTACACGTTTTTAAGCATTTTTTATTTATTTACAAATTAATATTAATGATACATGAATAGTAAAGCGAAAGAAAAGGGTGAGGTACAACGTACTAGATTACAATATATTATCATCAAATTGAATAAAATTAAGATCTTTGCTCAAATGAGATTGCAGAAAGGACGGTATCCTGATTTTCTTCAAAGTTTTCTTGATTTACCTCATTGCTAGGAACCCATCCTGTAGAAGGCGCGGTGGCTACCATACTTGGAAGTACAACTGAGGCAGCAATACCACCATCACTTGATCGCTTTTCAGAGTACTTGGGAACATGTGATGCATGCTTGAAGGCTTGAAGTCCGGATTGAACGTGATCAAAAGCACTATTCCAAGCAATACGTTCATTTCCAGTGACATAAACTGTGGGAGCCATCGCATTATATTCATTTCCACCGAGATATCTTTGACGGGCAGCAGGGTTAAAGAAAAAGATGAAACCAAAGAGCTCATCAGGGATTAAACGAATAATGACGCCAATAGGAAGCGAGATCAGGCCTACACAGACAGAGATGGCCCAAGAAATTCCATCAATGCGAGTCACCTGGAAAGCTGTACCACCAAAGTTAACAATAATGGCTTGTAAGCCAACACACAAAAAGAAGATAAAGAGGAAGAACTTGTTGGCAAAGACATTATGGAAAATGTTGAGATGAGAATCTATACGACGACAGTTGAGTTCGTTAAAAAGTTGACAGAAAACAAAAGTATTAAAGACGATGGTTTGCAAGATAGGGTCATCAGCCTCGTAGTGCAATATGTCGCTGTAAAGCAATATGATGGTAACAATGATTTGAAAGATACTTTGACCAATAATCATTTTCCACATTTTAAAGGTAATCAGGGGAGATGAACGAGGCTCGGGAGGACGATCGAGTAATTCTTCAGTAGGAGGGTCTGTAGCAAGGGCAAGGGCAGCAAAAGTATCCATGATGAGGTTGACCCACAAGAGTTGAACGGCAGTCAAGACGGATTTTTGCTTTGAGCTTGCAACAGCAGAAATAAACGTGAGAATAACAGCAGTGATATTGACAGTAATTTGGAATTCGAGGAATTTTTTTACAGAGTCATTCACACAGCGACCCCACATGATAGCCTTCACAATACTCGCAAAGTTATCATCCATCAAGATGATACTAGAGGCTTCCTTGGCGACTTCTGTTCCTGTGATACCCATGGAAAAGCCGACATCAGCAAGTTTAAGAGCAGGACCATCATTTGTACCATCACCTGTTACAGCAACAATGTCACCCAGTTCACGAAGTCTTCCGACCAGGATCTGCTTGTCTTCAGGACTCGAACGAGCCAACACTTGAAGTCGAGGAAGGATAGCATCCATCTCATTAGGGGGCAGATTACGAAACACAGGTCCCTCCATGACAATACCACCGGGTGTATAGATACCACACTGCTTTGCGATACTCTTTGCTGTCACCACATTATCACCAGTGACCATACGAATAAAGACACCGGCCTTTTGACAAGCCTTGACGGCTTCCTTAACACCAGGTCGAAGAGGATCTTCGATACCAACAATACCAATCAAGACAAGACCATCATCAGCCAAAAGGTCCTCATAGGGAACCTCTGTTTCATCGCCAACTACTTTTTCATGTCCTTTACGAGGAGGCCACTGTTCAAAATCACGATAAGCCATACCAAGTGTACGAAGACTGCGAGTTGCATAACTTTGAATGATGCGATCCATACGATCTCTGTCTTCTGCAGTCATGATACGGGTCTTGATGTCATCCTTATTCACGTCAGTATATTGAGTACCATTCAAGGTCAAGACTTGGGAACAGTGCTTGACAAGTATTTCAGAGGCACCCTTGATGTGAGCACGATAGATGGTCTTGCCAGAGTCAAGCGTCATTTGAATCACAGTGGCCATCGCCTTGCGATCAGAGCTGAAGGGGAACAATTGAATGACTGGCCATTGTTGACGAAGTGCTTGAAAATCTGTGGAGCCATTGTTTTTGGCGAATTGAAGCAAGGCAGTCTCAGTCTTGTTGCCTACAAAGGAACGCTCACCGTTATCATCCACAGTTTCAAATGCAGTAGAGTTGATGGCGATCGTTTGATTGACGAGACGAGTGACAGGATCTGGCACCTTTTGAGCGATTGTTTTGATATCGTATAGATCGACACGATCAGCAGGTGGGTTTTGCAAGAATCGAAAGGAGGAACCCAGGGTGCCAGCGACGACAGTCATTTTGTTTTGCGTGAGTGTACCAGTTTTATCGGAACAGACGGTGGTAGCATTACCCATGGTTTCACAAGCGGCCAAGACACGAACAAGGTTATTGTCTTTAAGCATACGTTGGGTAGCATAAGCAAGGGCTAATGACAATTGGATTAATAAACATATAAATAGAAATAATCTTATTACCAAGGGTAACAGCAAGAGGTAACCCTTCAGGCACAGCAACAACAACGATGGTAACAACAACAATAAGAATATCCATGATATTAGAGACTATAGTAGTAGCTGAACTGGGTATACCGTATCTCCAACCAGCAAAGTAACGAATCAAAAGAGTGATCAACATAAGAATACCAGCAGCCGAGCCTAATTTAGCAATCATACCAGCCAATCCATTGAGTTTTTCTTGGAGTGGAGTGCTTTCATTCTCTGTACGAAGAGCCATCATGGTACGACCAAAGTATGAATTGATACCAACACTAGTGACCATATAAGTACAGACGCCCTCAAGTACTTTAGAACCAGAAATGATAAAAGGATCGGGAATGCTTTTGTGATGGTCATTATGCTGAGTGTTCTTCTTTTCTATAGTTAAGCTACTGCTGCTGATGGAAGATCTGGTTTGTGGAACGATCAAGAGATCAGAGCGTTGGTTAGATGCATTTTCTTGTTCGAGATGGATGTGATAACAGGATTCATAAGTTTGTTTTCGAACAGCATCTGATTCACCGGTCGCAGCCGATTCATCACAACGTACGTTATGGCCTTCAATAAAGATACCGTCAGCAGCTACAATATCGCCAGGTTCAAGATGAAGGACATCACCAACTTGAATATCATAAACAGAAATAAAGATTGTATTATTGTCGCGAGTAGCCTATTAGATGAATATTAGAAAAAAAAAAAAAAAAAAAAAAGGTTTTTAGGTTACCTTGACTACACGGTCTTCTTTTTTTGCATTTAATTTACGAAATTGTCTTTCTTTTTGAAAATCATTGACACTTCCGACCATGACAACGATAACGATAGCAACAATGATAGCAACACCCTCGACCCATTTTACACCAGGGATTTTATTTCCTTGAGCATCATATTCTGCCTGAGCAATGTCTTCATATAAACCAACAGCTAAAGAAACAACAGCAGCCACAGCCAATAAAATCTAATGATACAATGATGAATATGTATGATGATGACATGGTTAAACTAGGATGATTACCAAGGTTTTATCATTAAATGCCATCCACATGAGTTGAAACAAGTTTTTTCCTTTGACTTCTGGTAAAATATTTTCACCAAAGATCGATCTTCGTTTGTGAAATGGTTTTCCATCCTCTTTAATTTCTGTTTGTTGCACAGAAGGTGATGCTTCTTTAATGAGTGATTGATCGAGTGTGATATCATTTAAAGTGACCTTTGAATCAAAATCATCAGAAGAAGTAAGGCCTGATTTTATGTTGGCATGCAATCCTTTTGCAACACCATTTAAGCCACCATATGCATGTAACAATTGAATGTTTTTAGGATCCTGTAATGCGGATAGTTGATCTGGAGTAAATGCAAATGGATTTGAAGGGTCTGAATGAGGAGTCATTAATTGATCTCTCATGTCAACCGAAATAGAATCCAATTTGGTTATTGATGTATCTTCTTTAATAGCAGACATATTTTCATTGAATCAATGCAAGTTTATTAATTAAAAATAATAAAATAAAATAAAAAAGTAAGGGATTTTATAAAAATCAAACGATTTGAAAGAATTCTGAGAAATATTTAAATGACAGTAATCTCACTTTATCCCAGTTTATGTTTTCGAGAAAATCCAAATTTTAATTATTTAGAAAGTTCTAAAGTATCCCTCTGATTCAGAAAAAGGTAGTTCCTTCCTTTTATGAATTATTGATTGTCCGATATTTATAATAAGCAAAAGATACATGATTTCCTTTTATGGACGTAAATGACATTTTTACCCTTTTTAATAGAACAAAAAAAGAGATCGACAGATAAGTTTATTACATTTCAAATAATGAGCGAATCTCATTCACAGATAATTTTGTATTCTTCACCATACTTCCATCACCTAATGCACCTTTAGATAACATAGCCTAAGAAAGAACTAAGTAAAAAGTTTAAAGTGTTAAATTTTACCTTCTTTTCCTGTAATTTAATAATCTTTTCTTCAACAGTGTTATCAATCATTAATCTAGTCACATAAACAGGTAACCGTTGTCCTATTCTGTGCACTCTATCAATTGCCTGTTCTTCTAAAGCAGGGTTCCACCAAATATCCATCAAGATCACTCTATTCGCAGCAGTCAAGTTTAAACTATGAAGAGTGTTATCATCAGCTGATTGTACGTCATCCCCATTACCCTAATGAACCACATTTTAAAGAGATGAGCATGACTGTACAGTTTTGATCATATCTCAGTGAGAGTAAACTTCTTTCACGTTCTTGTGCTGACATTGAACCATCATCTAAGTAGTGTAAATAAATAATAAATAACAAGTGTCATACTTACATCTACAATACGTAAAACCATGTTGGCTTAAAGGAATGTCTAATAAATCCAACATGGAAGTAAATTGAGAAAAGATGATTGTCTTTTCATTTGGATATTTTTCTCTTGTTTCTTGTAATATTTCCAACATTTTATTAATTTTTGTGCTCGTCTTGAACAGTCCACCTTTGACTGTACTTTCGATTTGTGTTTGACAGTTCTCACAGAATGTGTTGAAAGAACTTTCCATTGAACTAGACATGTCTTCTTATTATTCTATTTGTTCTCAACATACTTTTTCCTTACCTTCCACATAATTCACAAATGATCTTTTTATTGTTAATAGTAGTAACTGATGTATCAGACAGGATATCACAAACATCTTTTTCTTCAAGTGAACTCAATATTAACTTCGGATGATCACAAGCTATAGAATTCCTTATGATTAATAGTCATACATTTCATCATTCAAAATACCTTGACGTAGTCTCAATAATAAACAAAGCATATTTAAATAAGCAGCTTGACCTTGACTTAATAGTTGTTCAACACTATTCTGTGTCTTTGTTTTTAATAAATCATATAGTCTTCTTTCATATTCACTAAACTGTAATAAAATATCATTTTTCTCTCTCTTTGGTAAATCAAACGAACTCTCTTCTTCCTCTTTCTTCATCAACACTGCCTTTGTTCTTCTAAGCATGATAGCCATCAATACTGCTTTTAATCTACTTAATGCTAAACCAGCATTTCCATTTTGTATTGGTATCGATATCGTTCTTCTAAACATCGTGTAATCATTTAGTGGTTGAATCTTTAAGAATCTAAGTAAACTATATAATTCATCCACATTATTTTGAATTGGTGTACCAGTCAAGCACCATCTTTTGGTTGATAATAAAGCAGAACAAGAAACAGAAGACCTTGTTGTCCTATTCTTTATTTGTTGTGCTTCATCCAACACAACTCGATACCATGTTATTTGAAACAGTGGACCGAATTCTTCATTCACCACTACCTCTTGATCTTTCTTTTCTTGATCACTTGGCATGTCTCCTGCTACTACTTGATACGTTGTGATGACGACATCATAATTTTTTAATTTATTAGGATCTCTTGTTCTATTAGGTCCATGATGAATCAACACTTTAAATGCTCCTTTTTCAGTTTTTGATTTTATTTCATCTGCCCACTGTTGAATTAATGCCAGTGGAGTCACAATCAGTGTTCTTCTCTTTTCAGTTGATTTCATTGTAGAAGCAATCAACGCAATCGTTTGAATCGTTTTACCCAATCCCATATCATCAGCTAATATACCACCTTGACTCTTTTCATTATTCTCTCTGTCCATCATCCAACTCACTCCACTTATCTGATGATTCATCAACCTGATCGTTAGCCCTTCCACATAACCTTCATCATCATCTTCACTTATTTCTTCACTCATTTCTTGTTCTATTATCAAATTCTCATCCTCATCTTGTGATTCAATCTGAATAACGGGTCTCATCTTTCTTCTTTTTTTCTTTCTTTTCAAATTGGGTACATTATTCGGTATACTTTCAAGCAACTGTTCAATATCTCTTTGTGTTTGTTTTTGATAATTATGACTGTAACCATAACTGTAGTTTGTATTTCTCATGTATTGTTGTTGTACTGGTTCGATTATGTTTGCATGTGGATTAGAGTATCTACATTCTGGATTAAAAAAAGGTGGTTCAGCAAGATATAATCGTTGATCTTGTAAATATTTTGCAATAGATCTCATTGTTTGTGGTCTACAATACATGATAATAAACAGAGGTGTCCTTGTTTGGGTCACTTTATTTCTTGGAATCACTGCATCCCACCAAATCATTTGATAATCAACCAAGGGTCCTAATACTCTGGTATCACTAAATGGTATCCAACCAAGCTAATTCATCATATCAGTATCCTTGGAAACCTATTGATTGATTACTTACTGATTTAGGTGGTATCGTTCTTGAAGTCACAGCAAATGCTATCAGAATAGATTAGCTTCTTGTTATTATAAAGAAAGAACTTACAATAATTATTGTTATGTCTTCTACCTTCTGGTATAATGTGTACAAGTTCAAATCGATCATCTTTAATCAGATTCAAGGGTCCTAAAGTAACGATCTCTGTCTTTATCATTCCAATACATAAATTACGATTCGTCATTTCTTCATCAATCATCACATCTTGGTCTTTTTCTGTCGTCTGCTGCTGCTGCTGCTGCTGCTCTTTCTCCTCTTTTCTCATTCTCTCCTCTCTTTCTCGTTCTTCTTTTATTCTTTGTTCTCTTTCCTGTTGTTTTAATTTTTGCTGTAAAGATTGATATTTTAATTCTATCTCTCTTTGCTTTTCTTCTTCTCTTCTTCTCTCTTCCTCCCTTCTCTTCCTCTCTTCTTCCTCCCTTCTTCTTTCTTCCATCCTCCTCTTTTCTTCTTCTATTTCTCTCTTCAACTTTTCTTCTCTTTCTTTTCGTCTTTTCTTTTCCTCTTCTATTTTCAACATTTCTTTTCTCTGTTCTTCCTCTTCTTTCCTCTTTATCTCTCTTCTTTCGCCTTCTTCCTTTAAAATCCTCATCCTTTTCTCTGCCATCCTCGCCGCTCGTTCTTCTTCTTTGATCTTGTCTTGTTTTTCTTTCTCTATCGCAACTTGTTCTGCCATCAATCGCTCTTGTTCTTTTCTTTCGTTAAACTGTTGCATCATCAGTAGGGACTCCTTCAGTTTCTGTTGTTTTTGAATTTCTTGAAATTCCTGATGCTGTAAGAGTAGTTGTCGACGCATCTCTTCCTTTGCTTTTTCTTGTTCTTCTTGTTTTTGAGATTGTTCTAGTTTTTGTTTTTCTTTCATTTCTTGTCGACGTCTCATTTGTTCTAAAAATAGTGCTTGCCTTGAAGGCTTTTTATCTGAAAGTGTCAATTCGTGCATGGATTGAGTAGGTGTATCTTGATCAGATAAACTAGTTAAATCAATTACACTCGAAGTCTATTGATTATCTTTATTAGCAAAGTAAAACAAAGAAAACATATTGTAATTACAGAAGAAGGACAAGGAGAAGATTCAACTGAATTAGTTGCAGAACTGACAAGACGTCTACGTTTTGTTTCAGTAAACAAGTCATCGTCTACACTCATTACAGAAGAAGAGCGACTGTTTGGTTTAAGATCAACTGGACTGGTATCGGATATGTTCATAAAATATACGCTCTACACTTTCTATACACGCAAACTATCTTGGATCTTTGGAATTAAAAGAAAAAAAAAATAAAAATAAAAAAAAAAACGGGAAAATATTTAAAAAACAAGAGCATCACATGACAGTATCATGTGTAGTATCCACATGACTCACTCTTTATGTTTAATATAAACATTCTGTTCCATCTTATTGCCTATACACCAAGAAAAGTAAGCTTATTTACCTTTCTCACTTTCTCTTTAAAACGGAAAGGCGAAAAGGAAAAAAGAAGAAGAAAATTATTGTTTAAAAGGCAGTTGTTTTTATAATTATCGAATTGACATCTTGTAACACCTACTCTCTCTTTCTCTCTCTCAGCCTTTTAAAAATCGTTTCATTTGTTAAATAATTTGATGAAACAAGAAGTAAACCATACTTTTTTGATTAAAACAATCTTTAAAATATGTGCTCAATAAAGATAATTTTCTATTGTTTTGATAATATTAAAGGTATAAACTGTCACAGAAAACTCAATCCTAACGAGTTTATAAGGCAACTAAAGAATGAATAGATTGATCATTTAGTGTACCAAACCAATCTTTTTTGCCGAATAAAGTTATTTTATAACCTTTTTTGATCTCGGCATCTTTAAGCTTTATTTCATTCAATAACTACTCCAGGGTTTATTTTATTTTAGACCAGAATTAATACAGGGTCGATCAAGTCTATTATGATTGAGGCATATGAACACTCTGATCGTATTTGCTTTTAATTACAAGACACTTTTAGTGACCTATTTATCATTGTCATCTCTGGTTGCAGTCTAATCATAATCATTCAGAGTAAAATGGTCTTCTTGAGCTAATGAAATAAGGTATGGCAAGGTACTTACATGAAATTCAAAAATACTCCAAATCAAGCTACATTTTATTCCAAAGTGTAATCATTATTTTCATTCAATAGTCAAATGATATATAATAAGTGATATAATTATCAAATGGCTGCATTATTCATCAAGATCGATCACTCTCTTCTCTTCCTGCCAAGTATCTCTTTATAACATTCGGTTCCTTTGACTTTGAAAATATTGATTTGGTTTCTGGTTCTTGTACTCTACAGCTGTATGCTCAATAATACGAAACACAGCATCACACAATATTAGTATCTCCCATGCTTGTTATCAAAGCAAAGTTTTTGTTTTCTATCGCAGTATATGCATTTTTGGCTGGTAAGTTATTGAACAAGGCAGAAATTATATGAGTTTTCATCCAATAAGAAGTAAAGCGTACTCTGTGAGTAACCTAGCAAATGGTAATATAGATCATTCATTCCAAGGTATTACTATTAGTACGTTTCATACCTTCAAATTTGATGTCAAGTTCATCTGTATTGTTGATATTCACATAAACGCATTGTCTGTCTATAGTGCTGTTAAAAAATCTCTTTCTTTAGATAAAACACAATAAATTCAGCTCTTGTTAATACATCGTTTATAGAAAACATGCTGGGCGGAAGGAATTTCAAGCTTGGTAATATTCCTCAGAACATACTCCTTTGTGGTTGATATTAGCTTCAATAAGCCATGAGTGTTCATATTAATTATATTCATAGCCACCAACAGCAGTATATTAAATATGGTGTCTTGTAACCATTCACTTCAAATGTGTAATAGTATCAGTTTCAGTTTCAAACTTATCATAATTCCTATATCTTTGCCTATTTCTACCAAACCTATCGATCACTCTATTCAAATAGTGGCTTTGGATAACATCCTTTTATTGAGATTTTTTTCATCTTTTTGTTGATTCTCACCCTGAAAAAGCTAAATAGTTCCCTGCATAGATGCTTCATGTGAGCTTTCTATACCAATACTATAGCATTCAAAATACAATAATTTTTACAAGTAGAGCAATGGCTTTTGCTGATCTTTTATGGTTTTAACTTTATGTAGTGGACACGAAATACCACGAAAAAAAAGTACATACAATGTAAAGTGAAAGGTCAAAAGCCTTCATTTGTTGATTCCAAAATATTATTCCTCAAAGATGCTCATACTTGTATACAGCATTTGAAAACATGACATGAACTGGTGCTACTTTTATTGAAACAATTTAAGATTCCTAAACCTCTTTTCATATGACATAATGTACCAAGTCTAATCATAAAAATCATACAAACAGTAAATATTATTAAATTTATAAAGAGCTAAAGAAAACTTAACATAGCTTAATCTTTTTCTTTCTTCTGTCATTATATCATCCACACTATAATCCTTTCTTCTTTCATAGCTACTTTATCATATGTATTCAAATAAAGTTTGCAAATACTCACACAAGCAACACTGTCCAATGAAAAACTTTTGAACTTGAAACACGGCCCTTCTTTCACCCTCTTTTCTTTTCTCTTTTCTTTTCTCTTTTCTAGAAACTGATCTAATTTCACTTTTTGTTATGGTCTGATCCACTTTGTTTAAAGATAAACTGTCTATTCTATCTGGGCTGCACTGTAAACTAACACACATTGGTGATTCAAGATGCAGATCTGAGGATTTAGCTACTTGGCATTATCCATTGACGTGATGGTGCAAACAAGCTCTTTTCTTATCTGCGGCCGTTGGGTAATCCATGCGGTTACAACAGTAAATGACTGTGCTTTTGTTAGAAGGTATCGAACCAAAAGCTATTTCGAGTAACATGGCAGACCATAGCAATTTTTTTTATCGGTGACGACTAGTGCGATAGGGTCACGTTTGTATTATATAATCGTGGGTGAACTGGCGTCCCCTTTTATCCTCATTAGTTCAGAAAGTTGCTTGGGCCTCAATGTGAGCCCCTCATGATGGATAAGCTTTAGGAATAGAGCTTGATTCATCAAGGGTAGGAACTAGAAGATGCGTTAATGCGCATCGTACCTCTTTTAAGGCTCATCAGCTTCAGACATCGTACTGGCACTTTTATATATGCTATCGCTTTTTTTTTGGATAAGATGTACTTTAGTCTTCTCGTGGTTGATCCTGTCGATCAGAGCTTGCTTTATAAACAAAAAAAATAGTCACTTTTTTTCTGTGTTTTTGCTATTATAACTATTGCTAGATTTGCTTAGATCAACGATCAACACGATTGTACGTAAAGATAAAATTGAGGTTGATACCTAGACAGGCCATTTAAAAGTTACGAGTGAATAAACAAATATTAAGTAGTGAAAACAGCCTAGTCATCACATATTCTTAATACGTTCTCTTCTACCGGTCGAGACTACAATTTAAGATTCTTCAAAATAAAAAAAATAATACATAGTTTTAATAGTCTTTTCAAAAGAAGAAAGAGGTATTCCCCTTTGTTTTTTCTTCTATACTATTTAATGAGATAATAGCAGCTTATGAATGCTCTTAATTTATGTATATTCTTTAAATTTGAAATTTGTTCAAGTACCTTGTCACTCAAAAATTCAAAAGCTTTTAACCTCAGAAGACGTGGAGATTTGCTTCAGAGCACTCCTTAATTTCATGCAATGATTTTCTTCAGGAGATCACAAACATCCATTATACAGTACTCATCTAGAGCCAAATAAGTCAAATAACAAAATAAAGGGGAAGTGAGACTGATGCAAAAGAATGAGAGAATAAAAACATGCTTTTTTATGGTTGTTGTTTTATATTAGTACATAATATACGCTGCATAGCAAATGACATCAAGATCATTTCTTTGCCTTATAACTGAAGGATCCACGCTTTAAAGAATTTAGCATTATTTGAACGACGAAAAGAATGCCATGATCAAATCTGCTCCAATCAGTTTGCCATATAGCATGTAAGTTACAGCCCAAAACAAGAGACAAAGGTTGGAGATGCCAGGTATAAAATGTCCAATAGTAATATTTCCAGGTTAGAGCCTTGTGATGGTGAGGGACAGGACATAGTAAACGATGGAATCAAGTTGAAGTACTCGGTCAGGAAGAAATTCATTCAAATTCATAGACCACAAGTTATTTTCATTCAAATAATTTAGAAAGCTAAGATATACCACAATAGAGACGTATACAGAGCAGTAAGCTATAGGATGCTGATGCGGTAGTATAGCACGATGAGTTTCATGCAGTGATATACGATGCGGGGAGAATAAATTTGAACGTCAGACAAATCATCTTTTTTGCTGTCCTTTAAAACGGCCGCTTTTTTTTTCATTCTTTCCTTTTTTTCTGCAAGAAAATAAATAATGAAAGAATCAAAAGATGTTAATCTTTCTGGAACCTTAGCATCTATTCATCTTGAAAGCAAAAGCAATCTCTCTGCCAAAAAGATGCTAGACGAAATATCACTTGACGATTCTAATACAATTAATAATAATAATCCACATTTGTACATACATTCTGAAAATAACAATTCCCAAAATACCTATGATCAGTTCTTTGAAGAAGTCTCTTTAGATTTACCAAGAGACAATGTCAATTCCCCTTCCAAACTTATGAAATTCATGCCTCGTCGTGCCTCACCTACAGAGAATAACAATATGACCATCACAAGTTCAGATATATCAGGTCCCTTTTATTCCATATCAGACGTTTTGGACGATTCATCAAACACAAATACCACTGCTGCCACAGTAGCTGCTGTAGCTGCGGCTGCAGCAGTGGCATCTACGGGTGCTAAAGAGGACACGAGCCGTAAAAATCGGGGTGCTCGACGTAATGTAAACGAAATGGATGTGGTTGTAACCTCTGGTGGTACATCAATGGGTATAAAGAATAAATCAACGTAAGAATGCATAGAGTGTATTGAGAGTTTGCTTTTAATTTGTTGTAACAGACTCAATCCTTTCAAAAAATCAAAATCAACAAATCAGAAACCGTCATTATTAGACACAGTTGTTTCCAAAACACGTCCTAGGTAACAGGTTTATTTAAAAATCTCTTGCATTGATGTCTAAATTGTATAACGTAGGATGCTTCCACCAAAAGATCCTCAAGAAGAAAAGAAACATTTGCAAGAATATCAAGCCATGATGAAAAAGGCAAAGAAATTAGAGGCCAAGAAACAAAAGGAACTTTCACGCAAAAGAGAGGAGAAGGATAAAAAGACATCGCAGGCGATATATTTGTGGGAAACAGATATCATTCCAAAATGGAACCAACGTATTCAGGATAAAAAGACAGTCAGCCTTTGGGATCAAGGTGTTCCACCGCGATGCAGGAGGAAAGTTTGGAAATTGAAGATCGGAAATAGGCTCAACATTACGAAAGAAACGTTCATCGACTGTCTAAAACGAGCTCCTCTTACGTCTGCTCGAAAACCAAAGCGTACCAAACAGATTGCACCTACATTGAACAGTTATGTCGGTACTGGTAATTTATCATTATACAAACAACGCAAAAGGACAAGTAGTCTGGATGTCTTGAGGGAGAAAAAAGAAGATATCAACACTTATCCTAGCGATGTGGAAGAATCAAGATATGAGTCAAGTGAAGAAGAGGATGAAGATGATTCAGAATCAGGTGGAAGACCTGCAATGGAGTTGGATTTTCAATTTGAGAATGAAGAGGATGATACTACACACGATTATGACGAAGGAGATGATGAAAACGATGGTGACAATGACGACGATGACGACGAGGATGATGACACAGACAACCTATATTTAGACGATGATGATATTGAAAGCGAAGAGGATCAGGATAAATTAGTAAATAACCCAGCCGCGATCAGCTTCTTGAACAAGGCCATTGACGAAGACATCTTAAGGACACTTCCTAGTCTCTGTGTGTTCCAGGTACCATAAAAAGCTGCGTTATCCTAGTTCATATGAACCTAATGTGTAGAGACATTTTTTTATATTAGCCTGATGGCCCACTCTTCAACTCGCTAAGAAAGGTGTTGCATGCATACGTTGGATATAGACCAAACTTAACTTATGTAAGTTCATGTCATAAAGACACATCAAAGCTAATAAAATTTCATAGCCGAGGGGATCTTCTTTCTTGGCTGGTGTCCTTTTATTAAACATGAATACTGTCGAAACATTTACGTCTTTGATCAACCTGATTAACAGCAGTGAAGTGCTTTCAGCGCTTTACAAATCTGACGAAAAAAGGATTCAGGGTTTCTTTAAGGTGTTTAATGTTATCTTTGCAGAAAATTTCCCCAAGCTTTATCTTCATTTCAAAAACTTGACACTAACACCCGAAAACTACCTTCCAGACTGGTTTATGACCATCTTTGCATCCATCATCCCATTAGAGCTATCATCAAGACTTTGGGATATTTATTTATTACACGGAGATATCATCCTATTCCGAACTGGCCTTGTTGTGCTAAAGTATTTAGAGCCACTTTTATGGGGAAGCGGATTTAGTGAAACGGTCAGGATCTTAAATATGGGCTTTGTAGGAGAGAATAAAGGAGAAGAAGTCAAGGCAGCAATGGCAGTGAGTGGACATATCACAGAAGGAGATGATGATCCATTTTTTGATGAAATACTTGGCAAGAAAGGTGTACAGTTGGATGAAAATAGATTTAAGGAATTAATAGGCGCCCATATGCCAAAGCAAATGTAGTTTATAATAAATAATTAATTTAATGCTTTATTCTATAAACAATTTTGCCACCCTTTTCTACTATTCTAATTGTCTCCTCTTAAGCCTTTTCTGATTGGAAGAACAGAATCCTATGAAAAGTAGTTTTTAGTACCAAATACAGTGTGTTGACAGCACAGGCAACTTACAACAATCACAGCATCTACACCGTAATATTTCTGAGCGACAGCATTTTCCACCTCATTATTCAAGACACCATAGGTGAATAAAAGTAATCCCGTCTCCTTAATCACCTGTACCAGCTTGGGAGCTTCCAAAATAGGTTCACTGGCAGCCACAATACCCAAAAGATCGGCTTGCTTTGCAAATCGAACTGCCTCCTTAATTGAATTACATCGAACGTCAGCCATTGGCAGAGTACCCGCATCCGTCAAGAAAAAAACGGGATAGTTTGGTTGTTTCAGGTTCAAAGCCAAGCAGATTTCTGGATGGAAGGAAGAGAAGATGATGTGTCGATCTTCTTCAACATTATCATAGACGCATTCAAGGATAGTGTCCACATAGATGTTGAGTTCTTGAAACTGGTTTAATTCGTCCTGTTCAGCTTCGTCAATCATAGGGTACTTGACTTCGATATTAAAGCCTGCTGATTTAGGTACACTTCTCAATGTCTCGGCTAATGTTGTAAATGGGCCTTGAATTGTTTCAGGACCGTTACCCTTCATCTTTCCAGACTTGGAAGTGCGCGTTTGATCAAATACGGTTTGTCTTTTAGGACTGCTGGTACCAGTGCTACTTCCAGTACTAAAAGAGTGGGATCGATTGATACGAATTCCAGATGGTGAAGATTGATTGGTATCCAGAGGTCTACTGTATGCGCTGCTAATGTCTTGCGCAGCAATAATAGTGCCGTGAAGGCCCTCGCTAATACCCGTATGATACTCCTTGATCTGACCTGATTTTCTCAAGTTCAAGAATTGCTCCAGCGTGATTGAGTTTAAAGGAATATCATATCCTGTTTCAGTCACAGTAAAGTCGTGATAAATGACTGGCACCAAATCTTTGGTAAGTTGAACATCTACAAAAGAAAAATAGTGTGAATTTTTTTTTTCTGTTATTCTTGTCATCTTACCAAATTCAACATATTCTGCACCAAGAGAAGCAGCAGTGACAAATGAAAGAACAGTATTTTCACCCACCTGAAGTTTGGATCCTTTTCTGTTCATACCTGAGCCACGATGACCGATGACTTGGGTGTCAACTGCTTTGTAGTAAGTGTACCGATCCCCAACGCGCAAATTCTTGTGCTGAAATGGAGTGATAACAAAGAATTCAAAGCTCAGTGTTCCAACACAACTCAAATCCTTTGCTTGAACCAAAGGTACTGTCTGTTGACCACGCAAAGATGCCTTTTCGGTTGGTCCTCTGAATCCCTTGGATTTAGTAAAGATGAAGTCACCAGCAAGAACAGATGTTCCTCTAGCCAAAGCACTACTATTACGAGATGAGCCAAATGTGTCAATAAGATCAAATCTCAAAATGACATCTTCTGGTTTGGCAGCAAACAGGACAATAGGCTCCGGAAAGAATGATTGTGTATCATCTGTAGGGAGATCGATGATGGGGAACTCGCCTGAGGCGTTAGTGGCAGATACAGAAAGCGACAATCTTCTGTGCTGATCTTCACCAAGAAATGATTCTGCAAGTTCAAAGAATTTACGACAGAGAGGGTTGCGAACATCATTGGAACCAAGGGTGATGATAATCATGGTTGAGTCAGTGAGGTACTTGTGGCCATAGATTCGACTTGCTCTAGATACTGCCTTTGATCCCTTTCCGGTTTTCAGTGCATTATTTTTCTTGTCGTCAGTCAATGATACATGAGCAGTAGGCTTTAGATGAAGACCAGGATTTTTCGGCTTTGTTAATTTTCCGATATCCAAATAGCCACGAAAGGTGGCATGATCTGAGGCAGTCCAGCCATTGAAATCCACTACATCTTTATCTGCATTTGCATCCAATAAGATTTGTACAATATCCTTGAGACCTTCAATAGAGGAAACCATCAAAGGAGTCCAGCCATTGACTTTTTCGGCCAAGTTGACATCAACATGACCTTGCTCGATGAGCACTTTGACCCCTTCAGTAAAATGACTATGTATAGCAAATAACAAGGGAGTTTCCCCATCCTCGTCTGCCAAATCAGGAGAGGCATTCTTGTTGATCAGCAGCTTTAATAATTCCAGATTACCAAATTTACAGGCCAAGGCGACAGAGGAGGGATGATGCATAGAACGAGCAAATTCAGGCAGAAATTCCTGGTGAGACTCATTAGACTCAACAGGCGGAGATGTTTGTCCAGAAGCGATCAGTTCATCGATGTTTGTTATTTTTCCCACGTCAAGTAATTCTCTTACAGCTTCTGTGCTACCATGTAAAATACCATAGAATAAGGGGGTGAATCCTTCACGGTCTTGCCAGGCCCGATCAGCAAATCCGCGGTCTAAGGAGTAGTGACTGTGCTCAATAGAATGAGAAAGAAGCAAATTGACCAACGTGGGAAGATTGGATTCAGCAGCATAATGTAAGGGCCTTCTTCCAGCAAAATCAGTTTGAATAGATAAATCAGGTTCCAAAGTCAATAAGCGTTCGATCACTTTGAGAGAAGATGAAGGAGGTTGAATACAGACGCGATGTAACAAGTTTCTTTCATTCAGATCTTTATGATTCAACAAGTTGAGACCTAAATTTGACACTAAATAATCAAGACATCGAATAGACTCATGTTCGACTGCGAGCTCCAAGATGGTTTCATCCGTCTGTTTTAATGTGAGTTTACAAGCTATTAAAAGATAATAAACTTACCCTTGTTCCTTCCTTTAATAGTATTTCTAATTCTTGTGTGTTATCATTCTGAATAGCCAATGAAATATCCTCATTCTTTGACTTATAACGAGCCAATTTGAGAGTTGAGTTATTATTATTTGAATCTTGTTCAGTAAAAGATAAACTATTTATCCAATCATTCAACTGTTCTATACTTTTCTTTAAATGATCTGATGCTGCAAATGGAAGTACAGCCACTTTTGTTTCCCAATAAATATTTTGCATTTCCAAACCAAGTTTCTTATCCAATCTAATAAAAATGGTTAAATTTATTGTTGTTATTATTATTATTATTACTTTTTCAATATCTTTTTAAATCCTTTAGAATTCATCTCTGCAAACCACAACAACTTATTCATTTGAGTTCTAGTCTCTTTTAAAGCACGAGAAAGTTCATCTGTTTCATCCTTTTGTTTTTCATATTTTTCATTCAATATCCACACTCGACGATCAACTAAATTTTGTTTATAAACATAAAATGTATTCACTTTTTCAAGTTCTCTATCCAACTGAAAGAATACAGCTAATGATTTTATGAGTAACACATCATCTAATCATCTTCTTTACCTGTTATTGCTTCTTCTGGAGGTGGAAGTTGACTTGATGCTGTCTTAATTTCTTTTTTAAGTGATTTATAAGAAATATAATTTCTTGACCACTCTGATATTTGATTATTCAATAAAGTCTTTCCAAATTTCATGTTTAAAACAGGAAGAAAGAGAGAAAAGAATGAACTGAGAGAAAATTTATTTGTGTGCTGGACTTGTACTCCGTTTCACGTGTCTGTCATTATTGGCTCGCTTTTATGCAAAAAAAAGAGAGAGAGCAAATAGTTTATTCGCATGTGTCTTATAAGATACTCTTTTAGAGGCTTATTTAATAAGCTCATAGGTTTCAATAATTCATGTCATACTTTTTTATGTAAATGAGTTGATTGTTTCATTAGAACATGAACTATGCAACCCACTAAAATAGTTTACAGCAATGTTCTATTCAACTTTGCATCATCAACTCAACGTATCAAGTCAAATATAAATTCACTTTTTAGTTCGTTTTGCTTTGTTGACTGATTTTTGCTGATGTTTTAAGTTTAGGGAAAACTAGAATGACTTTATTTGGCACAAATAGTAAATTTTGTTAAATGCGTGTTTTGTGTAACACAAGCATTCTTGCAACAACAACATTATAAAAGCGGCTTTACATCAACTGAAAGTAATAATACACCCTAAATGACTTCATAAATTGTAATAATAAGTACAAACGCTTAAAGAGGTTGCTATTTCTACATGATTTATCTGCTTTGATGGTTAAAGTAATAAGAAAAAGTCAATTGTGTCAATACATTATTCATCAGCTGGTAGATTCTATTTCATAAATGCATTACCGCGGCAAGGATAAATATAAACATGACAAAGGCAAGGTACAAACAAGTAAAAGCTTTAATGTTCTATCTATCAAAATATCTATTGGATTATTCAAGCATTCGTGCTTGTATTTAACTCTAATGTAAATAGACTTGCAAAAGATGAGGGGGGGGGAATAGTATTTCTTACAAAAATATCAAAGCTCAAGATTTTATTTTATTGATCATTTGATACAAGTAAATCAACTATGGCTTAACAAGGCTGATCATGTCAAAATAACATGTATGTCTTGACACGTAATATGACAGCATTAAGTTTGTGATATTCTTGCTGGTCAAGTTTCTAACAGGCAGAATATTTATGTGTGTTTATTTTATTTTTCTTTTTTATCTAAAAAAGCTTACAACTTATTGCTTGTATCTCTTTTTGGCTGATATGTTTAGAAGATAAGACGATGACTCAATCTGACTTTTCATCCACCAGTCATTATCTATTGTGTAGCCTGTCTGTTTCTTTTACCAAAAAAAAAAAAAAAAATAGATCCTCTTTTCTATTTATACAAACATTGCTATCCAGCGTTCCTCTTTTATTTAGTGTCAAAACCCCACGCTGCTCTTTCTTTTCGAATCCTTTCATGCTGACCCTCTCTTGAGCTTTTTATGATTTTACTCCTTTTGTTGACGGTGTTTGGATTAAGTATCGTTCAATACTTGGCAGTTTGTCAGCGGTACCTGTAACTTTTCACTCAGTATGAATCCCCAGCACTTTTTATAAAAGAGACCCCTTTTTTCTCGAGACAGTGGGCTTGTATAAAGGCCATACAGTGCTCAATACTCTTCTATATAATTTATATCCTCTTATGTGACTTTTAATAAAAGCCGAACTTCCCCGCTTTTTAAGTAAAACTTTTTTGTAACCCCTTCCCTTCAACTTTCTTTTTTTAAAGAAAAAAAATAACATGTCTTTACTGCGTTTGTTTACAAAGAAAGCCACTTTTAAACCTTCTTTGATTACATCAACAAGAACATTTTCCTTCACAAGAGGTATATTGGAATAAATATGTACCATACCTTTTTTTTTTTTAATAAATACAATTAGCTGCATGGCATGGTAAAGAAGGAATCTCTCGAGGTGAAGGGTAATTTGTGAGAAAAAGCAATGACAATGAAATGTAGGATAAATTCTAAAACCCCCTATGTAGTCCATATACAGTACACTTTATTACACCTGAAGGAGAGCAGGTGGATGTGAAGGCAACAGATGGAGACACAATGTTAGATCTTGCACAAAGATACGATATTGAACTCGAATGTAAGCAAAAACATAAAACATCAGCAATCGCCTTGTGCTTATCATTATTTAGGTGCTTGTGAAGGGTCACTGGCATGTTCTACTTGTCATGTTATTTGCGAGCCTGAATATTATGACAAAATGGAAGAACCTTCAGATGAAGAAAATGATATGCTTGATTTAGCGTTTGGATTGACAGAAACGTAAGGGATAAAAGAACGGGTGCCAAAAGAACCAGCATTTAATCGTATAATAGTTCTCGTTTAGGTTGCCAAGTTGAAATGTGTAAGGATCTGGACGGTTTGACGGTCACTATTCCATCAGCAACTAGAAATTTGAGAGTAGACGGTAAAGCAAAATGTTTTTTGATGTGTGTTCTATGAATGAGTACTGACATTTTAATGATAGGTTCCAAGCCAACACACCATTAAAAATGTATTTATATTGTTTAATAAGAAAAGTATTAGCTCAAATTTTTTTTTATTAATGAATCTCAATATTTCTTGATGTCTTGTAAAAAAAAGGATCAGAGTGTGTCTCGTCAGCAGAACATGTCTGTGCTGATTCAGATTTAACTGCAATTTGTTCCTTTACTGTCCATGTTTTTTATAGAAATCATCTCAGTGATGAAGCTTTTCTCTTATTCTTTTAATTGTATCCGCCTTTGAATGAAATCGATTTTTGATTAATACAAAGCGCTATGTAAATAAAAATCTGCAGCAGGTAGTTATTAGAGCTATGTAAGTGTTTTGTCACTTTTATTATAAAAGGGTCAAGTTTTTGGCTTGCATTATATTGCTGCGCAAAAAAAACCAAGAACGATCCTTGTTTGCTGCTCATCATCTAAAGGCACGCCGCTACCATTTTCTTTGGTGAGTTTGGTGCTTGATAGGACAGAAGCTTTTGTAGACCTCTAGAGAAACTGCAAGCGGCTTTCTTTTCGTATTTTGTGCTAAATACGAATGAAGTATCATGAATGATTATTTTTATTTTGGTTTCAACAGCCTGTTTGATTGTTGGATTTAGACATATAGAATAACATGTTTCAATGTTAATCTTCTTTTTCATCTTTGCGTATCTTTCTCCACATAACTCAACTAAACAAAGACATGTTTCAAACTTTATTTCTATCGTTCAGCCTTGCTGAATTTATTTGTCTTTTTTTTTTTTTTTTCTATTACTACACACATTTGAAGAAAAGTTACATACGTCTTCTCTCTCCCTTTTGAGTCTTTTTCTTTTCTTTGTCTGCTGTCTTTTCTTTTCTTTGCTTTTCCAGTTGATCTTGTTACGTTCCTTTTCCTTTTCATGTGCTTGTTTCATTTGCTCTCGTCTAATTCGTTCCTTTTCTTTAATCATTTCTGCGTTACGATTTGCAACAAGCAAGGGATCTTTTGTTGTATTAGCCTCGTTGATTAATGATCGTATTATGAATAGTTACCTGCATTACTGTTTTGATGTCCTTTACCCTTACGACGATCTTTTGGGGCAGCTTCACTTTCTTCCTTTTTCTTTTCGTTATCATCTTCTCCTTCAGATATGTATGCATATTCTCTCATAAGCTTCTCACGAGCTTCCTTTTCTTCTTTTGATAATTGCTTTTGAGACGTACGCTTGGCTTCTTCCTCCTGCTTTTCTTGCTCAGCTTTAAGTCGTCTTTCTTCTTCACGAACTAGATGGATTTTTTATTCACTTTATTCAAAGACAACAAGAAGCATTTTTTCTACCTCTAGCTTCTTCCAAAAGCTTTGTTCGTTTCTCTTCACCCTCTTTCTCTTGTTTTTCTTGTAACTTTTTCCACTCACTCAATAGTGTATCAATCAGATTCTCTGTAGATTTATCCTATAAAAACATAATCAATTCTTTTTTCTTGTAAAACAGCTAAAATAATAACTATACAGTGGCTTCAGCCAAAAACTCGGTGATAACTTCGCGCTTTTCGTCGTCGTCTATTGACTCGTCTTGAACAATTCCAGTAATATACTCGGAAATGTCATCGTCTAGTTCAATTAGTCTTTTTTTTTGTTCTTCTTTTCTATCTTGCTGTTTGTACCTCTTAATTCAATATGAGCAAGTTGTTCTGTTACTTGATCTAAAAGGCTCATTTTTATATTTTACACTAAAAAAAAAAAGAGAGAGAAAATAAAATAAAATTAGCGTGACTGATCTTGGTCCCTTTTTACGAGAAATATGTCCAAAGAAGAGGATGCTGAAATTGCGAATCGTATAGCTAGATTACTAGGAAAAGAAAAGGAACCACTGTGAGTTGATTACTCTTTTCTTTTTTTCTGACTCAATAGTTTCGTTTTATAGCGAAGATGAGAAAGAATTAGCCGAGGGATTTAACAAGGTGTTTTCTACTCAGGCTATCGCCTCACAAAATGACTATAAAGTACCAACTCATTTAGACGAACAAGACATTGAGCAAGAGGTAAATCAACTCCAAAAGATGTCATATAACCCTCTTTTTGCTGATACAAAGAAATATAAAAAGATTGAAAAAATGCTTTATGAAAGTGATGAAGAGGAAGATGCTATAGACGATTATATTTATGATATGCTAAATGAATCAACACCAACTGAAGCAAGACAAGGACCTGTACAACACAAGATGAAGCAGCTTGAAAGCATATTAACAGGATCAAGCCTTGACATGGACGAAAGCGATGCCTTGATACAAAGAGCTATTGAAGAAAACAGACTGGATGAGAAATATGAACAGTTTGCTGCCAAGAGAGATGAGGATTTCGAAAAAAGAGTCAAGGATCTTCAAAACCATTCTTTTCCTCAGGATAGTACATTTACCATGTCCGATAAGCCAAAAGGGTCTGTGCCAAAGGCATTGCAACTCAAAGACGTGTACGATGAAACGGAGGATTGGTGTTGTAAGTTTTAAAAGTATGATTCATATAGGAATTGAGATTAAAAATACTCTTGG
This sequence comes from Rhizopus delemar RA 99-880, assembly GCF_000149305.1. Taxonomy (NCBI): domain Eukaryota; kingdom Fungi; phylum Mucoromycota; class Mucoromycetes; order Mucorales; family Rhizopodaceae; genus Rhizopus; species Rhizopus delemar. Next base: position 2,355,590 of record NW_027137828.1, read on the forward strand.
ATAGGTGTGTGTAATGAAGATGCTACTATAGAATGTGATGGATGCGAAGATGACAACAAGTTTTGTAAAGAATGCTTCTTTCAAACACATCGTAGTGAGTTTGCAGACTACGAAGCAACTAAACATAAAAGTAGGAAATACCAAAAAAGGACATGAGCAGTCTCCATTCTCTCTAAAATATACTCTTCAGAAATTATTCGCCAACTTTTGAAAAAATTGGCTGAATTTGAAAAATGCGGTTACCCATTTTCCTGAGGCAATCTTAGCCAAAAAAAAAAAAAAAAATAAAACCCCTTTAGCTAAATTCAGCAAATCAATCAGTCATTTCGTAATACCCTTTCTTCATTAATTCTTTCTAATTTTTCGAGCTATTCGTTATGAGTATCTTTGTATATGAAAATATCCTTGGAAATTTTGTGGGAGAGAATGAATACAGTAGTCGGAACGCCAATGGGCGGCATTTATAACTGAGGAAGGAGAAATAAATCCTCAATGGGTGGCACTGCAAACAAGTTTTTCTTAATGAACAGTAGTTGTCAGTTGTTGTTTTCACATCACAAGTATCAAGGGTCATATTTACCAATTCTTTTATTTAAAATGATCGAAACATGTGTAGCATATAATAAAGGTTGTTATTTTTTTTTTGTAATCTCCATCTTCTTGTATTATGAGGAAAGGGAAGAGGTGGGAGGGCCACAACCAAAACCACCAAGGCTCTCGTGTGATGTAGCTTAATACTTCATAAATTTGTATCTTACATTATAACCGTAGAGTTGCAAAGGTGTATGAGACGTGAATTAGTTCTTATAAAAAATGTATTTTATTTTAATTTTTTCAATATAAAAAAGGTCTGATTGGATAGTGTTTTTTATTCCGTTTAATCCTCCTTAGTTACTGATCTTTTGGGAGTATAGAAGGCAGAATTAGGAAAGGAATGCTGTTTGCGAGGTGGAGGTAAGTATCTTGATTTGAAGTGGTTGGAAGATTTGCTGGAAATTCTCAATCGCTTATATTTTTTTTAGAAGCTTTTATAATTTCGTCATAAAATTCTATGGTGTAGTCCTATTAGAAGAGATTTGATCTCAATAAACAAATTATAAAACGAAGCTTCATTTGCTCACCATATAATTTAACAATTAATCCAAAATACTACTATTCATAAAACCTTCAAGGTCATCGTGATCGACAGGCAGAAACATACTATCATCAACAAGTTTTACTGCAGTTACAATGTCTTTGTGGTGTCTAATTGAGTACGCATATCCACTCAAGCTTAACAATAATCACATCAAGGATGAGCATATACAAATTATGTGAATCCTCCTTGCCATGTGTGTAATAATATTATGCAAATTGATCTTACTCTAATGCTTTTATTCAATTGGGTGACTTCAACAACAAATGAAACACCAGCAGGTTGAATTTCCATTGAATATAACTCAATATATTCTTTCAATTTTTTATCATTTACAATAGATCCAAGGAAGAGAAAGTCAATTTTACGATCCATAATATGTTGAACAGCATCACCAAATTCAGATTCAGTTATTTATCTTTCAAACTTGGGATGAAAAAGAAGTAGATTCACTACTAAATGAGAGAAACATATTCGTACGCATTTAAAAGTAAAATTTTTTTTAGCTCACATGTTTTCAGTACAAATTCACTATTTCTGAATAGTATCTTTAAAATAGGTTTCCAATAAAAAACACGCTCGTCCTCCTGGTGTTCACCAGATCAATTGTCAGATTTGATAGTGTTGAGACTAAAACTGTAAGCGTTAGAGAGAGAAAAAAAAAAAGACGTTGTTCATCTTTCCTTTATACATCTTTCAATGCCATTTTCATTTTTTTTTCCATCCAGAGTTATTAAAAGTAGTAAAGGAACTAGCCTGATATTTGTGTTAATAATTGCCTCAGGTTGTCGATTTCGATTATTTTCTGTAACATTGTTCTATGTTCTGTGCTTTATTGTATTTATACATCCAGACTAAAGAATGCTGCGTATAAAGACAGTTCAACATACAATGGCTCACGAGTGCTTTGCATTTTTTGCTTCAATAGGGATTATCAATACAAAAACGACGCAAAAGTAGTAGCATTTCCCTTAGCCGGTGGATCCACATTCAGCGACTGAGAACTGAAAATGATAGCCAATGATGGTCTCGGGTGGTTTGACTCTCGATTATTAGGCTACATCAAGTATTTTGGATACGCAATATGGTTCAATATCGATCAACAACCTTAAAGGTTCGGTCAATATCCATTTACAGCATCAACTCTCTATTTATGGCAGGGCACACGTTGCTAATACACGCATACTCGCCAAGTGATGGCATTTCCTGCCTATTACAAGCCTTCCAAAAAGATTTCATAGTAATGAATACCAGACTGCCTGTACAAGATGCTAATATTTACTTTGAAATCATCATTGGATGTTCCTTCACATACCATCCCTATAATATTATCCCAGCATTCCAGCTCTTTGGTTACATGAAAGTTCGCCATCCACTGATCCTCATGTTGAGTGCTTTAGACTTCTGCCCTCGTTCACCTGCCGAAAGTGATCTGACAATAGATGTGAAAAAGGCCCACAAGGAAAATTTAGGTTTAGCGAGTTTCTCCAAGCACAGAAAGAATATCATTTCTTTGAACAAAATTTCTTTTCAAATAGTATCCAATTCAAAAACAAGCAATACTGTGGCTCTTCAAGTATTGTACTGAAAACCTTACCTTCAAGCTTATTTTTTTTTTTTGTATTCCTATTATCATCTGAATTAGGTATCAACCTTGATTTATTCATTGAACAGTGGTATCCATATGACAGCAATGAAGAATCGTCAATGAAAGACAACGTTCAGCTTTAATATAAATTCACAAGTACCACTGACTGGAAAGCTTTTGTCAGTGATCTCATGTATCCTATTCCTAATTTGCACAGAACAATACCAGCACATGTAGACGACAAAGGGTGTCAATTGTGCAAATTACCAAAAACAGAGCAGCCTATGCTCTTGCATTCAAAAACAAGACTTGTAGAAAGCAGCTTTCAAGAAACACTTGTCAAACCCTCAAGATTCCAACTGCTGTTCAATATTCTATACTACACTTTCCAAGTATCACAAATCCAGAAAGAACGATTAAAACCATCTGCTTAGGATGACTCGATTGATCTCTTTTGTATTTCTTTCAAGTCACTCTTTCTTTATCCTTTCATTTCAATAAACATGCATAAAAAAATAAACGTAAATCATGACATGTTTATTCAAAACCTGTTTGGCACACATGAATTTTTTTTTTTTTTTTAGTCCTTGTATTGTTATTCATCCCCGCTCGGGGCACAACCCGAAAATGATCAAGCGAAATGACTGCTCAATAAAGTCACGCATTGGCGTGTGTGCTTTGTGTGAAAATCAGGCCGACTTTTTTTTTTTTTTTTTTTTGAATGGCAGCATGTCCGGTACCGTTCAAACTTGTGCCAAAGGTTCCACGCTTGATGCAAAAAAATAAGGCACACTAGTGCCCTGAGTTTTAATTTAGTGGCACTCGATTCTTTTCAGTGTTTTGTCTGAGTTTAAAGTAGTTTCGTTAGGTTATTATGCGGTGTAACCAATGTGTCCTTTATACAAAGAGACTTGCTTGTGAATAGGTGCAGGTTTTAATTCACTAAAAATTGATGATTTACAAAGGTGATTAATTCCACTATAGATAATGGTATTGAAGAAGATGGGCAATAATATTCTTGATGTGATTGTATGTCATGTAAACAATCTAAAAATAAATAAACTGACCCACGATCCATATTGTCTTTTTGATCCAGCCTTTTTCTAAAGAATTAGTCATAACTCTCTTTCCTCTCTCTCTCCCCCCCCCCAAAAAAAAAAAAAAAAAAAAAAACCAAGGAACATACATTTTTGTACTGTTTTGCTGAAAAGGTAATGCGAAAACCTTATTTAACTATTGGGCGTAAAAAATTAGCTGGGAATATGGAAAGTGTAACAGTAATACCAATGACTCCAGCTGATCCCTTTGTACGCATTCTGACATAAGATAGGCGGTAAGAAAACAAGCTATGACCATTCCATTACTGTCAAGTAAAACGATCGGAATTTTCTTAAAATTCTCCCTTAGGTTCTCAATTCCTGTTTGAGTAAAAATGGCGTGAGTAAAAGAGAGTTTTGAGCAAAAGGATGAATGAACCTTTGCATGAATAAATCCAATTTTTTAAATTTAAAAATGATTCTTGTTGTCGATGATCTATTGAAGGATACAGAACCCAATTGATATATTCTAAAGTTTTGTTCATCTGCGTAATACAAAAATCAGAACCATACTTTTCTCTCTCTCTCTCTTTTACACATGTACCTCTTCAGTCCATAATTCGTTATTTTTACACCAATTGATTATACTATGTATGCAATACCACAAAAGTCGAGGTAGAGACATTGATATACACCAAGCTATTGTTCGTCTTTGAGGTATATCTTGTACAGGACCACAATAAATATGGTCTGATAATAAATTATAGACGCGTTGAGCTATTTTAGCGGAGTTTTCACTGGTATATTTCTCACTGTCGCATTGTTTGTATAACTTGATGGACAGACAGGGATGAAGAGACTGCACTAAGCGAACTATTCTCCAATCTTGAAGCAAGTCAATATAGTTTGAGATCTTCTGAATCAGTTTTTCTGAAAGGCGAGTTGATGATTGAGCTAATTTCACCAAGTTTTCTTTTTTCAATTGGTTGGTGATCTCATCTGGATTCATGTATCTGTTGGACTGTGTAAATGTTTCTATCAGGCACAATACCTCCATCTCCAAAAAGTCATCTACTTGATTTAATAGTCTATACAGAAATCAGTATAATTTATAGCCAAGACAATCTATTTTTATATACTTGATTTGTACATCTTGCGACCAACACTGATAATGATCTCTCAGCGTTGAACGATGATGGATCGAGTCAGATTGAGACAAATGGTAAATAAATCGATCTGAAAAGGATGGTTTCTTGATGTCAAAATGGATTGAGTCAACTTGATCATCTTCAGATAATGCATAGTTCACAAGCAACTCTATCACGGGAGAGAGGCTCTTTTGATGTACCAAGGCGATGCATTTGTCCATTAAGGGCATTATGGTTTCTGTCTAACATGGTTGTTTAGTTTATGATTGATTCATTTTAATAAACATACACAAAGATGATCTTGTTTTGATTTTATTGTCTCTAGTATTTGTGATATCAATCTGTCTATAGTTGTGTCTTCTTGGTTGACAACCAAAAGTCGTCTTAGTCGAATAATACACCATAAAGCAGATCTACAGTGTGATGTCAGATCTATTAAAAACTATTTTCTTGCTACCTTTCTAGTGTTGGTAATGACAAGCTGTTTGTATTTTCTATCAAGCTTGAATCTAATTTGCTGTAATCCATTAGACATGTAATCAAGTTGTGCGCTAAATTAGGTGAATAGCCTAGGTAAGGATGCGTCTTTTATATATAAAAAAGGTAAGTTCACTTTCACACTGATTCCTGTCATATTACAGAGGCTAAGGTTAACAGTGGGCCAATAGCTGGATATCTTTTTGCACATTCAGTGGCTGTAGGGATCTGCTTTAATTCCTACATGATTTGTTTTAGTCTTGTGAATGAAGATGTTTTTTTTCTTACTTGTGAAAGTTGAATTAAAAAGTCATTTAAAAAGTCAACATGATCAACAATAGATATCAGCCTTTTATTTTCTGTGGTTTCTAATATTTGTCTAAAACGATTCCAGTCAAGTATCATCAAAAAGAAACGATGCTTTATTCTCTCTCTTTTTTTTTTAAAAAAAGATAATCGTGACTGGGAGAATCACTTTCAACAGTCGAAAGAAAAGTAGTGACAAGAAACCAATATTTTTAATACAAAATAATTTTTTATATAAACATATATATAAGAAAGGTAGAGAAACAATATATAATAAAACAAAATGAAAAAAGAAAAGAAAAAAAAAAAGGGGGGGGGAAGAGGGGTGAGAATGATGACAGTAGATGAAACTGAATTACATAATAACTTACAAAAAGACAATAAAAAGGTATGAATCATATGTAACACATACTTATGTGTGTTGTTGAGATACAGGGTTATACTTTCTAGGTGGACCATAAGGTGTTGATGGAGCAGAACTATTGTTTGTATAAGGTTGAGATGGAGGTTGAGAAAAGTATGAGTTGTGTTCTTGGTATGGTGATTGAATATGTCCCACAGAGTTGATACGATTACGAGCCCAATCATCACTGATGGGCAACATGCCTTGAGGAGGAGGAGGAGGAGGAGGATGAGCCACTTTGTGATCATCGGCTATTGTTGTTCCATTAGGACCATGTCCATGATTGAATTCATTTTGATAGAGATCAGGAGAAGAAGATTCAGAAGAGGAAGGGTCTGTGGTCATACTGGGGACCATATAAGGACCTGTCTGTTGTGAAGGACCACTGGTGGGTGTGGGTGGAGTAGAACCGACCATCATACCAGACTGCATAGGACCGTTGATTGAATTAAAAGGAGGATAAGCAGGGTATGGAGAATAGGGATAAGGAGAACCATATTCGGATCCCATGACACCAGGAGGAGTCATTGGAGGTCTTGGAAAGGGTGCACTGAATCTGTCATCTTGAGGAGGAGGAGGAGGAGGAGCGATGGAGAGAGCTGATTCATATCTTTCTTGATTGTCTGAATAGTGTCCCGGACTACGACCACGGACAACAAGAGGGGCAGACTGACAGGAGGCCACCTTGACCCTTTGATTTCCTTCAATTTCAGCAAAAAGGTCAACCAGACAAACATAATATTGTTGAGCAGCCCTTCTCTTTCCATTGTTGGCAGTGGCCGTTTTGAATTGAATTCTTTCAAAGGTCACTATACTTTGATTCGCTCCAACTGAGCTCATGTTCAGGTTACCACCGGGCATGATTGGTTTAGGATTAGGTGTAGTTTGAGGACCTTTATCACGTTTGGGTGTATGTTGTACCAAATCAATCTTCTTGTCACTGTTGGATACACGAGCAGAGATACACATTGAAAAGTGAAGGACAGGATGAAAGACACCATCGAGTTGAACATAACACTGAGTCTCTTGGTCAGCATAGTAATGATTTAAACCATGAATAGAAAAGGCACCGCTCACTTGGAAATAATTTCTACGATAGCAAGTCCAATCGTTATCAGCTAAAAAGAAACCCCGATCCATCTTTGCTTGAATTCGTACGGTGAGTCTAGATGATGATTAGATGTCGAGTGTTATTCGTTTACAATCTTTTCTTACAATGTAGATCTGTCAATGGAGTACAAATTGTCAAAGGGTTTTGTGGAACTAAAGAAGGGACCAAGCTCAGCAGAAAAAAGTTCACTTCTTCCTCTTTTACGAGCGAGTACAGGATGAGCATAGGGATTATATGAATTATTCGGATTATAATTTGGGTGTGATTTCTTTGAGGTAGGAGGAGAATGAGGACCAGGACGAGGAGTAGAAGGTTGAGAGAGAGCCATCATACTGAATTAGATTGAAATTAATAATGACTATAAAATAATAGGAATAGAGTTACCCAGGCAATCTTGGATCAGAATCAGTTTTGCCGTGAGATAAAAAGTTAGTCGTTGGCGGAGGTTGATGATGACTATCGTAAGATTAAAAAAAATAAAAAAAAAATTTAGTATCCGGTTTATGAAAAAAAAAAAAAAAAATAAAAAATAAAATAAAATAAAAAAAAGGGGGGGGAGGAGGAGGGGAAGAAAGCGGGAAAAATAAAATAAAATGCAGATTTGAAATGACAAACTTACATAGGAGGATGCATAGGGCCTTGTGAATAAGGTTGAGGATAATGAGGATGATGATCCACTGAATAATGTGCTGAAATTTGAGGAGATTGATGATGAGTTACAGGACTTTCAGTTAAAATTGAATGCTGCAAAGATGCTTGAGACATTTGCCATTCTTTTGTGTTGTGAGTAGAGTTCATTGTGAATTAAATAACAAGCGAATATAATTATAAAAGTGTTTTCTCTTTCTCTCTCTTTCTCTCTCTCTCTTTTAAAAAGAATTAAAAAAAAAAAAGAAGAAATGGAAAATAAAGTATGAAGCTTATAAAAAAAAGATCTAGGATCTTATAAAAAAATGAAAAGGTCGGAAAATGAAATAAACGACAATAAGGTTGAGGGGCAGAAATAGAGTAAAAATAAGTGAGTGAGTATTGGTTGGTTCATTCGAAATATAGCATTTTATATTATCATTTCTATTCGCACACCCTTTTTTTTTGTTGATAACAGAAAAATAAAAGAGAAAAGGTTTACAAACAAGAAAAAGTAAGAAAAAGTAGAGATCGACAGTAGTGAAACAAGCTGTAGTACCTTGACTTTTCTTATTTTTTTCATATCATTTTTTTTTTTTATTTGAAAAAAGGGTGAACGTGCGTTTACACTTGGAGTAATCAGACTGTATGCATGAACACCAAATAGGGTCTGGTTTCACTAAAGTAAATTATAAATCGTCTCGGATTTTGTTTCATGATCACGAATTATAAATATTTTAAGTTTTCCTTTCTCTCTCACTCTCTCACTCTCTCAATTACTCTTCATTCAATCCACCATTCATCTCAGTGGTCACAAGCAACCTTTTTCACTTCACTCTCTTTGGCTCTCCGAACTTTTTTTTTTTTTTTTTTTTTCATAGCGTGACACTAAGCTTCTGAATCCTTTTTTTTTCATAGTTTTTTATTGGCTCAATAATAAACTAGGGCTTGTATTTCTCTCTTTTGACTGGTTACGTATCAGTAACATTATTATTATTATTAGTTTGAATTTCTTTTTTTAGATTTTTTTTTATTGATGATGACAACGAATTCTAGGTGTGAATTTACAACTTTTCCTCTTGTAAACAAATGAACTAAATTTTTTTTGGGGGGGGTAAAAGAGGAGAGTAAGAAAGTTAATTTGCGCGGTGATTTTGTTTCTTACTCCGAGTTATTAAGAGACTTTACGTAAACCTCTTTTTTTTTTATTCACTCCTGAAAAATGTCATGAAGCGTATAATAAAGTAATCAAACACGCGTATGTATGTGTGTGTGTGTGAAAATGAAGTTTAATTAGTTGTTAATAATCTTTTTTATTTATTCCTTTTTTTAATATTTTATTTCTCGTTTGATCTGCTTTATATCAATCACTTGTTATAATAACCAGATTGTATACCCTGTGGACTGTCATCAGACGTATTCTTAAATTGGGAATTAATTTTTTTTTTCTATTTTTTGTATAAATTTACAAATAAAGGTTTAAACAATGGATTTCTTTTTTAGGTAAAAGGATATCTCTTTGAACTTTTTTAACAAACAATACACATATTCGTATTACAATTTAGTTACACCGTAAAGCATTTTCAGGTGAAAAATGGATTGTGTTCCCTCAGTTTACAATGGTTAAACAAACCAGTTTTGTGATCAATCCAATAAATTATCGCAACAATGTAAAAAGGCCTCTGTTATGTACTACTCTTCTTAAAGAACTTGTAGAAACCAGCTGTCGATCAATCCTTCATTCTTTTCTTACCCTATTTTCTGGAAAAGAATTTTTTTTTCTCTTTTAATTCTTCCCAATTGAATCACAATCAATCATTCATCCACTCTCATTCTTTACCTTTCAATTCAATTCATCAGGAATATCCTTTTTTTCTTCTTCTTTAATCTTCTTAAAAGATGCTTATTCATTTGAATTAATAACGTCGTACATTAAATAAGACAAAATTTCATTAAAGGAAATCAAGATCGTGTTTAGCTTTTACTAAATTTGTCCTTTCCTTTCTTTTTCTCTTTGGTACTGTTCCTTAACATGTGCCTTTACCATGCAATATCATTGAAAGAGAGAGAGAGGGAAAAAAAAAAGTTTCCATGTTCATAACCATTGGAGTATGACTTTCTTAATTGAAAAAAAAAAAATAGAATATTCATCCATTGATTGGCACAGAATAAAGTACATTTGATTAAAATAGAAAAAAGAGTATTCTTGTTACACTTTTTTTTTTTCAGTTTTATCCAGCAACAGGCATCATATTTAATAATCATTCAGATGAGATGGACATTGAAGACAAAACAGTTAAAGATGACTGTGTAGACATTTTGATTGATTTGTTGCTATTCTTGACTACTGAAATAAAAACAATGTCAATCATGGTCCTGGTCAGATTTGTTAGTTTATTGAGATTGTACAGGAAGAAAGTTTAAAGCCAAAAGTTGTAGAATGATGTACTCCCTATAGTTCTGCTGATGAACTGTTTCAATAATGAAGATAGCACCGTGTTACCTGGTAACATACAAATTGATTAAATAAAAGCACACCTCCAAAACCTTTTTTTGGTGAGCATCTTGCCTTTCCTGTCAAGCCTTTTTGACAGCAATCTTTGGTCTATGCTATGGTTATCAAAAGAAGGTTAGAGATCTAGTCAGTATAAAACTATACACACACACAAAAAAGGGGGGTTTGAATGTTTGCATGATGGGCTGTCTTTTGGAACCACCAAATTCTCAAAAGTTCAACCTTTGACAAAAAGCGATGCAGAGAAAGTTGAAAGGCTTTCCTTATCTGCATACCTCGAGAACCAACAATCAACGGATTCAGTGACCAAATCTTTCAAGAAACCACAGGCTATCTCATTTTTCAACTCAGGCTGTCTTTGACAAGCACAACAACAAAAAAAAGGACATTCTTATTTTCATAAACAACTGTAGAATTCACCCTCCTACTTTTATTGTGGATGACATAAGCCATTATTTGACCATCTTACTTGAAAAAGTGATTGGTCCAAGATGAAATCAAGTACTAAAAAGAGATCTTTTGGATATAAAAGACTTGTTTATCGTTGTACTTAAATCAGACAATCCATAGTTTTCTGGTAAAGATGCATGAATAAAGATTGGTCTGAGGCATATTCTATCTCTGTCTTGAATTAAACCTATTTTATCCGTCCATTTCCAATAGTCTCTCTTGACGAATACCGTGAATAAAAAATAGATGGCACCACCCACTATTTGATGATGGCTTTCGTTTCAACATTTATTTTATCCAAAAATAAAAAATCAAATGAACGCATGCTGTTTATCGTTTTTGACCAGATCAAGGAATAAGTAGAAACTAAAATCTCCCTTCTAAGATCCAAGGTAAAAATGGTCATTCGCTGTTTAATCCACTGAAGGATTTACTTTGTTGAAACTACTTGTATCACTTTTATACTCTTTGATGAGTTTCAATCACCATTCAAATCCTGCATTTTATAAATTACACAAATTTGCTTGATTTCAAATCCTAAATTAACCCTCTTTATCAGTCTCTGATGAATATTGTTTACATATTTTTGAACTTTAAGCAATCAGAGCTTAATAACGCATACTGTTTTATGAATAGGTATTGTAAACTATTCATCATAAAATGTGATCATAGACAATATGCAAAAAATAACAAAATCTATCAAGTGCAACCAGCTTATCCCCCCTTTTTTTTTCCCCACATTTTATTGTTCCCCTTCCCTGACAGGTACAGACTAAATAAGGGCATCAGAGAACTCACAGATTATGTAAGCTCTGATGGATCTATTCCCGCTCTTCCTCTCTTTCTGTGTTCCCAAAGGTCATTGCAATTGAAAATATTCAGGGTTTGTGAAACTTTATAAATGAAAACACTCGAGCCTTATACCAATACGTCATGCTTTAAATACACTGTCGACTCTAAGGAAATGCATCGTCTTGTGCTCTATCCATCATAAGAGAACAGTCGCATTTTACTCTATTCCATCAACCACAGTCAGCCTAAACCTGGTTCGTTACTGAAAACGAACACCATTAAAGGATGTGAGGCACATCAACAAAGGCCATATTGAGTCGTTCTGTACTTTATTTACTAAAGCGCCGATAATATTGACAAAGGATGAGAACCAGTCTGATTTTGTTTGCAGACGACGTTCTGTTCATAAAGGAATGTGAAATTTTCTTTATGCTCATCATACTTGTATCGTGTAGTATTATTCAAGCAAAACTTTATTTTAGGGGCAAAAGGATTAAGTATGTGATTAGATTGTGATGGTATCCAAAGGGAACTTTTGATCGATCATTTGAATCCATTGAACCATTTCTTGTCTTGTTTCTGCTTGTAAGGTATAAGCATTATTATTGGTATAAACAGCAAAAACATTGGAACGCTTTTATATAAAACACTTAATTTTCTTTCATCTTATTCTCGTCAAACACTTACTTGTATCATCTGCTCAAGTGCTTCGTTATAGTCAATACGAACAGAAGCAACGTTAATAACACCTTGTTCATCTGATTCCGTATCATTTGAATAAATGTAAATATAAGGTCTACGAATCACAAACCAACGTTTTATCCACAAATCCTTTGCTGCATCTTGTTGGTATAATATATACCCTCTCTTTGAAATATTGGCACTGCTTTTATGTTTATTAGTATCTCTGTAGAATAAAGAAAGGCATACAGTCTACTTACGGTTGATTTACAAATTCCACTTCTGCCAAAAGCTTTGAAGCATTTTGTAATTCTTCTCTTTGAATAATGGGTGTCTCTGTTTGAATGGGTGGGTCTTGGCTGATAACTATTTCCTTGTCTGTGCCAAGTTTGAGTTGCCATAAGTCAATCACAAGCTTTAGTAAAGCTTGTTTTCTTTCTTCATCCATCTCTTTTGATGTGCTTTCTGTATCCCTAAGGCTCAGGATTTGTCTAGTAAAATTAGCTTGATTTTTACGACGAATCTTGTCTTGCATCTGATTATAGTCCTGTACGAGCGACACACCACGAGGTTTCCAAGAACCCAAGAATTCTTCGCCGTGAACGTATTTGGTAGCGGTATTCAAACGCCAGAGTTGGCTTGTTCTTCTTGTCATGGGTGGCTTGAGATGTACAGAGAACACACCGCTGTATTTCGTCAGGATCTTCTCAACAGTAGGATACCAAAGCCTTTTAAAGCTACTCAGCTTACCAGTTCGGGCTGAACGGTCTCTACTTTGGATCTGAAGGGCAATATCCATATTAAACAAGATTGGTTTTTCACATCGTTCTGCCTCTACTTCCCATCGGATGTTTAGGATAACACGGCTGTTGAGATCCGTTAATCTGTTCAAAAAGATGCAGTCATGCTGGGAGCTGTCCCAGGCAGCCTGCGCTGTCAATTGACTGATACCGTCCGAATGATAAATAACCTGCTGCCGAGTCAAGAGTTTGATCGGTATGTTTTCTTGTGCCGGTGTTTCCAGTATACGACCCTTTCCATCCAAAAGACGGACATGACCAATGGAAGCTTTCTTGATACGAGTCCACTCAAATTGATGGCCAGAGGTATGAGATAACGTAAAGCAAATACGCCTCTGTAAGCCTTGTCGAAGTGTAAAATAGCCCTTGTCCAAAGCATTCTTGGATGTAATTTGAACAGGTGTGTATTCGCCTGAGGGAGACAACTCTCGTACCTCAATCCATGCTACTACATCATGTCTCTCTGCCGTCAGCAACTCCTCTTCAGAGATACGTTCTAATGAGCCAAGGGTAGCAGAGTCAGCTATACTGCTTCCCGAAGATGAATGAATCGATTCGGCAGAGTTCTCGCTAGAGGAAATACGAGAGGGTTTTTCCCGTTGATCGTCCCATCGTTCATGTTGCAAAAGTACACGAGGTTGTGCCTGACCAAAGACTTCAAACGTGACAAACCCATGCATAAGAACATTCAAGACATTTTGAGTGACCACAAGAGAGATTGTTTGCGTGAAATCCAATTGGACAGGGTTGTTTTCGAAAAAGCTGACAGGTTCGGTTGTAAAGAATTTTTCAGCAGGAGAATAAGAGGGAATACCTCCAAAAGAAGAAAGTCTGAATTGAACATGAACATCTGTATACTCTAATTCATTGATGCCACTAAACTCGATAAGCTTGATTTCAAACAACAGGTTTTGACCCACAGAGAGGGTTGTATGGTCTTCCATGTTTTTTTGGCTATGCTTATTACTGCTGTCGTCATCACTATCATCATCAGTATCCTGCTCATTTTCTGGGAATAATGGTTGGGGAGAGGATGAAAGCAAAGGATGTCTTGATTCATGATCTCGTACGGCGACAACAGCTCTTGCTAGTGGTGATATGAGTACCTTTAGCTTTCCTTTCAGTTGACCAGTGAACTGACAGATGATATCATAGGAGGATTCATAAGGTTTTTGATAAACTAAATTGGACATTGGAATATAAGTGACACCGATCAGAGTATATTTTGGACTAGGAATTTCAAAGAAAGGATCCTCCCAATTGAAATGTTTTCTGTAAGAAGGCTTATCCATAAAATTGTACAGATTTCGCATTTTGTGTAGCCTTTGCTTCAATTTTTCAATGGACCACAGGTAGATGACTCCATTCTTCTTATCAATAACCCGTATACCAATACATGGTTTTGGCATCGATATCAACATGATGTCCTCGTCTGCTTCAAATTGGTGTTCCCAATAAGATAAACTTGGCTCATTCTCAATAATTGCAAATTGATAGATGATTTGCTTATTTAATTCCCTTGCAATGATATTAGCCTCTTTTAACATGACTGCATTTGTAAGAATAACCTCTGCCATGTCAACTATACGTAGCTTTTTCCATTTGTGTAGCACCTTGCGTATCAACTCAATCTCTCTTTCAGTAAATGGTGGCTCTAATCCAATCATATCTTCTGATTGCTGTTGCTGAGAAAATTGTCTTGACATCCTGTTTATCTCTGCTTCATATATTATCCTTTGATCATCAAGTCTCTTCTTGTTCTTTTCTTGCTCTTGTTTTAACTTTTCTTCCAATAAAAGTTCTGAGTTTGCCATTGTAATATCTGTATATACACTCTCTCCTCCATCATCCATCATTAGTGCATTCGCTAAGGATGAGTTTCTATAGGAATCTCTTGTTGTAGTTGACTCATTATCATCATTATTTTCTGTTCTACTTTCACATCTTGTGCGTCTAGAGTTTCTTATTTTTCCTATGCCATCGTACAATTTCTCTAGCTCTTCATCATTTAAATCGCTCAAATTAGATTCTGCTGAATAATAGTTTAACACTGCTTCTCTTCTAGCATAGTTCCAATCAATGATCTCTGACCCAAGCATTGCTGTATCCGTTATAGGTGATTCTGGTGGTATATTATTATCTATTGCTACTTTTTGCAAATCTCTTGCCTTTCTAACTTCTTCTGGGTTATTAAATCTAAATATGTGAAAGAAGCCAAGGATAATACGATATCCACTTTTTAATTGCTTTGGTTCGGTGATTCGCATACCATTCACCAAAATGAGCGAATCAACACCCGGATGTAAAGTGACAACTCCATTGTTATTTTCAAATGTACAGTGTTCATCTTGGATATTAGGCCCACTTAAACGAATATCTGCAAACACATCGCTGTGCATCCTACCCAGTTTAGTCATGCCTGGCTTGATTTGATACATTAAGCATTCTGACATGAGTGGATCTTCGTTCAAATTAACAATGAATGGTATTGTCTTGGGTGCATAAACTCCTGTTTCGTTCTTTTCTATAGTAATACCAAGCTCTTTTAAGGTCTTTTCTCTTTCCAGATGAATTTGCTCTGTCTTTTTTAGTTTCTCTTCCCAACTTTCATTCAAATTGGCCAACAGTTTCTCTGAACTTTGTAGTTGTTCAATTATCTCTTCTTTCGTCATCTTCTTTACTTTCCCAGAGCTGTCTTTAATTTCAATTTCTGATATACTTTGCTTAGGTGCAGCGGGGGCACTTAATGATCGACTTGCAGTACTTGCTGTTCCACTAGCTTTATAAGCACTTGATGCTGTTAGCTGTTCTACTTCTTCTGGTGCATAGGTCCTCAATCTGTCACGTAGTACTTCCAGTTCATCTTTGAGATCTCGAATCAATTTAGCATTTGGATCTTCATTGACAACCGCTTTGTTCTTAATCTTCTTTGCTTGATCAGCATATCGAAGCGTACTTAGTGTTTCATCGTAGTCACACTGAGAAATAGCTGCAATCATTGTTGTTTTTGAATTTCCTCCCAATGAATCTTTTAATAACCAAGTTAAAACCTACATAACACTATTTAATCAGATAACTCCAAATGCCACACATATACTTCTGTATACCGAGTCTCTGTAAGGAATAAACACTTCCTTTTTCTTTCCTTTCTTGCCCTCCCCTTGTGTAGACTGTTCGGCTAAACCAGCGATAACTTTACCAAGTGTAGTCAAGGATCGATTGATATTGGCTCCTTCTTTAAGTCTTGCGCCTGTAGCACCTGTACTGTTTGCTCTTTCACTTCCTGCTAAATCAACAAGACTGATACGTGCTACTTTTTCGGTCTCTAGCTTTGTAAGTTCGTCTAATCTCTTTTGGGTCAAAATAAGGGTAAATACAGCATGAGATCGAGAAGACGTTTCATTCATTTGAGTTGCTGCTACTGTACGTGCCTGAAGATTTGATTAAATCCTTGCTACAACATCTGCATTTTTTTTAGTACCTTGTTTCCTTCATCCATCAAGTTTTCAATGTCTTCGAATGAAGAGACGACTGACTTTGAAAGATCTTCGACATAAGGACCCAAGGAAGGATGTTCACGTACTTTGAGATTTCCTTTATTTTTTGGATTTAGCAGATCGCGTACTTTTTCATTATAAATTTCGATATAAGATACTTCAACTCGATGCGTTAAGTTTGGGTCTTGATTTCCATGAATTCTATCGAATAATGCAGAACAGGTACGAGGTATGATACCTTTATCTTCACCATAACCCATCATTGAGTATGATTTACCAGCACCAGTTTGACCATCTACAATATAAACATTAATAAAAAGACAAAAGCAAGAAGAAAAGGATGATGTGTAAAGAACGCACATGCAAAGATACAACAATTATATCCATCAAATGCATGATCCAATAAATCCACACCCAAATCATTGTAAACTGTTTGCTGGTCTGCATAACGTGGGTCATTTTTATCGGCAGACCAATAAGATTTATCAAATGTAAATGCTTTTACATCTTCAGAATCTTTTCCAGTTTTTAGTTCAGGTGGCCTTGTAATAATCGTTTGATCTCCATCCATACGAATCAACCCAACTGCTCCTCTTGCAATTTCTATTCAATATCCATTTTATAATAAAAGTATTACTTTTTATAATTTATTAAATAAAAAATTGTATATAAAAACCTCTTGAGTTCATAGGTCGACAACGTACAACAACTTGTATATTTCCTCCTCCACTCATTTTTGTTAAAGTATTATGCTTGGACTGTTGTTATAGTTACAAAAAAGAAAGAAAGAAAGAAAGGGGTAAAATAAAGAAAAAAAAGTTTCCAGATTGCTATTAATCATGTCTGGCTTTGAAATTAAATAAACAAAATTTGTATCTCACTGAATCAGTGTGTAACACTTGCTTTAAACCTGAAAAAAAAAAAAAAAAAAAAAAAAAACAAATGACAGTAATTTTTTCTTTTTGGGTGTAAATAAAAATATGAAAACAGAATAACTTCTAGACTATATCTTATACCCCCCTTCCTCATTTGCTTTCTGTATAGTAATCAATAATCTTCTTTTAAGAAGCATAAACTCTGTAACTTTGTATCTTGTCTGATTAAAGCTGTACAAAGAGGCTGTGTTATCATAGTTCTTTTGAAATTCTTTCAGCTATATGCACTTTTGCAAATAAGGTAATATATAAAAATTGCATGAATATTTGCTTTTGTTGCAATGTCCTTCCACTTGTATACAATATTAGAATTCAGAAGGAAAAAAAAAGGATTTCAAAAAGACTGTATCCAAATTTATTGTGTATTCCGTTTACTTGAAGCACAAATAACGCTTTTTCTTACATATATTTTAAAATAAAATTTTGAAAGTTTTAAATATATTCTTTATAAATCCGACCAATTTCCTTTACTTGATATAAATTAAAGGTTATGGTTGGAAATGTCTATAGTATCTTATGCGTTTGCAAAAAGGATAATATTAAAGTAAGGGTCGGGTTTACAAATTAAAGCATTTCCAAATGTGGAAGTTGCCATTTTCTTTTTCTTTTTTATTCATTTTTTTTTTTTTTTTTTTTTGTACTGCTTTTGATGTTCTTTCGTCAATTCCAAAAAACCAAGAAATTTAATCTTCACACATCAACTCGAAAGAATTATGCCCTACTAGTACGACCAAACAAATCACCATTGATACAGCGCCAGTCGTGTTACGGTCCTTTTATGCAACCTCCTTTGCGTCGACATGTTCGTTTACCACCAATACCTAAACCACCAAGTAAGTACGAGCTATTAGTGCATGCTCGAGGAGCTATACAGAGAATGAAAATTCGAATAAAGTACCCGCTTATGAAACAAATGAGGCCTTTCAATCTCAATGATATCACAGCTCTTTTTTCTTGGGTTTTTGTCGGTCACACGATTTGGCTCATTGTTGGCACAACAAGTTTTATTAGTCTAGTAATCTGGACAGGAAACTCCTTTCAATTTCAAGGTGAATGGGTTTATTACCTATTTTTTTTATCTCTTTTTTAATCAAGTATCCTCATCTTAGAATGGATGATGAAAAAGACGGGTCAATTTCTTTCGCTTACCACTGGAACAACCGTCTCTTTTGAATCAGCTACGCCTAATTGGAAAGATGGAAAAATCAGGTTTTATAAAGTTCATGTGTCTTGTATACCACGATCAGAACAAGTCAAATTTCAGCAGGGCACTCAAGAAAGGAACCCGGTTATTGTTCCAGGGGATTTATTTTCAGGAATTGAATTAGACCAAGACGAGATGAAGAATGAAAAAAGATTAAAGAGGATGCCTTGGTTTGATCTTACAGCCGATACAGTTGAAGTAGAGTTGAGTTTATTGAGGTGGATGGAGGGTAAAGGTGTAATAAAGAATGCAGCTGTCAAAGGGATTCGAGGAATATTAGACAACCGAAGAGGAGGGTGGAATAAGCATTTGCCATGGAATCCAGAATTGGTTAGAAAGGGTCGTATACCTAGTCATTTTGAGATGGAACGACTATCAATGGATGATGCGTCAGTTACGGTCTATATGCCAGGTGGATTTAGACCGTTCCCTATCTCAATCATTCAAGCGCAGTTCAGCCAATTCAGAAAGCAGTGGTAAGTTGATAAGCAATTTCGCGATTGTGTAAACAGTGGACGATAACGCGATTATAATAGGCTTCTTTTTGACATATTATGTGCAGACTTTATTGTTGGATCTATAGACACAAGCATTTTGAGTATACATACACCGCAAATAGAGAAAAGTGTATTCGAGTATTCAGATTTGGAGACCAAGGGCACTGCACCTGATTTAACAACCTATTATCCATACAAAAAATTTGACCCTCAAGGTGTACTTGTTGGTGGAGAAAACAAGGAGTTTGGTTTGTTGACAGACAAAGGCATGAAAGAACATGGGTATCAACGAAAATCACGGATAAGAATTACCAATCTTAGTCTAGATCATGCACATCGTTTTGGAGAGGGGCCACCCCAATGGATTGCTTCAGGAACTATGGATTTTTGTGCAGATATTTACGCGCCAGACGAATCATTACAAAAAGGCCCACCAAGTATTTGGAAAGCTGTACTAGAGACTATCAATAGTATTTTCCACATTCCGTCATTTTAGGATTGGGCAATGGCAAGCAGATCGGCTTGGGTGAGCCTGTGAAACCATACAAAGACCCTAATTTAGACAAAAAATTCATTATGGATGTTGACGTTCGGTTCAAAGATGTCAAGGGATCTGTGCCGCGCAAGATTCCTAAATTTAACTATTTAAGTAGCACAATGTTACGCCCTGTAGTAGCTTATATTAATCACAACCGAACCCTTGTACCCATCAAAGGTCGTATTATCATGGACCTGGAGAACTTTAATGGAGCCTATACTATCAATGATGCAACTCTTGGCCAAAAATTCAATGAATGCATATCAAAAGGATTTATAGATCTGGTCAAAGACCATCAAGAAAGGAATAGACGTTTAAAACAAATTGGGATCTGGAGTTTCCGTGAAATAGTACGTAACATGGTTGTTCTTCATGATACACTAAAAGGTGGGACAACAGCTCGTGGATTTTGGAGTTATTTGGGACAATAAAATAATGAGTTTATGTCTTTTTTTTTTTTTTTTTTTTTTTTTTTTTTTTTTTTTTTTTGGCAAACTACTAGCTTTTTCATATTAAACAATTTCAACAGGAAGTATATCAATAGCTGGCAGATGGATATTAATACTATGAAGAGCAATAAGTTTAGTCAATTCTTGTGCAGAAGAAGGTACAGTAATCGAAATGTAGGTCCATCTTTTAAAAGAGCATATCCTAAGGAAAATGTTCAATGGGTTATTAAAGAACAGATTGGCTGTTTTATTACCTTGAGAACCTGTTGAAATTTAAATAATAAAAGAGAAAAAAAAGTTAAGGCACAAAAGTAAAGTACTATATAATGCATATATTGTGCTTATCACAATAACTATATAGCTAAACCGTCTAAACTTTTCTTAACGATTAGATAGATTTCTAGTATATAAAGAGCTAACTGCATAATATTTTCAAATCTTTTGATAGCTTACATTGCCCAGACACTGTCAAAATTGCTGAGACTGTTGAAAATAAGAAAAAAACTGAGAGTAATTTTCATTTGTAAATAATAAGGTGAAATATGCATTTTCTTTTAAATAGTAAGCTAAATACTACAATAACAACAACCAGAGTATGTCAAAATGAACTTATCAACAGATTCCTAGGTTTAGTTTCTTGATTTCAGCATTTATTTTTATAGTCAACATTTATAAAGTCTTATGCAAATGCATGCAGTGCCCCTGACCTTGTACCTCAGTCAAGATGTATTTCATATTGCAAATTTCTCTGTTCTATACAGAATCGTAATATGGCAAAGCAGTACAAAGAAATCATACAGATAAATGCTAAGATATACTTAAATATACATCATATTGTGTCGTTTTTGTAATGTGATTTTTGTACTAGAGATAGAAAGGTAATGATCACAGCATTCAAAATGACCACCAACAGCCTCAGGTGCAATGTGAAAATATGTAATCAAGAATTGATAGTTTAAAGCTTATTACCCAAAAATCGAGCATGACGATCCGAATACTATTGCTAGTATTCTTTTATAGATGAACCTTCTGTATTGAATGATTTTCATGGGAAACAAGCCTCGTACTGCTTTTATTCATTCAACTAAGGCTGCATGAAAAAAATAGTGATAATCAGGTATACGCACGTATTGGATATATCTTCTTTTGGTATATTATCAATCTAAGATTTTCTCTCTATCTCTGCATAGTTACATTTGCTCTTATAAACACTTTTAATTCCTTAGATTTTGTTGCTCTTATCACCAGCTAAAAGTGGATTTATTAGCAATGCTAAGCAAAGCTCTTATGTTACTGCAAAACAAGGCGGATGTTAAATTGAACATCGCATACATTTATTTTGCGTTGTGCATACGAATGCTTGGGGTCAAACGAAGTAACATTATGGTGTCTTATTAACCGTATTCATAGTCTGGTACTTCTTGCCAGATAGAGAGACACATATCTTGACAGGAAGCTGTAACTGGAGCGTATACAATTGATTATTATGCTTTAAGCTTTATATATAGTAATTATTGCATTGATGTCTCTTGTCTATATCTAGAATTCAAAGCTGGACTGTATATAATTACCATTTTATTGGCTTTATTCACTGAACACTCATTGAAAAGCTGAGGTAAATATGCCATAAGTGGATACTCTTTTGTAAAAAATGAATTACAAACAGAAACGTTTCGAAGCTAAACGATCACTTGCGAACAAGAGTTCGACTCTTGCACTGGGAAAAGTTCTAAATAAGGACGTATCTTTACTGTCAAAGGATTTCTTTAATGACTTCTTTTGATTTGGAAATTGTAATCTTTTTAAATCCAAGCGATGAAAAAGAAAAAAATACGGTTAATAATTTAGACTATTTTACAGTATATATCCATGTAAACTTATAATCGCAGCTTTTTAAATCTTCCTGATGAATATTCATCTTACATTAACAGTGATTACACATGATATATGCTTTGACTTCATCAGTCACTGTGGCAAGTAGCCTCCTCAAAATTCTTATTTTTGAAAGAAAAGAAACGAATACGTGAGCTAACACGTGTTTCATTATAAGAAGCTGACGATCATACTTTGAAATATGAAAGAAGTGACGCATTATAACATGCCACTATAGTTCTCTTATCGATTTCAAGTAGATGGCATAGGTCTTAGCCTTATCCAAAGCGTAAATCGTGTCGGCCTAAATGTGGTTTGCATGGATCCAGCCAAAGCAGAAGAAACAAAAAGATGAATATTGTATACGATAAATAAAAATATTATTGAAAATGGCGTGAGACCGCATGAGAAATAGAACGATATTATTTACCTTAGTTTCTTAAAAATGACTCTCGATGAAATGGACAAGCATCTGCACATGAAAGGACATTATGTAGTCATGGATAATGCGCCTATTCACACACATGAAAACATAAAAAAGTACATTGAGTATCGAGGATATAAATGTGTATATCTTCCTACTTACTCTCCTGAGCTCAACCCAATAGGACAATTCTGGGCAGTGGCAAAGAGCAAGGTGAAGCGTCATCGGTTTTTGCAGCAAGATACTTTGTCAAAAAAAATCACGGAAGCTTGTAACAGTGTGGAGAAAAGTCACTTCAAAGGTTTCGTTTCGCATTCTTACAAGTGCTGGGATAAATGTCGAAATAGGCAACCTATATAATGACCATAAATGAATGTGAGATAAAACAAGGTAAGTAACGATCAAAAAAAAAAAAAAAAAAAAAAAGAAAAAAATGGGTAGGCTGGTTGGACAGCCTGCTTTTTTTCTTCTTTTTCTTCTGCTCATTGTTTTTTGTTTTTTTGTGATTCTGCCATTGTAATGTCAGCATCCACTCCCGTCAATCTGGTCAATCGTTGCTTTCATGACGAGCAATGTATTGTGAACTTTATTTCACCACAAAGCCTTCGGAAACATCTGATCAATTTGCACAAGTTTACATTTCCAATGCGTCTGCCCACCCTACGCTGATTCAACAATGAGCAATGGTTATTGCTGCTCTGTGGATATAATGACCAAATCATGAAACGGTTTGCATGTCCATTCTGTGTTGCGCACTATGATGAATTGAATGCCCTCAGGATTCATTTTTACGCTGACCACAAAGGCTTTCTCCCTGATAGAAGGCATGGACCTGGCTACATTATCAGTAGCAGCAGCAGCACCACATCATACAGTAATGAAACCAACGCATCATCCAGCAACAACGCAACCTCTACCGAGTTGTTTTCAACAGCTGATCAGGACAATTTCCTTGGCACAAGCGTCAGTTATTCGGGCGATTCTCAAGACCAGGATTTCTCTGAAGTTGGGAATAAGCGCACTCACGACGAATCTCTCTTGCTGGATACAATCTCTATTGAACCATCACCACTCAGTGAGCACTTATTGACGAGCGATTTCGATGTGTCTGACGCCTTCTACAAAATGCAACTTTCTCTGAAAGAATACAAGTGGAAACTGTCTTTAGAGGATCATTTACATGCCATTCTTGCGTCGGGATCGATCTTGCTGTTGTCGCCCCACAGATATCCGGACAAATTGAAACCATTCATCCACCGTGACAATTGGCTTGCCACCATTCAGCTCATCAAAAACAGATACAAAATCAATCGGTTGCCCATGCCTGTTAACACCGTAGCCAACATTCTTGCTGTGATCGACAAGCTCACTAGTGGCACTATAGTAGCCGCTCTATTTAAGAGTGGCCAAAATTTTTGGCCGCCCTTAAATAGAACATACCCTTAAATCGAAATTCGTAGCTGTTAAAAAATTGAACACACTTAATATGTATTGTAGCTACATTATAGACATGTTTGTACAACATATTTCCATATATGCCACTGTCGGTTGGTAGATTTGGTAATTGTGTAAGGACATTAACAAATCAAAACTTGCTTAAGACTTGATCAAAGTTGCTAGAAGGATAATATACGAGTCGTAGACTCAAAATAATTTTGATGAGAATAAATATGACATAATAATAAACGTGTACGCCTTTCTATTTCTCAAAAAATTGAGTTTATGGATCAAAATGCTACTGGTCAGCTTAATGAAACAGAATTAGGTGAATAGGCTATGAAGAAATTCAATTTAGATCAACCACTTGCCCAACAGACTATATCAAACATTCTCAACAATGCTGAAATGTTATATAGTAATATTAATGTTGTCAAAAATGGTAAAAGTCTAAAAACAACACGCTATCCTCAACTTGATGATGAAGTAGTAAAGTTTATTGCAGACATGAACAATAACAATCTGCCAGTCAATCGAGGTTCATTTCTTCGATATGTAAGACCTATTGCTTGAGTAAAGTATAGAATCCTTGAAAATGAAATTTCATTTTTTTCTGAATGGCTCACCAGACTTTTTAAGCGAATTGGAGTAAAATGCAGGCTAATGCATGGTGAAAGTGCCTCGGTAGACATCACTTCTGAAAACATTCAGAACGAATTGAGGAAGATGGAAGAACTTCTTGGACTATATGATCCTATAGATATCACGAACTTTGATGAAACAGGTTTATATTACCAGCAACCACCAAAAAGAACCATATGTTCCGAGTCGCTTGATGGCCTAAAAAAAGTAAAACTCGTCTGATAGTTGGATTGCTCTGTAACTCGGATGGGACTTACAAAGGGAAACCAATTGTTATCGCACAACACAAGAGCCCCAAATGTTTTAAAGCAAGAGCTAATTTGTTGTCCATGACTGCCATTGGAAAAAAAACATGAAATTGAATACCATTATTCTACTAATGCTTGGATGACAACATATGTGAAAAAGTTAAATGTTGTCTTTGGAAGACAGAATCGAAAAAATTGCTCTTCTTTTGATAATGCGTCCGCTCATAAAATAAGAATTCTGCTCAACAATATCAAATTGATATTTCTCCTAGCAAACACGGCTAGTAAGCTACAGGCTCTTGATGCAGGTAGCCTATTATTTGTTGATAAAATGCTATATAAGCTGACTTTTTGTTTTACAGTTTTCTCATTAATGTTTTGTATACACAGGAATTATTGACAACTTTAAGACACACTTCCGAGCCCAGCAGTACGACCGTGCTTTATGTCTGTATATCAGTAAAAAGTTGGATAATCCGAATGTTTACAAAATGGATCAAGCTCAGGCTATGTTTTTTCTAGCTAATGCATGACTTAAAGTAAAACCAGAAACAATAAATGGAATGCTCCCAGATCTCCCCAGGAAATTTGACAACAAAGTTACTGATGTTAGCCAGTTGAACCTTGAAGCAGATGAAAGCGAGATGATAGTATGTTATACAACAAGTGCTACTAATAATGAAGAAACGGCAGAAGACAACATAGATGAAGCAGAAGAAAATGATAATACAGAGCAAGATGAGCAGCGTGTCGATATAGTAGAGTGTAAGAAACGGTTGAAAGAAGCCTATGAAACTATTCTCATGTACAAATTTCCTTTGGACGATCTTGATTGTAAATTACACCGCCGAATTCGAATGAGATTGGCTGACTTAAATAAGTCAAAAGAGCAAACAGATCTTCGATCTTATTTTACAAAGTAAAAAATTTATTGTTAGAGTGCTCCAAAAAACTATCACTTATAAAAACTTTTTCTATTTAGTGGTAAAAAATATTTGCGTTGCACCCTTAAATAGAATAGTGGTATAGTGGCATTAATGCTGGTGACCTATGTCGTTCTTTAGATATACACTCATAAATAGAAAATACCCTTAAATCGAACACCCTTAAATAGAGCGGCTACTGTACCAGCAAATACCCTTAAAGGCTATTGATGCTCTATCGCTTTCTGCACACGAATCCAAGTTTGCCGAGGCGTTGTGTTCCTTGATCCGCAAACTCCCACCTCTGCCCATCGAAGAAGACGCGAATGAATCCGAGTTGTGCTCGAGGTTTGTTGAATAATTTCTTTCTGATCTTTTTGACGATCCCGATGCTGGTGTTTATTTGCGTTGGACCAACGAAATGACCCTAGAAGCGAAAAAGTACGGACTCCAAGAGAGTCTTCGCCCTGATCTTTGCATCACAGAGTGTTATGGTGTCAAATGGAGCTCGACCTTTGGTTACGGAGAGGTAAAAGTATCTAACCAAGCGGAAGATCATCATTTGGTTTGTTGTGATCTCCTTAGGATTGCAACGTTCTACAAGAATGCCCTTGGCAAGCAGAACTTCGATGGCATCCTGGGAATCCATATTGCTGGTCGAACGATTACTTTTTACGCCCTACTTTTGCCTGCCATGCGCTTGTATACCATGCTCAGGTTAGCCGAGATCAGGTTACCAGACAGCCTTCAAGGTTTAGCGTCCTTCGTGACGGAATTGCCCTGTATCATGAGTGTCCTGGAGGTATTTGATAACCTGTGCGTGCCCACAAAGGATATCAAACGCACCATCGATTATCACGCCCCTATGGCATCAATGTCGCTGTTCCAACAACTCTATTCGTCTTCCAAGAATCGAAAAAGAGCATGCCATTTAAAGCTTCGACATAATTAGGTCATTTACGATACCTAAATCTCTTATTCCCTCTCTGCCCCCTCTTTTTCAAACTTAGCTGAATCGTAATCAATAGTTTGGAAGGCAAATAAAAAAAAATGGAAACATTTTGATTGCAAACACCCCTCCTGTGCAACCTATCCAACCAGCCTACCCATTTTTTTTTTTTTTTTTTTTTTTTTTTTTTTGATCGTTACTTACCTTGTTTTATCTCACATTCATTTATGGTCATTATATAGGTTGCCTATTTCGACATTTATCCCAGCACTTGTAAGAATGCGAAACGAAACCTTTGAAGTGACTTTTCTCCACACTGTTACAAGCTTCCGTGATTTTTTTTGACAAAGTATCTTGCTGCAAAAACCGATGACGCTTCACCTTGCTCTTTGCCACTGCCCAGAATTGTCCTATTGGGTTGAGCTCAGGAGAGTAAGTAGGAAGATATACACATTTATATCCTCGATACTCAATGTACTTTTTTATGTTTTCATGTGTGTGAATAGGCGCATTATCCATGACTACATAATGTCCTTTCATGTGCAGATGCTTGTCCATTTCATCGAGAGTCATTTTTAAGAAACTAAGGTAGTGACCCGTTACAGTTCCTGAGCTTACATATCCGTCAGCCTTTCTCTTCTTAGTAGGTCTCGGTTTTTTCACACCAATTTTGATTAAACCTGATGCAGAGATAGCTCCCAATATCGATGTTGTGTTTGCTCTCGTAGTAGGTCGGGTGACAATGGTACGCGTACCTTTTTTGGACCAAGCCCTTGAGTGTTTCATATTGATATCAAAAGCAGACTCGTCAAGGAATACGCAATTCGTCAGGAAGTTCATGTCTGTATTTTCCCATTTGCTAACCCGTTTGCATCGCTCATCAATCTTTGGCGGACTGTTTCTTTCAATAGAGTGAAAACCTGCTTTCTTCAGCGAAAGATTGCATTCACTTCTCATGAAATTATAAACCGTGCTTCGTGAAACTTTAAGATAATTGAATCGATTCAACAAATGTTCAGTCACTTGAGCAACAGCAGCAGAAGGATTAGCATCAATAAACTTGACAATAGTCATTTTATGCTCATCATTCAAGACACATTTGCGACCAACTTGCTTAGAAACATCAAAGATACTATCGGGACGCATATTGTATTGCTTAACACATCTCTGAGCAGTTCGAATGTGAATGCCAACTGCTTTGCTGCTGCTGATGTACTCATACACTTTTCAATCTTCAGATCGAAAAATCTGGTCTTATCCTGAACAATATAGCGCACATAATCACGCTTTATGCTTGAATCCTTCATATGAACGTCTTCGTCTTTTGCCTTTTCCATCAACATTGGGCAAGTCGAGGAAGACTCACTAGACGTTGCATTTTTCAAGTATTCAGTATGAGTTGCAATCGCCTCAACGACATACTCCATCGTCTCAGGATCTCCATTCTCATCAACGACATTTCCATGTCCGTCTTTAAAAATATACTCATGTTAAATTGTTAAAAACTGGAAGAAAAAAAAACATCACCCAAAAGAAAAGGTCTGCCTGCTTTTATATTTTTTCCAGTGCCAAGAAACCACGGTGGCACGACATCATTTTCAAAAGCACACGAGATGATTTCTAAAAATACGACTTTCTTTTTTGAACATGCGAAATTGATGTTGATTACGCAACAACATCATTTTTGATTGGCTAGCGACACCAATTTTGACCCTGTACGACATTGCTTGTTGGAAGCACTGTATTTTTTGGAGAAATAAGATATAATATTTCGTGACGTCACATGTATATCATACATTTTGATTGGATGTATACTGCCCAACATCAGGGATATCAAAACTTTTTTTTAATCTTTTTGCTCTAAAATAACACCTTCTCAATGTTTTCACCCGCTATAAAGAAGAGCGTAAGGTTCATTAATTTCAGTTTCAATCCAAGATTTTTAAAACCTAATTATAGTTTTCTGTTGCTGCTGCCGGTGCTGTTTGGGCTTCTACCACAACTGTTGCTTTTGCCGAAGAAAAGAGAACAAAGGTATTCATTTGTTATGTAATTTTACCCGTAATCTCATCCTTTTATTTTCTCGCTTTTAAAATAGCCTAGTATCTATGATGAACCCGAGCCACAAGTGGTCATTGTCGAAGCACCTACAAAACTCGAAGAACATGTTTATATCGCTCAAAAATATGCTAATGAAACTTTAGAGGAAGGAAAGGTCAGAAAATAGTCTTCAAGATAAAATTTTCAACAGTCTAATATATCTTTATACTTAAATAGGGCCATGTTAACGGATGGGTTCAAAAATACCAACAATTGGAAAACGAAGTTACCAGTAAAGCAATACTAGATTGATTTTATTTATCATTTGCTGACTTGACATTTGTTTATCTTAGCAAATATTAAAAACACAATTGACAAAGATGAAGAGCTTTATCCCAATGCTTTGTATGTTGGTGTTGCTGCATTAGCTGGTACCATTATTGCTCGTAATAGTAAGTAAACTATATTTAAAAATATAAAGAAAGCCGACATATTCTTATTCTGATTAGGAAATATTGTTCTTCGTTTCTTAACTTCAACCACATTGGCTGTTGGAACGTCATACTACTTACTTCCCAAAACTACTTCTAATGTTTTCCAGCATCTTGAAAGATTGGAAAAAAGATATCCTCAACTTCAAGCAGCTCATCAAAGCGTCAAGGACTCAGTTGACGATGTCTACAAACAAATCGACAATACAGTAGTACAATTGCGTGGTGCTGTTGATGAAAATGCCACCAAGTTAAGAGAACAAATTGAACAAAACACTCAATTGGTAAAGAATCAAGTTAACAGTGCTGTTGGTTCTACCAGTACTGAGGCAAAGGGCAAATTTGAAGAAGTTAAAAAGAACGTGGAAAGCATGTATTCAACAAGATCTAACGTAAGACTAGTAAACCCTATATAGAAGCATGATCTAAACTTTTCTTCTATTATAGCCCGGTGTTGAGGAAACTTTGAAAAAGAACAATTAAAAAAGTTATTTAGAACATTTGTATTAAGCACATCTTCTTTGTGTAAAATTGTTTTTTGCTATTCAATTTTGTTAAGAGTGGTGGTTTTATAAGTTATATTAATCCAGTAAAAGATATTGGATTTGTTATAAAATCATTATGTTTGTTCTAGAAGCTGTCAAGTATGCATAAATAACGGGTGTTTTTAAAACTATAAATCAGTGCAATGCTCTTGCGCTTTAAAGCCTACTTTTTATGTCAGTTTTTTGATGCTTTAACATTTTGTTTCTAAAGAGCCCAATCGAATTTATCAAACGCATAGCCTTTACGTACGGTATTGGGTGTAGTTTTAGATTTACAAAGTGGGGAAATCTGTGTAACAATGTTTATCAACCTTACGAAATCCAACAAGTTTAAATTCTTTTCTCATTTCTTACTATCAAACACACACAGTATCTCATTATATATTATGTAAATACTTATACGCATTTGACTCTTTCTCTTGTTACAGAAAACTCGGTAAAAAAATTTAATCCATGCTTCGGAAGGTATCGGCTAAGGGATGTTCCGCATTTATCCACTTATGCTGCCCTTATCATCAGCAAGTTCCATATTCTCATTCAATTAAGGGCAATAAACTGTGTCGGCAAAAGAAGTCTCAAGATTATTTTTGTATATGAAAGATAGTGCAAAATAAAAATACAAAAGTGAATTTATATTTCTGATATTTGCACGTTTTCATTTTCACGTGACAGCATTCCGACAAATCTCTTTATTTCAATTTACATGAAGCCCAAGTACAATGAGCCAACAGCAGTTCCTGCTAAAACAGCATAACCAGTGGTGTAAACACTCTTAATGTCGAGACACTTTCCGATATCCCAAACCTATTTCGTTTTCAAAAGTTATTAGAAGTGTTCTTTTTTTTTTCCAATTTACTGAACTTACCAAGTGTCTGATGCCATTAAGGCTATGGAATACGAAGGGAGCAGCAACAGTTGTCTTGGCAATGACCTTAGCAGCAACAGGAGCAGCAGCAGCAGCAGAAATAAGACTGGCAGAATCAATAGGAGCACCCAAGGCAGGAGCAGCCAAGTAAGCAAGAGCACTCAAATAGAAAGCTAATTAACAAATTTTAAAACATGCAATTCACATCGAATTTTTTTTTAGTTTTACCACCACCAACAGCGGCACCTGTAACTCTGTGAGCTCCAGACAAGTACCAAGTAATTTGTGGTTGATAAATGGACAAGTGAGGGGAAACGGGACGAACTTTACGTTGTTGACGCAAAAGTTCTGATTCGGCAGCAGCACATTGCTCCTGAGTCTTGCGTGTAGCATTGAAGTATCTATTAAAAATGGTTAATACATCCTTTGTATGCATTCGCTTTTTTATTTCTACCTTGCACCGAAAGCAGGAGCAGCAACAGTGTTTCTGAAAATAGCAGGGTCTAAACATGAATAATTAGTAAATATTTACTTTTCATTGAGTTTCATTAGTGTTTTACTTTGAGCAACTGTCTTCAATACGGAACGAGTAGCCAACATTATTGTAAAAGACAAGAGTGGGGTGTGAAAATGTGGAGAAAAAATGACAACAAAAAAGCTAGGGGCTCCTTTTTCTATACTTTGACTAGTAGGCAATTAAAAATTCACGCCCAAAATGACACACCTTTTTCGACATATCGATGACGCAAGTCAAATTGTTGAAGTTCCGCCAGCCAAACAAGACAAAATCAAGAAGCGGCATGATAGTAAGCCGATCAATGTTCATTCATCAGTCGTTTTCATGAAATAGCCCTAAGAAAGGAAAAGACAGACAAATTTACAGTAAAGAGTGTCTTTACTGAATTTTGTATTTTTATTATGTCTAATGATTGGGTACTTGTATTTCCTACTTTTGTTTTTATTTTTTTTAAAACAATCATCATAGCGCGTGCCAAAACGTTGTGACAACATACTGTGTATAGATTTTAAGCTCTAGCTTTTAAATTAAGAGTTTGTAAGATCGTTTTATTGTTTGAACACTCTTAATTTCTTTTGATATCTTAAGACAATATTTATTTGAGCAACGTCTTCCATATCATTTTTTGTATGCTACAAGCGCAGCTCTGTTATCCTTTTTTCTTCGTCTTTATTGATTTAATCTACTAGAGTAAAAGCGCTATACATGCACAAGTAACATTAAAATATGAAATATGTCGCCTTGCTTTTGTATTTAGCTTATACATCATCTGCACTTTTATATCTCTAGTACTTAAGTTATTTTTTGTATATTTCATCAGAAAATAGTATAAACTATACAGCTATAGGAATTCAAACTGACATATATTACTTTTTACATTGTTTTTTAAATAACATTTGCCAATAGTGGGAGTGATGAATAAAATAATTGGGGTGTATTTAGGGATTGTGGCTTATCATTATTCAGGATAAAAAATTTTTTGCGAGGAGATCAGTTACATTAAGTGTACCTCAATACTTTTTTTAATCTTTCTCTCTTCTTCTTTTTTGTTCGTAATACATTATCATGGCTCACGCTAACGTTTGGAACTCTCACCCCAAGACCTTCGGCAAGGGATCTCGTCAATGGTAAGTGCCTTTTCATAAAATACAAGTCAAAAAGAAAGAAGCATTGTGCAATGTGGCTTATGTCATGAACAACCATTTCTAACATCATGTTTAGTCGTGTCTGTGCCCACCGTGCTGGTTTGATTCGCAAGTACAACTTGAACATCTGTCGTCAATGTTTCCGTGAATACGCCAGCGATATTGGTTTCAACAAGGTAAAATGACCAAGGAAGAGATAAATATACAGAAAACTAATACGGATATTTTCATAGTTCCGCTAAACATTTTTGTTTCTGTTATTTGATGCGCATAACATCACTTTTGTATTAAAAGACATGGGGCGTAAACAAAAAAAAAAACTTTAATAAAGACAAAAATTTAACAAAAGAACTTGATTTGATATGATTTTTGTCCTTGAAGTGAACCCCCAGTTATTGAAAACCATTTTATTACTTCTGCATTGATTTGTGTGCTTTCTTTTTTTTTTCATTAATATTATTTTTCAACAACGATGGAAGATTACCATTTATCCTTGTCTAACCCTTTTGTGCTTTTAACTGGTGCACTTTCTGCCGTAAGTTCAAAAGCTGGTTTCTTTGCAAAGACATAGTTTATAAGATTTTATATTTTTGCTTCATGTATTTTAGGCTGGTTGGTTAATTTTATTCATTGGTGGCTGCGTTGCTGCATTCCACGGTGTCATCTGGTGGATTATCATCTATGAGTTGGTTTTTGTTGTTGGTGTTATGGTTGTTCTTGGATTAGGTTTGCTTCCTTCTTTTCATAACATGGTATGATTTGTATACTTATTAATTGTTAAATAACCTGTGATTTCAATAATATCTGCTAGGTTTATCTTTTCATGGCAATTAGCATCGTTTACTTGACTTATGTCTGTCAAGCAGTCTTGAACGACGTCAATGCCAGTGGTGGCAACCGAGCTGCTGCTGCTGGTGCTATTATTTTAATCATTATGCAAGTAAGCGAGAATTGTTTGTAGGTTACTTCTTTTGAGTTCATTCCTTTGGTATATATAGTTTCTTTTAGCTTTCTTGTTAACCTCACCCGAAGACTCATGGTTCCGCTCTTTTGGCACAAGATCGGTGAACTATGGTGGTAATCTTTCTCATAGATTTGTTAACAGAGTCCGTTCTACTAACAAACCTATGTCCGGCGGTACTACCGGTGGTACTGGTATGCACGAGAAAGATTTGCCTCGTCATTATACCAATGATGATGAAGCAGATATTGGTGAAGCCACTTCACCTCGAGGTGAATTTGAGCCAGCCACTGCTTTGCATGGATGTAAGATTTGCATGAATTGAATCGATCGTAATTTTTTTTAAAAAAAACTTCATATATAATAGATCAGGGTAGCCCCGATGATCCTACAGAACTCTCCTTTGATAAAGGTGAATCCCTTGAAATTCTGGATAAGCGTGGAAATTGGTGGCATGCTCGTAAGCAAGATGGTACTACAGGCATTGTTCCCAGTAACTATGTAAGTTTTTCAAATTGATATCGCTTTTCATTTTTCTTATAAAATTTTTATAGTTTGAATAAAATAACTATGTTTCTGTATTCTAATAAACTTTTTTATTTTGAATAAAAAATTAATCACTTAAAAAAAGTTTTTTTTTTTGGTTTATCACTGAGATTTTCCAGTCTGAGCTTTTGTTATTTTCTTATTTGGTATACCAAGTACGGTAAGCCAAGTGATGGCCATCATAGTTAGTGATCCCACAGCATAGCACTTTCCTGGACCAAATATCCAATAGAGAGTACAAGCAGAAATAGGACCAAGCGATCTACCCAATTGACCATAACTACGGAATTTACCTAAGGCTCTTCCTTTTGACAAAGACTCACCGCATGTCTCATGGCATTGAAGACTAGCTAAACCCGTTAAGCCACTTACAACAGTTCCAGACGTAAATGCAAGGCATGTTACACCAGTGTACAACCCAAGCACAGGATGTGTAGCATCAGCGGTCTCTGCAAGACAATAAAAACCTGTGATACACATAATCATGCCTTGAATGACGATTGCTCTCTCTCCAAATTTTTGTATATTCCTTCTTACGTAACCACCCTGAATTAAAGCAGAAATGATACCCATGTAGCTTAATAATTTTCCCTGCTGCATATGACTGAAATCCAATACGTCAAATGTTAAGAAAACCAAGGTGAACTCCATGCCTGAAAAAATAAAAGAGAATACACCCATGATACGATTGAGTGACATCAAGGTTAATAAACGTTGCTGTATATCGCGTAAATTGAGTGGCTGTATGTCTGTGTCAATAGATGTTTGATTTAGACGCTGATTGGCCGTTTCCGGTAATTTAATATAAATATAAACTGTCTCAATTAACAAAAGAGCCAGTCCTACAAATGCTGCCATTGAGTAAGGATAGATACCGAATTTAACAAGGGAAGGAGATAGGGATGATAAGTCGATAGAAGCAAACCATGCACCAATAGGAGGCCCTAATGTAAAAGCAATAGCAAATGCGATACCCACAAGGGCCTTTCTTTGTATATAAATAAACCATGTACTAATTTATATGATATCTTTAGCACTTACCAAACTCTTGGATCTTTTTTCTGTTGTTGTAACATCAGAAATAATTGCTGTACTTAATTGAACGTTTCCTTCACTTAAACCAGCAACGATACGAGCCAATAAAAACAGGTTGAATGAATGGGCGAAAAGCCAAATGAGAGTAGAAAGTAAATTCCCAATCTATTCTCTTTTGTTAGCCTTTTCATTTTTCTTTTTTTTTTTTTTTTTTTTTTTTTTTTTTTTTTTTTTTTCCTTCTTTTTTACCATTGTGTATAACAAAACCGTGCGACGGCCCAGCCTATCGCTTGCACGTCCGATAATAGGTGATACGATAAATTGAAGTAAAGAAAATAATGAGCCTACCATTCCGCCTAGTAAGACAGTATCCCATTTATCAGTACCCGTATGTTTATTGGTGAGTTGCTTAAATTGTTCTAGCAGTTGCGATGCATAGCTTAAAATAATTCCCTTTTAAAAAAGAATTATTTTCAATTTTTTTTTATGCACCAGTAAACTTGCAGCTTTGTACCTGTTGCCCATTGAGTCGGTAATAGTTTAATAGTCTAGGAAACAGTGGAAGAATGAGAGTGAAGGCAAACAAGTCAATGAGCAAAGCTATAAAGACGGTGGAGACTATATTTTTTGTTTTGCTGGTGCCATTTTCCGCTCCGAGCCCCTTTGTCAAAGAAGTATTATAGTGCGTTTTGTCAGAGTCGGCTAATTTAATGTAAGGTTTCTTTTCGCCTTCAGTCAAACTATCCCATTTTTGACCTAAAATTTTATCAACTTCTTCAATACTTGCTTCTGGCGCTTCTTTTCTAATATAATCTTGGTTTTCTTGAGAAAAGAACTTGTATGCAGTCAAAACGCTTTTATGTTCCTTTCTATCGTCAAATTCGCTTCGGTCAAGATCAGTTACTTGAGCTGAATCTTTATTCATAATTGTATTAAAAAAAAAGAAAGTTAGGGAAAGAGAACCATTTCCGGAAATATTTTTAAAGCAGCGAGGATCACCTGACCTGGTTCAATTTCAACTCAAACAATGAAGAAAATAAAAGGGGAGTTCAATTTCGTTATTTTTTTCTTCTTTCAACTTATGCTTGATCCAGGCTAATTTGCAAAAGTCTATGTTGTGTTCCTAACCGATTTTCAAGTAATGAATTCTATTTTTAGCTTTATATTTTATGCTCTTTGATTACTAAAGCTTTTCTTTTTTATTAGAATTTATATTGATTCGTTTACAACAAAAAGCTACATTAACCACTTTCATCCCACTTTGAAAAAACCTATTACATTATACTCTTACTATTATAGATATCCTTTTCTTTCATCTTTTTTTTTTTATTAATTCCATCCACAATGTATACTCGTGCACATTCTCCCTTCAACACTACTACTAACAGACCCTTAATTAATCCTCCTACATATGTTGAACATAATGGATTGCGTTTTTTGATAGTAGACGCACCTTCTTCTAATAACTTACCACTTTATTTAAAGGTAAGCTCCTACATTACAATATAGATCTTGAATAATTAATCAGAACTATATTTTCAACTCATGACAGGAATTTAAACGCTGGAACGTGACAGATGTTGTAAGATGTTGTGAGGCAACTTATCCAAAAGAACCATTAAATGAAAATAACATTCAAGTGCACGATTTTGTATTTGCAGATGGTGAAGCACCACCTGCAGCTATCGTTGATGCATGGTTACAACTTATAAATGATAGATTTTTGACTGACGAACAAACACTAGCCGACGATAACGCATTATTGCCTTGTATTGCAATTCATTGCGTTGCAGGATTAGGAAGGTGAGAGGGTTCATTTGTGGTATAAAGAAATAAGCTTAATTTTTATATACAAACAGAGCACCTGTTCTTGTTACAATTGCTTTAATTGAAGATGGTATGCCATCATTAGATGCGGTTGCGTATATCCGAGAACGTCGTAGAGGTGCTATCAACAAAAAGCAGTTAAGATATATTGAAACTTATAAGCCAAGATCAAAAAGAAGCAAATGTATTATATCGTAATCAGATAATCTCCCCTTCATTTTGTTTACATAGAATCTTTTTTGTATCAATAATTATTTTTGTTGCTATGGAAATAATAAAACCATAATAAGGGTTTGGTCTATGGAATAGACTTGACATGCAAAATTTGAATGATATAAAATGGATTGATTAGTGTCTGATTTGTTTAATAACAAATATGATTGGCATGTATGACAAATTATCGAGATAATTCACTAATTGGTAAACAGATTTCACGGACTTCTCCCCTAACATGTTTCAAGCAATAATAAAGAAAAAAAGAAAAATGAGATATATTTTTATTATTAAGACCAAATAAACTCATCTTTAGTTGAATATCGTTAATAAAAGCATGAACATAAAAATCCCACAAAAGTTATTAAAAGGGTATCATAAACATAAACCTTATTATATGTCACACCGCTTGAAGTTGCTGATGCAGACGGGGAGCTTTCAACACTTGTGACAGCTATATTTGAGGAAAAAAGGAGAATTAAACTTAAATGGAAGCGTAAGAGTATCAGTAACTTACATGTTAATGACGAAGTAGAACCTATTTTGGAGCTGATGAAACTTGAAATGGGGACACTAGTGATCGATATACTGCTAAAAGCACTTTTCAAAGCATTCGGCATACTGCTTGCAAACGTAGCTGTGGTACGAGTGACGCTTGTAGATGACGTTTGAGAGAGTGTAGCTCTAGTACGAGTAATTGATGCTGACATTCTTTCAGTACTTGGCCAGTTATTGCCTATACAGCTATTGTAACACTGTGTATTGTCACCGCATGATATAATGCAATCCTGTGTATTTCCGACTAGAGTTTTTAAATAAAAATGATAAATATGTATTTTATTATGATACTTAGCCTACCACAGTCAGCAAGGCAGTCCGTATCCTTTGGATCACAAGAGCAAGCGGCTAAAATTTGGATTGGAAGAAAGGTAAAAAGCATGAGATTAATAAAAAGCAAGAACTTCATTATATTCAAAAGAAAAATTAAACAAATTTGACATATAACTGTTTTGTTTATATAGTTTTTATAGGGTTACCCGGTTTTTGCTGCTATATTCAAGTCAATTTGACAGTGGATCCCCTGCATTTGCATCATTTTATTTCTGTCAAAATGAGTAAAAAGACATCTTTGTGCTTTTTCTACTCTGTTTTTGAGGAAAATATAATAATGTAAAATAATGAGGCCATTTTTAAGAATAAAGCGTCTTTGTTTTGTGTATTGATAGTTTATGGATTGAATTAATGCTCTTTTTAAAAATGCAGTGCATGAAAAGACTGTTTGATACTGTCATAGATTTATGAGTGATTGCATGCATCGTCTTATATAAGTTGTCTAAGAAAGGCAGTATGTCTGCAGTATTGTTTATAACCTTGTAACACTAGATATATTAAGGCAGGACTTCTTTTATAGTAAATTATTCAAAAAAGGAGACATAATGTTAATTTTACTGTTTAAAAAAAATGAATAGAAGTTGCATATTAATTCATTTGTATCATATATTCTTTCTTTCTCACAGGAGAGGAAGGCGAGTGTCAACCGAGTGATAGTAACTGATTCAAAAAAGATGTTAAACTATCCAAACAGTGCTACCCTTTCGTTATCGTAAACTATTCTCTCCATTTTTGTTTCTTAATTTCATAACCCTCTAATGAACAAATTTTAATAATAACAAAAAAAAAAAAAAAAAAAAAAAAAAAAAAAAAAAAAAAAAAAAAACCAGCAAATTAAGGCCTTTTTGTAAATTTTCTAAACTTTGTGTAAAAATAAGTAGTGTGTCGTCTATAGCATTAGATTTGCTTCGGATATTATTTTTGTACAAATTTACATCATTGACCACAGACACCCAACTGTCTATTTTCTCCATTAACAAATTAATATGTTTCTAAAGTAAAGCATTAAGCTTAGAATGTATCTAGAATACATTTAGTCAAATTATCCGAGTTGTATTTATAATTTTTTCAAAAATAGGAATATTTGACAGTTAATGTACTACATGATCGTTAATCTTGTATGACATATTCCAAAAATAAAATAAAATAAAGTAAAAAAGCACGGATCCTAATATCTTAGAAAAAGGATTGTATAAAGCAAAATCACTCAAAGAAATATTTATTAAAATATTTACATATCACATTGTTACAGCGGCTTTATGAAATTCCCTAAATCCAATCAATGCTTCAAATTCATCTTCTGTTAAATCAACTACATCATCTTCGTCTGAATTACTCGAGTTGCTAATGTCTTCTAGACGGTCAATTGAGCTAAATAAGTCTTGAGCAGATAGTCTCCTTCGCGGCTTGCAAGTATTAGGTAAAAATGTACTAAAATCTGAATCTACTGCTTTGGCATCAACCTGCTTATTATAGCTGCGTTTATGGGAGGCAAATATGACCCGAGGAGCTACGCGAGAGCGGGAGGACTGCAAATGCGGCTTATAGGGTAAAGGTGAGAGAGATCTGCGATCATCGACTAAGGAAAATGTTTCATCAGCTGCAGTTTCAGAGGATTCACTATCCTCTTCTGAGTAATACTTGTGTCGCTTTGTGGCGCGTTCTGGATTGATTCTTGTTGTGCTGTTTCGTTTATTAGAAAGACGTTCATATCCACTCTTTGAATCCTTCCCTCGCTTGTTTGTAAAGCCGTCTGGATTTTTATATGGACACCTTTCGGCATGTTGTCTCATATTGTCATTTCGAGTAAACATCCGATTGCAGCCTTCAACAAAGCATTGATAGGGTTTCTGACAGAAAGATAAAAAAAGAAGTAAGTATTTTGTTTGTAACAAAATTTCTTAACTTAACCTACTTCTCCTGTGTGCTTTCTTTCATGTCTATTCAAATGTTCCTGTCGAGTGAATACCATATTGCAGTCACCATAACCGGTACATCGAAACACTTTAGGGCCTGAGCGGCGGCGACTAGGTGATTTGGATGTGTTGCTTATAGGCTTATTTTCCGAATGTTCATGGTTATTAAAGGAAGGCGCCTCCATTGTGTTGTCTAATTCGTTTTCAAGGGAATTTTTTGTCATTTTGGGCGTAATTTGAAATTTTTTGTAATAGTGATCCGTTCGATCTGCTTAGATGGTAAGGTCTAGTGAAGCAAACGACAAAACAACAAAAATCGATCAAATTTTATATGTTCCTTGGGAGGGGGTTTAGTTCCTTATTAGGGTAAATCAGAAAATACGTCAACTGGTTTTTTTGACATATTTTTGATGAAGTGAATGAAACATAGTATTTCAGAGGCAATCCTGCAACCATTTCAAATCGATCTGGTTACCTTTATTACTTTCTGTAGGCAAATAACATAATTATTAAATGGATCTAATGAAATATTGATTAAAAAGTAAAATGTCACCTTCAGTAATATTAATTTAAAGACCAGCTTTCAAAATCATCCTTTTCTACCGAGCCCGAATGTTGTATGCATGTAAACACGTACAAATGAATGCCTACGTGAAATAAATTTGAGGTTTAAGCATAAATTTTACATATTAATAACTAAGCATAAATTTTGCTTCATGCTCAAGAAACCATTGAATGTGTTTCAGACCAATAATAGACAGGTTTTCCCTTTCTAGAGTTATAGACAATTTTGCTTCATAAAAAATATAGATACACATCTTGAGTGAGCACTCCTGAAAAAGACGGTTTTTTAAAATAATGTTATGGGGTGGAAGCAGGTATGCTCGGATACTGAAGCTATTTAAAGAGACATATAAAGAGAGGGGGGTTTTTTTTTGCCATGTTGGAGTATTTCTTTTACTTTTGGTTGCTTCTGACACGCAAAGAAACATGGGTTTTGTTTTTACTCTTGATCATCATACATTGATATATCTTATTTGTAAAAGATAATATCAGTAACTTATTTGGATCTTTGCCTTGGTAGGGGAATTTCTTATGATGTATTAAGATGGCTATTTAAGGAAGGAATTTACGACAGGAAGAATTCCATCAAGAGAAAAAGAGAGGAACAAAAAAAGAGCGGGTTGCACACTATAGCTTTCATTCATATTGTTTTTCCTAATTGTATATGCCGGAACCACTATAACTGTTGCCAAATTGAAATTTTATGTAATAAGCTCAGTATTGAAATTCTAATGCAATATACGATAGTTCATTAAGCTATTTGGTAAAAAGTATGACCCTTTAAAGCTAAATAACATTCATTTAAAAGAGTCTAAGCAAATGGCTAAAGGGCTTATAAAGCAATAGCATTGATAATTCTGGGGATCATTGTTCAAATGATGGTTATGCTAACCTCCGTAATATCAGATGCCTTGAAAGAAAAAATAATGTCTCTTAATAAGAAACCATACTATGCATTATAGTTATCGTATTTTTCAATCAAAAGGGATGATGTCTTGATTATTTTTTTGCAGCATTTTTATGATTTGAAATAGTTTTATCCTATCTGGTGATTGCAAACCTGAATGCCAATTTTCAAAATGTTTCACGGTAAATTATCACAGTGTGATTCGTATGTTTTATGTTAAACAATAAACTGGTTCAACTTCACTCTACCTTCACTTTTTTACTTCTCTTCTTTTAGTATTAAATCAATGGATATGATATCAAATTATTTACTAATAATCTTGACAGCCATTTTAGCGATTGCACGTGCCTGAAATACAACACAAATTGACAACAGAGATTTGTTTACTATTGTGAAAAAGGCTGTTTATTGGACAAGAGCAGTATGATGGTTTTATACTCCATTCAAAATTTTAATACAAGTCAGAAAAGTTTTATAAAATGGCTATTTTTACGTTAAAAATGAAGTCAAAAAGACTACTAAATTAATTACTTTTTTATTTATCACAAGGTTGTATTTAATCAAGCAGTAAAAATTAGATCTTTACATAAGGAGATGAATATGCACGGACAGGCTATATACTATTACTTGTGTTTAATTAGAGTTGAGTTTTTGAATTAAAAATAGATTGCAGCTGTTTGTTCCCGGTATTTTAATAATGCAATTATACCAAAAGAACTTGTATTTATGTAAAGCAGATGATGTTTTCTACAGACCTTTCACTTGTGAAGTAAGAAAATGAGTAGACTCGAAAGAACTCAAATTTAACAAAACGAGACTGTGTTTAGAAATAAAAACACTCGAGCTACAGAATATTAAAATAGCAGTTCCAGAATAAAATGTATCGTTACACAAAGTTGTGCTATATAAAAAAAAAAAAAAAAAAAAAGACAGCTGAAAACAACCTAGTGGGAGTTCAAAAGAGTACAATAGAAAAATACAACAAGAAGAAGAAATGAGCATTTGTTTAAATGCAAAAACAAATGTTACTTTCATTTATCTTTTTACATGTTCACGTTTGAGAGAATTAGAACAATTGTTTTGTGACGTAACTCAAAGGGGTAAAACGTTGTTCACCTTTTCTACAAAACACTACATTCACATTTCTCTTAAACGGATCGTTTATTGTCAGAATAATTGCGGTCGATCTTCTATTAATCCATGCTTGACATTCATTTCTTGTTTAGGGAATGAATCCAAACTGAAGATAAACGAAACAGTAGGACTTTAATAAAGCCAGTTGCTTGTGTGTCAGACGATTGCCAACAAAGTTCTTATTCCACGATGGTGAATATACAAAAAAATTAAATTTATTCCCGGAATAGGAACTCTGTCTGAGAATACATACAAATGTAGGTAATTTAAAAGTTTAGACTGCACAAACTTCTGAAAATTCTCGTTTTTTTTTCCTACTTTAGACAGATTATCACAAAAAGGAAGCACCGTTAATGGATCATTTATATTGTGTTACCTTATAAATTGTAAGTAAATGGAAAATAAACTTATAGTGTACAAGATCAAATTCAGTTCCGCTTTTCGGCTATAAATTGCCCAACAGAATAAAAAGCTCAATAAACTCAAAGCTCTTTTCTGTATTCTTTTCTTTTTGTATTCTACACTTTCTTTACCCCTTGACACTCCTTCTTTATAGACAAGATGTACATTAAAACTTCTGCCATTGCAATTGCCCTTTTACAAGTAGCTTGCTTCGCTGAAGCTGCTAAGAAGACTTCAAAGAGCAGCAAGTCTTCCAAGCTTGACAAACCTCAAGATTACTGGAAGAACTTCAAATCTTTGGTTGATCCTAACAATATCACTATTGCTGATATCCCCCAAACTACATCTACCAACCCCAGCGATGAATGTAAATGGTACGAACCCCCTAGCAACTTTGTCTACAACACCAAAGAATGGCCCAACCTTTGGGAAATTGCCACTTCCAATGGTATGACAAAGACCTCTGAATTCCAAGCCCTTAACAAGTCCATTGACTGGACCAAGGCCCCCAAGATTCCTGTCCGTAAGGCTGGCTCTGATGGTGGTCTTGACATGACCAGTTACTCTGACAGTGACCCTGACTGTTGGTGGTCTTCTTCCACTTGTACCAAGCCCAAGCACAAGGATATCAATGAAGACATTTACGCTTGTCCTGAACCTGAAACCTGGGGTCTTACTTACGATGATGGACCTAACTGTTCTCACAATGCTTTCTATGACTACCTTGAGCAAAACAAAATCAAGGCCAGTATGTTCTACATTGGTTCTAACGTTGTTAACTGGCCCTATGGTGCTCAACGTGGTGTCAAGGCTGGTCACCATATCGCTGATCACACTTGGTCTCACCAATTGATGACTACTCTTACTAACGATGAAGTTTTGGCTGAACTTTATTACACTCAAAAGGCCATCAAGATGGTTACTGGTGTCACTCCCCTTCACTGGCGTCCCGTAAGTTTAAGAAATACAAATTAAGAACATCTTTTTTTAACCTTTCATGTTTAGGCTTTCGGTGATGTTGATGACCGTGTCCGTTGGATTGCCACTCAACTTAACTTGACTACTGTTCTCTGGAACCTCGATACTGATGACTGGGCTGCTGGTTCTAGCAAGACTCTTGATGAAGTTAAGGCTACCTACGATAGCTATGTTGAAATGGGTTCCAACGGTACTTTTGCTACTAGCGGCCAAATTGTCTTGACTCACGAAATTGACAACACCACCATGTCTCTTGCTATGGAATACTTGCCCAAGATCAAGGCTGCCTACAAGAACGTTGTTGATGTTGCCACCTGTATGAACATCACTTACCCCTACCAAGAACACAATGTCAGTTTCGCTCCTTTTGGTAGCGCCGCCGACGAATCCACTGCTACTTCCACTGATGCCACTGCTTCTTCTGCTAGTGCTTCTGCTGCTGCCACTTCAGATGAACCTGGTACCACTGTTATCCCCCTTGCTGCCAATAAGGCTCAAATCGCCTCTGCCGGTATTCAAGTTAACCCTAACAGCTTAGTATTCGCTGCTTTCGTTGCTGCTGCTTACTTCTTTTAAATTTTGCGATAAACATTTTTAATTTACATAAATCATTTTATTCCTAAACATCTGTGTTTCTAGTATTTTTTCATACAATAATAAAAAAATGTAACTAACTTTTTCAGTGTACATACGAATTGTGCAAAAAAAGTAAAAAAGCACATGTAAAACTTTATTTAGTGCAACATTGAGTAAGTGTACGTAACCTTTAGTAATGCGAGGATTCAGAAGCCTGGACAACAAAAAACCTATTAGAGTATGTAAGATAAACAACTAGAGTCGTAATACATAGTCAATCCTTCCATCCAAAAGTGGCAAAGCTTTTTGTTCTAAGGCAACATATCAACACTTGTTATTGTGGATTTTTTGCGAAAGGGATTTGAAGACATGAGCAGCGGAGTAGGATCTTTCTGTTAATGCATTATGAAATAAATCATAAAATAGACAAGAGAGCAGAAGAAAAACTTTAT
Source organism: Rhizopus delemar RA 99-880 (assembly GCF_000149305.1). Lineage (NCBI taxonomy): Eukaryota > Fungi > Mucoromycota > Mucoromycetes > Mucorales > Rhizopodaceae > Rhizopus > Rhizopus delemar. The sequence continues at coordinate 2,400,280 of NW_027137828.1, forward strand.
GTAATCATCTATCCTAATTGTATTCGGTTTAAACGGCCTTTCACAGTGATTCCATCGTCAATTGGTCGATTTTTCGAAAACAGTTGTCGAGCTTTAGAGAGAATTCGTTGTTTTTCGAGTTTAGCTTAACCCAAATTCTACATAAGCTGGCTGCGTGATAATTGGAAACTAAAAACCGAATTTCAATCCATTTCGAGATTTCCGTTTTCAGCATGAATCAACAAATACGGTTAAATAAATAAATTTTGTTAATTGTAATAAAATAAAAGATCAACAATGAACACATAACGATTTGATAGCTGAATTGCCCTGGCCAGTTCAAGTAGATAAAAGAAGCTAAAAGCCCTTTTAAGACAAAAGGTAAAAAAGGATAGGCAAAAGTAATAGAAAATCAATATAAAAATGCATGTAAAGGAGAGTTAATGCAATCCCAAGTGGACCATGGTGTACGTTGAATGAATCGACAAATTGTCCATATGTATGAAGTTGTTTCCAAAGAGTGTTGTAGCGATTAGGTGATAGTATTCATGTTTCGATAACAAATAATAGAGATGGGTTAGTAGCAATAGTAAGGATGGGTTGAATTGCTTGTTTAGGAAGACCGGTGATATTAAATAATGAAATACTTGAAGCAATCATGATTAAATGACACTTTTGGGTGTTTTGTCCAGTAAAGAATGATATATCTTCCCATACCGTCATTCTTCTCGACTGGAAGACGGTTGTGAGGAGTTTCTCCTGAAAATTGCTGCAGGTTCCAAGAAATGGTGTTGGTTAATTTGATCTAAGGTGGTCTTAGAGATCCAGTTCTATTCATAAAAGTATTTCGTTACAGCACATTTTGATTGGCGTACGAATATGTTCAAGAGCTTTTTTCATGCGCACTTGGTGAGATCCCTCAGCTTTCGCATTTTTTTTTATGTTTTTAAGCAAACAGGAGAGTTTGGGATCCTTAAATACCTTGCCGCCACAAGGATTAAAATCATGCTTGAGTGCAATATTGAATCGTCTTAGTTGTGCTTTCCTGTTATTCTCTTTCTTTTTGGGTAGGTGGTTTTGAACTGAGCAACATATTTGTTTACTAAATTGTTTGTCGCCTGTGTTTCACTATCAAATTGTCTTATAAACAATTTGGTTTGCTCATTATTATCATCCACAAATTGCGCGAGTGAGGCGCGACTCTTGGTTCCTTTCAAATAGTCTCCAATACCTGCAAGAAATACTACGGTTAATCCATTCATTCTTCCTCAATGCAAATTTTACTTACTTCTAGAAATAAAAGACATGTTTTTACCAAATTAGAATAACGAAAGCGAATAATGAAAAAAGATACAGTGCTTCCACTGTCATTTGGACACTTTTTTGAAATCATTGGTCGGAAGTTAAAAACCAATTGGTGGTCATTTGTTTAAACTTTCTTTTTCTTTTATTATTATTTTACTTTTACAATGAGCCATAACATGAACACTCTCTTTTTCTATGAAGACGGTACTGGTGGCATTTTTGACGAGCAAGGTCAGGAAGCACCGAGCTACGTCGAGGATAAATCATTTCGCTTGAAAAAATTGACAGATCTTCGAAAGTATATCAAAAACCAAAAAGTTCAGGTTGAAACAAGATCTCCAGCCGACACTGAGATGAAAGAGGCTGAGCCTAAGAAGGAAAGAGATCTGCAATATAACGTTTATACGTTCGAAGATCGTAAGCGTTATTTTTATTTTTCAAAGGAAAAACTCATGAAACCAAAGCAAGCAGCCATAGCAGCCAATGTCAATTACGACACTGCTCGCAAGTGGAAACAAACATATGAGGATGATCCTGAGAGAAATATCCTAGTTAAAAAAAACCAATAAAACCATTTATAGAATAGTTAGCCAGCTAAATGAAGCCCATAAGTCTCATTTAATCAATTTTTTTGACGAAGATTCTACGGCAACAATTCAGGACGCTGTAGAGGACTTGACTGCGAAGTTTGCGAACTTGGATATAAAAAAGTCAAGGGTAGCCGAGTTTATGAAGGAGGAGTGCAACCTTAGTATTAAGGTTGTAGGTCGACATCCTGTTGCCAGAAACAAAGAAGAAAACCTTCAGAAACGAGCAGATTGGGTTGAAAAATGGGTTCAAAATGGTATGGACTATCTCAAGAACTGTATATTTGTTGATGAGTCCGGATTTGGTATCAACATGCGTCGTAGTCGAGGCTGGTCACCACGCGGTTCAAAGTCAATCACTGAGACTCCGTCGACAAAAGCTACTTCGCATAGTGTTCTTGGTACAATTTCGGCAATCGGTGTTGTGAATATGAAGCTAAGAGAGTCTGGAAATTTGAAGAGAAGAAAAGTAGTGGGAGCTACAAAAAGAAAGGCACCTGAGGATCAGTTGTCTGTACCCAAGGGTACTATAGGTGAACATTATCTTCAGTTCATTAGTGATACCATGGATATCATGGATGGGTTTTCAGAAATGAAAGATTACTTTATCATTATGGATAATGCTCCAATTCATGTCCCTGAAATAATTGATCCAATAATCATCCAGCGAGGCTACATCCCAGTGTACCTTCCACCCTACTCGCCGGAATTAAATCTAATCGAACAATTCTGGTCCATCATAAAAACTAAAGTAAGACGAACCAAGCTTAGTGATATAGAAACTCTTACTGCTAGAATAGTTGAGACTAGTGAAGCTGTACCAATTGTTCATCTTGAAAACATTATTCAGCATTCAGTAAATCAGTTTGAAAAGTGTCAAAATAAAATGCCCTTATAAACTTTTAAAAAATGACCAAACGATTCTAAAAAAAAGACCATTTGAATCTCAAAAAAATGACCAATTGAGATTTAAACAAATGACCAATTGGTTTTTAACTTCCGACCGATGATTTCAAAAAAGTGTCCAAATGGCAGTGGAAGCACTGTATGCTTTTTCATACCTTAAATGGGTAAGCTCCTTATGTAATGTAATTAAATTAAATGTGATAAATACTATCAAGTAAAACGAATCAACATAGTGTACAAGCACAATTACTCTAAGCTAGGTTTCGAGTGATAGAATAGTAAAAGAGTTTATATTTTTTGCTTTGTTTTTACTTTTAAAATTAAAATCGTTCCATTTGATTGCTGGTGTGACAAATCGCGATATCAATGCTGGGAACGACTAAAATATATAACCGTTTAGCTCCCTTTTAGATGAGAATGTAAATAAAATTTACTTCTTTTTTTTTAACGAAAGAAAATAAAAATTATATTTCTAGGGGAAATTTAAAATCTCTGGAATAAGCATAGAATGGTTAATTCTATTTGGAGTAATACCCTTGCAGCATCTCCAATTGATGACTGCGGACAATGAATAGCTGTTTATGCTGACAATGAACAATTTTATTCGCTCCCCCCATTTTTCAGCCAATGGCGCATTATTTTCAAGAATGAACATTGTGCCTATTTCTTTTATGTGCATTGCATTATAAAATTTGGAGAAACGCGACACTGCTTTCTGGAAATAGTGTATATATCAATTCTGAAGAACATACAGTAATTAAAGGACGATGGTTCAAAACAGGTTGTAAATAAAAATGAATACTCTCAATAATGACTATTCTTGCTGTAATAAAACGTTACTATAAAAAAATGATCAATCAAATCCTAAAGGTCTCTAGTATTTCTTTTGGTTTTGTAGGATGTGCTTTGATTGATTAGAACTATTTGTATTATTAATATTGAAAAGGTAGGACTATATTTCGTTGCATATAAAAAGAAAAGTATCAAAGGATTTGGCAAGTTAATGAATCCAAGTTATTTGTCTTGTTTGTAATTCATTTTTGCAAGCATGCTTACTTTTGCAAATTGCTTCATTTATGCTTTTATTGCTTATAACTTGACTTTATCTCCTAACTTGGATCAAATAAGTATTGAATTTCGAGTATAATTTCTCTTGTTTCATACGAAAACCATTATACGAAATTAAAATCCAGAAAGTGAGCTGCATTATCTTTTACTGTTTTAGTCAAACAGTTTTGGCTTTTTGGTTCAAGAAATTGCTAACCTGACAACATACAATCATTATTGAAAAGAATTCTATTGTTTTCTCATATAAAAAAAAAGAAAAAAAAAAAAAAGAAAGCTAAACTTTGATGATAAAAAATAATTGATTTAAATGTCTTACAACGTGTAAGGAATGAAACAAAACTATTCTATGTTTTTAAAAAATTGATTGACAAGTCTATTTTTGCTAAAGAAAAAGTTTGAGTTTTTATTAAATCAAAATATATATTATCTTTGAATATATGTTTTATATTGTAATAACGTTGAAATAAGATAAAACAATAAATATATTCAAAGGGTAAACAGAATAAATTAAAGACTGTTAATCTTACTTGTTTAGAAAAAAAAAAAAAAAGATAATTCAACATGTCATCATATTTTGCATGTAAATAAACGAGTGATTTTGAGAATGGTGAGTTTAGTAAAGTACATTACCAAACATGGTTTGACCTGCATTATACGGATTTTAAAATAAGGGGAACTGGTTCCAAACAAACAAATAAAAAGTTTGATTTTATTTAAGGGATAACACTTTAATTAAGAACAAGTATTGAAATCTGAATGTGAACTTGAAACATAATGTATTAATACAAACGAATATTAGCCATCAATTCAATAGCAACTGTCAGATAATACAAATTTGATCCAATAGGCTACACAACCAAAGATGCAAAGACAATCATTATTCAAGTATTAATGAAAAAAAAAAAAAAAAAAAAAAAAGAAAGAGCATGCAAAAATGATAGCTAAAAACAAAGCTTCACTAATAGCACGTATTATTATTTTGCAAACTGATATAACCCAGTTGCCTTGACAACTTCTATAAAAAAGGGTTATCCTGATTACACTACTCCTTAAAGATAAAAGGCTAATGTTACTAAACAGTAAAAGAAAGAGAGATAAACAATCCTAATTAAAGTAAAATAACAGAATTTTTATAAATACCAGACTAGTATATCTGTTATTTATTTCTTTGGCTTGAACAATAAATTGTATAAAGCCTTTACAACGAAATAACTATAAAAAAAGAATAAGCAGGATCATTTTGACGCGCATTTAACTACTTGAACCTATCTTGAAATAAAAACATTTAAATGCTAAGCTAAAAAATTAAAGTCCACTCGTTAAAAAGTTTTTATCTTTGAACGCAAAGTATTTAAAGAGTTTGTATTAGAATGAACGCGTATCGAAAATATTTTTTTGTGCGTCAGTCAAATTAGTAAATCAGAGAGGAAAAAAAAATGGGGGGAGGGAAGCAAACAAATTTATTTTATTGTCCGCATAGATAGAAAGAAAGGCAGCAGTAAGAGTTTTATTTAACCGTTCCTTTTTTATTCCCTTTTTTCGAAAAAATCAATTTTCTTCTCTCTTTTTTTTCTTTCCCGACAAGATCTAATTGCAAATCACATAACCTTCTCCTTTTGAATGCTATAGATGAGTCCAGACACAAAACTTATTGCGAGTTTAGTGAATCGTATACTTGTTAGGGTAAACGTTTAAAAAATTAAAATTTATATAAAAGCAGAAAAATAATGAAAGCTTGGTTACAGCTACCTAGCAATAGTGGAAAGAAATTAGATGCATTAGAAAATGATCCTTTAGTCAATCAAACGTGAGTTGATATAAACCCATTACTATTCTCTCATTTAAAGCTTTCTTTTTTTCTTTTTCTTTTTTTTTTTTTCAACACCATTTTTTTAGAGGTAACCAAAAAAAAAAGAAAGAAATACCAACTGCGGGGAATTAAACTTTTTTAAAAAAAATAGTTACTGCTTTGATTGAATTATCAAAGTTTAGATTACCGACAATTACAATTACCTTACTGAATTTATTAGACAGTATTAAAGTAAATAAGAGAGTTAAGGTTATAAGGAGTTATTCTTATCCTTTCTTATTTATTTAGATGCCTTCTAATGAAGAGAATTTTCCACTTGAAAACCTGCAATCACAATTATTCGTTTTACGTTTATTATCAGCCTGTATGCAATACCATTGGCAGTGTATGCGTGATTCAAAGTGTGATAATCCTTCTACAGCAAAGAATAGCTATGAAGGATCAATACACAGCTTCGATAGTTCCAATCATCAAAGTAGATGGTCATTTAACGATGGACCATTGCCTTTAGAAATGGATGATCCACCACCTTTTGAGGACTCATTAGCAAAGTCAATCATGAATGTTATGTCCCGTATAATGCATCAAACAACTGTTATGGAAGAAAGAGAATACGGCCAAGCTACCAACCATGTAACTCAAATCACTCGATCTGAATACTATACACCTAGCAATATTTCAAGGACATCAGCAGATATTGTATTGGACATTTATAAGGCATCTAGCAGAGTAATAACATATCTAAGTGCTAGTAATTGGAATATAGTTTTTACAAAGATCAAAGCGCGTATACTGTACTTATCAACCACAAGTGATGAAAACCCTGAAACATCAGATATGAGATTACTTGAGTGTTGCTCATTAAATTCTAAACGTTTGGCAACCGTCTTGACAGGTAAGGATGCATTGTTTCTATTTTGCGTATTGTTAACACATTTTCCTATTATAGAATTTTGTAACAGCTTTATGCACTTGAAAAAAGCGACGCAATTAATCGTAGCAGCTACTTTGCGCAGATCTATTTGGGGCTGGATTGAAACATATCCTGGTGAATTTATGCAACTGTGTCAAAGCCAAAAGAAACTAGATGGTGGACCAGATATATTATTCGAAATCTGTCTATCCTTAGCTGATACAACAAGAAAGAAGGCAATCTTGTGGCCATTACAGACCATGCTATTAGTTCTTTGTCCAGATATCCTTTATTCCTTAGACTCTCCCGATGTTGCAAGATCAGTAAATTCTAAAAAGGTAAAAGTCTCATTTTATACATGTTAAACATTATTCAGTAATATATGTCTTTCATTTTTGTATAAAAAGGCCATGTTCTTAAACACATTAAGAACGTCTTTAAAAGGAGGTAGGATGGCAGAACTGGCGACTATTTGTTATGTGGATATTTGTAAAGCTGCAACTTATGTATCAAAGACAGATTCTTCAGCTCTTCGACGTATCGTACCTGAAGTAGAAAACGAGCTAAGAGGACAATTATTTGATTCAGAGAAGCCTTTGATTGCTGATAGTTTGATGAACGGTCTTGGGATCATCATTGATCATCGAACTCTTTTGGCAGATTGTATGGTAGCCATGTTTCGATTGAACCCGCGACAAGCTTTACGCAACATATTCTCTTCTTGTTTGGATAGCCGTGCTCCTACTTTATTTAAAATCAGTTTAGTCAAAGCATGTTTGGCTATAGCATCAGAGGAAAACAGACTCCCTTGGAACCCATCTATTGTTACTTTATATGATTCATTAGCTGGCCCATTAAGAAAACTCTTTGTTGAGTTTGCAAACAAAGACTTTTCAAAATTAGACATGAACGGCACGAGCTCTGTGTCTAATGCTAGAAAACAAAACATCATGAGCTCAACAACCGATAAAAGATCAAGAAGAGAAAACATTGTTCGAGTGGATCAAAACAGTGAAAGATTGGAGTTGATTTTGGATATGTTGCGGCTATACCAGACAGATCCAAAACTTGCAATTCGAGTAAAAAAAATATATATATTAATAACCTAAACATCCAACACATGTATCTTAGGGAAATGACAATGAACGACTTGAACAAAATGCAATGGCTATGGTTGCCATTACCAATTGTCTTCGTGAACCAGATCAATATGTTAGAGATGCGGCAGCAATGTGCTTGTTCAAACTACACTCACCGGATTACATCTTAGAGTGGGGTCCAACTCCTATCTTTATGGAATCCTTTTGGAAAGTCGGTTCTCAAGTCATATTCACCTTAGCTAAGCAACTACTGGATATGAGAGAAAGAGATGATAGCCTAAAACGTTTATTGGATTTATTAAAAAGATTATTTGAGGCCAGAAATGAATTTCTTAAAGCAAATCAAGTAAGATGCTCAAAAAAAAAAAAAAAAAAAAAAAAAAAAAAAAAGAGAGAAAGTAATAGAATGATTAACATCTATTAACAGGATGTTGCCACTCAAGGATCTGATGCAAAGGAGCATTTACAATGTGCTATAGCTATAGAAGTTGCACTTTTAGTTCTGCTTTGTTCTTCAGATATTGAAATTTGTTCTTCAGCTATTGATTGTTTTGGACTTGTCTGTATTGAAGCTCAATTAGTGGACAGTATGGATGATACCCATCAGACGCTTACAATGGCTGTAGAAAATCTACCTATCTATCGAGAACTTTCTTCTAATAATGTCATTGTTACTGGACGTAAATCGCAACAAAAGCAAATTCGTCGTTTACTACGTATGATGACTCACTATGCACCTGGTAATCTTGCTGCGTGGGAAGAAGTTTATAAAAGATGGAAATATATGATACCTTCTATGATTAAGCCACATGAAGAGTCTAAAGATGAGATCCAAGAAACATCGTCATCCAATACACCAAATAGACGCGCCGGACCTACTTGGCATGATAAATTAAGAAACCCTGCAGCTTTGAATAGACAAGCAAACAGTAATACCTCCATAAACAAAACAGAAACACACGCTACAAGCATGACAACCACCGTCTTGGATGAAGATAGGTTTTCAGAGTGGCAAAATTATGCTGGTTTTTTGGCCGCCTTAGGAGGAATTTGCTTAATGGCCGATGCAGGCCATACAGCCCCTACTTCACCTTCTGGTACTAGAGCAGGTTTTGCTGATGGCACAGCATTAAGACGCGTTTCAGCCCCTAATGAATCTGTAGCTATGGTCAACAGATTTGTTGTGGACATGGTTGATTTATTATTATGTGACAACATTATTATTCGTGAATGGGTCAAAGAGATTTTAGGAACTGATCTATCTCCAGCTCTATACTCAATGCTATTTAGATACATGGAAACAGTCCTGGCAAAATATTTTGGCCCTGATGGCGATCCAATCTGTAATGCAAGCAATACCTTGTTTGTTGAACAAGCCATTAGCGTTTTGAAACTTATATTGGACCGCATGGAGGGATCGTTTGAAAATCTATTGACTGTAGACTTTAGTAGCTTGATTGACCAATATGCAAAATATTTAAATAAACTTGGAAATGGACAATCTGCATTAAAGATCAAGATCAAGTTCTGTCAACTCACTGAGGTTTTAATGATGAAGAAAGATAAAGTTACTTTACGACAAGAGTTTAGGTTACGTAACAAGTTACTAGAAATTATAGTAGAATGGACAAGCGACTTCTCTTTGGTAAAAATAAAACAAAATGCAAGCATCTCTTTCTTACTCGTTTTTGTTTATAGAAACCCGATTTAGCCTCTCAATATTCTACTTTTGAATCAACCCAGGGAGAAAAGTTACATAGAGAATTAGACTTGGCATGTTTGAACACGATTGTTGGCTTACTTCATCAGCTCCCTCTTCAATCACCAGATCCTGTGCATGAAGTTGACTCGACGCCTATTAAGAGCAGAATCTTTTTCAAGTATTTTACATTCTTCCTCAAGCTGCTCAACCGATGCAGAGACTCTGAAGCGACAAACAAAAATGATATGATGAAGCGTCATCTTTATTCTGATCACACGAATGTGAAGCACAAGGGAAATATATCAACTTATTTGGCTCCACTTAAAGAAAGTACAATTTTGGCTATGTCAAACCTTTTAAGTGCTAATGTGGATGCCGGTTTAAAATACTCCTTGTCTATGGGCTACCATGACGATCCCCAAATGCGTACTGCATTCATGAAAGTCTTGACAAACATTTTAAATCAGGGTACTGAGTTCGAGACTTTAGCTGAAACGGTTATGACAGATCGCTATGAAAAAGTAATTGATGTAAGTTGATTTACCTCTTGTATATCTTTTTCGTATTTATTTGTTTGTTCTAGATGCTTGCTGGAGAAGACCTTCATATTTCGTTGTCTCTGTGTGAAGTTTGTCCAGCTTCTGATATTGAAGACGCCGCTAATGCCCTTCTGGCGTGCTTTGCTTCTAGAGGAAGAACATTGGATCTATTGAAGGCTGTTATTCATAAAGAAGTTCAAAATACAGGTAATAAGAACTAATTTAGTTAATAATCCAATTGTTTAAAAGTTTTCTTTCTCTTTATCCATAGACACTGAAACAGAACTCCTGAGACGAACAAGTATTGCTACTCGAATTTTATCTGTCTTTGCCAAGCAAAACGGCGCTGACTATGTCAAGTCCGTTCTTCAACCTGTCTTTATAAAATTGGCAGAAAAGTCTCCAGAAGAAAGAACATTTGAACTGGATCAATCTAAAGTAGGTAGTGGAGAAGATGTGGCAAGGAACAAACAGAACGTTGTAAGTGCTACAGAAATGTTTTTAAATGCCATATGTGATTCTGCAAATGAGGCACCAAGGTATATAAAAAAAGGAGTGGAAGGGAAGACGACAAATTATTTGTAGCTAACGCATTTCTAAATCCAGAGCTTTCCGTGAAGTTTGCCATTGTATTCTTACGTCTGTACGAGAACGTTATCCTGAAGCGAAATATACTGCTGTTGGTGCATTCATTTTCTTACGTTTCTTTTGCCCTGCAATCGTTTCTCCTGAATCAGAAGGTCTAATAAAACCAAATACTGTAGTATCTCGGGAAATGAAGAGAGGTCATCTGATTGCAACAAAGGTTATTCAAAATTTGGCTAATAATGTCCTGTTTGGCGCAAAGGAAACCTATATGATTGTTCTCAATGACTTTTTGACGAGCAATATCTACAAGGTCACAAGCTTTTTAAGAGAAATATCAGAAGTCCCACCACCAACCACAACCGTATTGGAGGATGGAAGCAAGGTAGTAGAGGATGTACGACCAGAAATTCGACCAATGGAACAGAAAGATTACAATTGTCTTCACCGGGTCTTGTTTGACAATATGGAACGAGTTTCAAGAGAGCTTGCAACCCGACGTATGCGTCAACACGTTGACCCAGAAACAGCTACTAAGATTAAACAACAATTTGATAAAATGTCAAATCTTATAGCCCAGTTAGGACGACCAACAGAGATATCCAAATCAGAGTTTGGTGGACTCAAAAGCTATGCATTTGCAGCGGCCAATCAACTCTATGCTGATTTCATGCGACGCAACAGTCATCGAAGTGTGGATTTAATTATTTCCAAAAACATTTTCTATGAAGGTGGAGTTTCCAAATTGAATCGGCCTGTATTTTACTATATTGCTCGTAATGTGATCGCTGATTCTATCGACTTTGAACTGCTAGTTTATCATGTATTACAGGTAATTATTACAATGAACTTGTATGTCTTTTTTGTCAGCAAATATGCTAAAGCTTATCTTTTTTTTTTCTTTTGGCAATAGACACTGGAACGTGCATCTAATCGAAGCATTGAAATAGTTTTTGATATGACCCTGTTTACTCAAGCAAACGAGATTTCTAATCAGTATGTTATCCAGCTCGTTCAACTGTTACCTTTTGATGTATATGATAATATAGCAAACATTATCATATATAATCCCAATTCTGACATGCGAAAAGCTGTAAAGAAGTTTCCTCGACCTATTACACACAAGCTAGCCAAACGCTTTAGTTTTGCTGTTACATTGGCTGAAATGTATGAATACATTAATCCAAATGAACTTCGTTTACCAAAGTCAACAAGTAAGACGAAAAAATCATGATAAAAAGCATTGGCAAACCTCTTTCATTTTAGCTTCCTTGGATACAGATCAGAGCCACGTTTTCCATCCTGCTGGTAGAGTAGCGCAAAATAAGGTTAACGTTCCTGTTACAATCAAAGTGAGCGCCGAATATATGCAAGTTATGACTGTTCGCAAGCAAGAATTTCTCTATAATGTTACTACTATTCTCAACGATGTTTACATGATTTCAGATATTGAAGATATTACCATTGTACCGAATACTAGGAATCAAGAAATTGTAAACGAGTTTCATTTCAAGTATAAAGGTAAAACTCAGCATGTATTTACATCAATGAAACGAGATGCCATTGTGAATGTAAGTATAATCGAGTTAAAGCTTGTAAAATAATTAATATCAACGCTCTTTTTCATATAGCATATTCGTCACAATAAGAGACGATTGGAGATGACGAGACCCAACAATATATCCGAAAGAAGCATTCGACCAAATGATGTGCCAGGAAGATTGTTGAATATGGCACTATTGAACGTTGGTAGCGACGATCCAAATCTAAGACTTACTGCATATAATTTATTATATGCTTTGAGTATTACATTTCATTTTGATCTCAGTAATCAATTACTGGATGCAAAAGGTATTTTGGCAAAAATGACACACAAAAGAAAGACAATAAGAAAATCTAATTGTTGTTTTAGATCTTTGCTTACCTGCAAATAGCACTGCATTTGTTGTAGCTATTAGTGAAAAAGTTGCGAAAAGCCAACCTAATCTGACATTGGAATTCTTAAGTGAATGCTTTATTGGCTTCCAAAAATCAAGCGAACCCTTAAGATATTTGTGTCTGGATTATATGATGCCTTGGTTGCCTAACCTATCAAAATTCTGTCATAGTAGCAAAGCAGACAATGACCAAGAAAATTCTAAGACAAAAGAAGTACTCCGTAATTTAATTGATTTAACTATAGCTCGTACTGATGTAAGTGTTTTCTATATTACTTGTCACAAATTTTTAACATGCTATCTGTTGCCTAATAGATGTATAAGCTTATTCAAGCTAAGATATGGAAGACAATAGGACAAATTGATGATATACTCAATTTAGTGCTTGACTCATTTATCCAATTTTCAATTGAGCATGGGGTTGGTTCACAGCAAGCTGAAGCAATGGCTGATACGTTCGTGACTCTTTCAAACATTGCCGTCCGAGGAAAAGTGGTTTCTAGATTACGAAAAGTTTTGCAAAAAACGTCATTCAAACCAACAAGAACATTGACGGATCATTGGACATGGAATGAGATAGCTGCCCTTCTTCGATTAGTTTTGATGCTTTCATTCAATAATCGTGGACCTGTCAAAAGCTATGTACCCGAAATATTTCACATTGTATCTTTAGTTGTTGGTGCTGGCCCAACCCTCATCAGGGCTTCTGTTCATGGACTTGTTGTAAATATTATTCAGTCATTATGTACATGCATGCCCCTTCAAGAAGCAAACTTAAAGAAACTTCAGCTTGTTCTTAGTGAAATTTCTGATACCAAATTTAGACTTTTGTTTGGCTTATTTAAGCCTCACGTAAGCGCATTCACAATTACACAGGAAACACTAACAGATATAGCTGAGCCTATATCGCTTCATGCACTGGAAACTATCGTCAACACTCTATTCGAAGTTTTATCGTACAGTGCTCCCTCTGCTGGTAAGTTAATTTGGTAAAAAAAAAAAAAAGAAAATAACCGAGTTTTGACTTTATATTTGTAAAAAAAAAAAAAAAATAGACATGGCTAATGCTTGGCGTGCACGATGGATGAGCTTAGTAGCAAGTACCGCTTTCCAATTTAATCCAGCTATTCAACCACAGGCTTTTGTTGTGCTGGGCTGTTTAGGACGAGAGGAAATGGATGATGACCTATTATACCAAATTCTAGTAGCCTTGCGAGGAGCTTTGGCCATCTTTAATGAATCTGATCCAAATCTAGTTCTTAGTATAATGATGTGTCTCAAGAATATTGTTGAAAGTCTACCACCAGACTCAAGATACTTACTTTCTTTGTTTTGGGTTGCTGTTGCTCTTGTCGAGATAAATAATGGACCTATATTTTCTATGGCTATAGAGCTCTTACTTTCTGTGTTGCGTGCCATTGATTCCGCAGGTTATTTTACTGGTGAATCTATTGTTGATATCCTGCTCGCAGCTCGTGAACCAATGGCAAATGTAGCTAGACAACTCGACCATTTGTGTGGTGTCAATTTTGATGCGCATTTTTCATTTGCAATCGCAAGTATTTTCCTCAAAGGATTGCGTTACAACAACGGAGAAGAGATTATCTTTCAAGGATTAACTACATTCTTAGATATTGAATGCAAACATACAGATGACATAAGCATGGTCAGTTCACATCAGTTAGGATATCTTGCTGGAATATTACCGCTTGCGATTAAAAACGAAAAATTGAAGGAAGTCTTGAGACTTTCTGGCTTGCTCAATTCTGATTTGGACCTAGACGATGATGATGATGATGATAATTTTGACAATTACGCAAATAGATGTATGTGTATCTTTGAAAAACTGGATGTTACAGACGAAACGACTGCATTGTTATTTGTATCCATGCTCGTCACCCAAATGAATTCGACTGATAGCGTGAATGAGAAGGCTTTCCTGTACGGACTCTTGGCTGAGGCTGCTAGCTCAATGCCTGTTATATTTTCTACTGTGTAAGATTTATTATAGCTTAGATAACTATAGTATTGAACTTTATGTATTAGATATGATTCACTTCTTCCCAAGATGAATCAGGCAGTACTAAACTGTACAAATCAACTAGTTATTGAATCAGTTAAATCCATACTTTTGACAGCATGTTCAGACCCAAGCTTTAGTGATACGACCAGAAAACAGCTTCCTAGTCAAAAATCTTTGTTGGATAAGGCTGGCTTCTCAGCTTTGGCAGATCCTACCTTTGGGGCATCATCGACCAATGTACTGCAAAACGCTAAGTTAGCAAGTGAAGTCATTGAATTAATTATTGCCTAAAAGAAGTTGAATTACCTTCCTAATCGAAACTATATTATACACATACACATATCCTCTCTTTTATACTCCTTTCGTATATACACATACACATATGTATATACATGTATCTTATATATACGATTAAATTATAATAAAAAAGAATTTAATAAATGGTGTCTTCAATACACCTTAAACGTCTGAGCCAGATCAAAAGTAGCACGAAGGAATCAAAAACATCCCTTCAGGATCAAGGGTAAAAGAAGAAAAAGGAAAAAAAATGCATAAAGAGGAGAAGGCAGATTGTAGGCTTCAGTTTCAGTTTTGAGGCAACCAATTTGAATCGTTTTCTGGGGAAAATAAATAGGACAGGGACAGCTTTTGGTGGTGTAGGGCGTTAAATTCGAAAGAATCAAGCATGTGGAAAGCCGATGGAGAAATCAAGGGAAGATCGAATTGAAAGAATGCTGCTTGCTGATGAGTAGCAAATTCAGAAGGAATAAGGGGATCAACAGAAAGTAATACTTATCCTCAGAGACTAGCTTCCTAAAGACATCAACCACAAAGAAAGAAAAGTTGGTAGATTTCATCAGTACATTGAACTCAACTTTGATAATGAAAATAAGTTGGGAGCATTTAGTAAGGAGTTTTTGGTTTTTGATAGAAAAACCAAGGCAGTCTTAATTCGAGCAAGAAAAAAATGGGTCTTTATTCTTACCATATTTGACACTTTTCTTCACTGGGATGCATTTTACTGCCAATGGGGCAATTAAATACTTTTGCAAACTCTATACTATTTCGGAATAACACATTTACTCGAATAGCATCAGGAGCATGTTCATCATAAAGCTACAAAATAAATACAATTAGAAATATTTTTAAAAGACTAAAAAACATTACCGAGTCAGTTTCTGCCTCGGCGGTTGTCTTTGAACAAAAAGAACGAGCAGCGTTAATAAAGAATAATGATTCTGTAGAAAAATTATGTAATCCTGGCAAAATAGGATTGTAGCCTTTTCCTTTTGTCTTTGAAGCAAGATACGCATAATAAGCAGCGGTCAAACCTTCATGGTCAGCAATACTTTCACCAAGCGTTAGCTTGAAAAATGTTAGCATTTATTTTTCTTTATTCCTTTCTGTTTCGCTTTTTACCTTTCCATCTACGAAATAACTTTTTCCGCGTTTATCAGTAATAGAAGCTTTAGAGTATTCATCAACAAAGCACTTTGTTTTTTTGGCATACTTGGCTTTGGTGTCAATAGACCACCAATCCCTTTTCTCCCCATGTTCATCATACTGTGATCCTAAATCATCAAAGCCATGCTTTTCGTGTGTTCAGAGCAGTAAGAGAAAATGCAGCAAGCAACATTTTCTGTTGGTAACTTACAGAATATTCATGGCCTATACTCTGGCCAATTCCAGCGTAATTAAAATAGTCTGGATAATTTCTGTCATAGTTTGGTTTTTGAACAAAGCTAGCACTAACAAATATCTAAAAAAAAGTTGTTTCAAAAAATAACAAATGATTGCAAAGTATATATACTTACGCTGTTTTTAGAGAGTAAGTTAAATGCGTTAACTGTTTGTGGTGTTATGATACCCATCCACGATGTTGAGTTCAATCGTTCACCTAAAGTATCCCAATAAGTTTGTAGTCTCCATCGAGTTGCAGCTCGGTCTGTTTCGTAAAATGTATCAAAATCTGTTTCTAGCCCATGCATAAACTGGCGAATGTCTAGAGGAGAACGCTCATCAGGAGAAAACGTACTATAACCAATTGATGCTTGCATCATACGCAACTAAATGCTTACTTTAGACTTTTAAGGGGAAAAAAAAGGTACTGTATTAAAATCAATGCTAACAAACCTTCTTAGTAGCCGAATTTTTAGTTGAAATATCCAACCAATCTGCGTTTTGAATTCGCTTAATCAACGCACGTTTTATATTTGTTGCCATAGCTTCCAATCTTGCCTTGTCTGACTCACCACCAAACGTGATCATGGAATAAAACCTACCGGCAGCTAAGCCAAATCGCTCCAAGACTTTTTCTATACATATACTAGATCTTGTTTGAAAAGTAGAGTCTGGTATAATCTGGCGAAGCTCAGAATCAAGTTTTGATGCTTCTGTAGCAATCTTGTAAATCATGAAATGATTCGCAATGGCGTCTTTATGTATTGGCCTCGTAGGATCATCAATATTTGCATAGTAACTAAGCTCTTTAAAATATTCAATGTTGTATACTTGAATTGATATGTTGGATGTATCTATGATTTGAGGTATACTAGAAGCAAGGATACCTGTCCAATCTATAAACGCGAACTCGTCCTTAGCTTCATCAACTGTGTAAGTATGCCTATCATAATCAGAACTATATAAATGGTTAGTCGAGTGTTTGTTTACTGGGCTAGAAAAGGGCATTTATATTACATGGATCCAGCCAATTCTACCAGTCTCTCTTGTAAAGAAACTGTGCTGTCCACCATAGCATATAGTTCTGGATTTGAAAGAGTTTCCATGCCTATTTCTTCCATCAATTTGATTCTATTTTGGTCTCTTTCGGTAGAATTTTTTGAGCCAAGGACTGATGATGCTAGATCCATCATTGTCTTGTACTCATATTCTTTATTATCCTTAGGCGGAGTGAGTAGAAAAAACTTCCTGCTGGGGTCTATATTATTAGAATAAATCTCGAGAGAAAACAAACCGCCAACGTCAACAACCATCCCATCTGAGGAATATTGAGGGGAGCTTAGAATATCCATCAAAATAGGCGTTATCTGAAAAGTGTCTTTCCGCTTGATCTGATTTTTAGTTTCGTCTTGTAGAACTTTCAGGTCCATCAAAAATGGTAATAACATGTCGCTTTCATATGTCTGCACATCTACGCAAGCTGTGTAATAGTTTTTTAAAAGTCTAAAGTTTTTCTTGTCAATTTTTCTATTGTTTTTATCATCTACTTGATAGCTTTTTGGTGATATTGTTGCGCTTAGTAAATCTTCATAGCTTCCATCAAAAATTGCCCGTAGCCTTTCTTTATTTCTATAAGCTTCAGCATCCAAGACTCCATATTCTATCAACAGTGAATACAGTTTTTATGAAGGGAGACCATCAATTATTTATATAATTACCTATTAAATCCTCTGGTATAACGGTATTTTGTATCCAATTTCCACCTTTTTTAATTCAAAAGAGAAAGTTGGTTAGCACAATTATTCTGGCATATTCATGTTGGTATTACAAGCATATTGATAAAAATCTGAACATGGATCAATGTTCATATTGATAGACGATAGAATACTAGAGGCGGTCTCGATACAGGTATCAGTAAAGCATATTTCATTGATCGTTATATTAGAAGTAAAGTTTAAAGGGTATGGTGACATTTAATAACAAGCCAAGAAATAATAAAAGAAAAGGTGTAAATTAAATGTCAGGCTTTTTGCTTTTTTAGGCTTATTACCTCTTATTCGAATGAAAAGGATTTGAATGTGTAACAAAGGCATAAAATTAAAGCGCAGTAATAGTTTCTATTGGCCTATACCTGTACTCGCTTCATCTGTGACACAAGGAACGAGCTATATTTTAATGAGGTCCATTGGTTTAAGCAAGCATTTGCCGAGCATGAAAGCACTTCCGTTGACTGACGCCTACCTTTTTCTATTTAAAAATCAGTAAAAATACTGTTTTTTCAAAATTTTGATAAATATATTTTCACATAGTCAAATATACTGGCTCCTAGATAAGGGTATTACTGCTATTTTGACAGCTATTTTCTAAACTCTGTTTAATCCAAAAAAAAAAAGAGGAAAAAAAGAGGAAAACTCGAAGCAGCCCTAAATTGTCAGCATAAATATTAAAGCATAATTTCATTTTAAACATGAAACTTGCAAAAGAATATTAACGTACGCAGTGACAAATTTATGATTGGTTTATACTACATTGTAAATCAAAATGCTGCCGAAGCGAAGGCTGAAAATGTGGTAAATGCTCTCAGAGCCGCGCTTTATTTTTCATATATATATAATAATAATAAACTTTCAAACCCCTTTCTTCCTTATATCTTTCAAAGTAGCTAATAATAATAATATTCATTTTTTTTTTAGGGGTGGTGTATTTAACTAAAATAGGTTTCGCAAATTTGAAAATCAAGATGTAGGGTGGGCATTTACCACATTGGAAGCCTTCGCTTCGGCAACATTTTGATTGTTAGTCGTTCCTAGAACAATCTCAGTTGCCTCCGCTCCGGCTTCCAATGTGGTAAGGTTCTCCGTAGAAAAAATTGAATTGGTGATTTGTGAGCCCAAAGTGAGTGTTGTAGTTGGTTTGTAATAAAATCTTTCAAAAGTTTGAGTATTTCTACTCCAGTTGGCATGTTGTTTGACGTTTTCAATGGAGTGACCCTTTTCGACTGCTTTGGTGCTAGCTGTTGACCGGACTGAGTGTGGACCGTATTCTTCGGTGTCAATACCAGCTTGTTTCATGATGTCTTTAACCCAATTGGCTACGGTTGTTCCCTTGGCTGAACAAGTCTTTTTAGGGTCTTCAATATAAGCTAAGAATAACTTGTGTTCCACCGGCAAGTTAATTCTTAAAGGCAACGTTCTTTCCAGGAAGATGTGTAGTGTAAATACAGGACAAATGCTTTGATCTTGAACGATGCCAATAGTACATGTTTTCAATTGAGTTTCTTTAGGAAGTCTGAAATAGATTCTGGCACCTGCTAAAGTATCTTGACTATCATATTCCAACCGTGTATCCCTATATTGTATATTGCCTATGTCTGATCTTGGCCTAGGCATGGTAGCAATGCATAGTAGGATAATGGTTTTTTGTTGAAGACTTTTGAGTGAGGTAGCCTGGTTATTACCCAAGTTGGCCTTGATATACTGAATGACCACGTCGACATCCCATGTTTTCAATTTATGATCTGCTGTTACAGGTACTGGTTGGTTACGTTTAGAGCTGAAAAAATCTTGAATCAATGATTGGTAATCAATAGGTTCTTTGTCAGGATGTGTGTGCTTGAAAACTGAAGCAATGGCCGATCGAATAGTATTTAAATGTTGGGTGCTGAACTGCTTGTTATCAGTTAAAAACGCTAAAATGTTGTTGATATTGTATTCTGTAAAATCCAGGTTTTTCTTCTGACGTCAAGCTACCCAAATTTTCCAGCCATTGTCGTATGTCTTTCGCGTGCTTGCTCTTTGAGCGTCTTCTAAGAATCTCATTGTTTCCTCCGATACTCCAGTTGTGTTCTGTGCTTGCCGGATAACAGCCATGCGACTAAAGTTGTCTTTGGATTCAATTGGTAAAATATTGGTTTGCTCAACTTCTTCATCCCCAGTATCATGGGATGCCAAAATTGTGTTGGCCACCATGGAGTTATCAGTACTATTCTCTTGATTTTCTTCCTTTTTATCATTTGCAGTACTGGTGGAATCAGTTTCCACGGAGGGTAAGCATATAGTCCCGTCATTGGCCAATGTTGTAAGAATGCATCCGTTGCTGCTGCTTGTGGGTCTGGTCGTAGACTCCAGTAAGTTGGTAGTTGTGTATTTTGCCTGGTAACAAACATGTCGATGGTCAGAGGCCCCCATCTTTCCATGATGGTCTTGAAAAATTTTCTTGGAATCGTGCTTTCGTATAGAGGTTTCTTGATTCGGGATAATCTGTCCGCTTCCACATTGTTGATCCTCTTGATATGTTGGTATATTACCTGGAGGTTGTAGCTGTTGCACACATCCTGGATCTATACTGCTATATTCTCTAAGTGTACTGATGCTGTGCCACCAGCCTTGGTTGTGTATTTGATGGACGTATTGTTGTCCGTCAGAATCTTGATGGTGGGGTTTCGGAATCTTTCTGCGTGTAACTTCAGCGCAAACAGGATACTCTGTAGTTCTCTTACGTTTATTGACATTTGTGCTTCCTCCTTCGTCCAGAATCCATACGTCTGTATGATCGGTGAGTTTACTCCCCAACCCGTGTCGGAACTGTCCGTCGTGATGGTTATTTGTGGTTTTTTCAAGGCAATCCTCTGTATTGGTAGGCCATTCTTCTTGGTTAGAAATGTCTTCCACCGATTGTTGATCCATATGACAAGGACCTTCTCAATTGTATGCATGCGTTGTCAGACTTCTCGATAGGCTTCTCTGGATGTGGCGTATATGAAGTAATGCCTCTCCTACTACTGGAATCATGGCTGTTATTTTCCCCAGTAGTCCCGCCATCTATCGACATGTCCTGATGGTGGGCGTCATCGCCTGCTTGATTCTTTGCATCAACTTCTGGATCTTTAATTCGGGAACCTTTATTTGCATCTTCTTTGTGTTGAACTCGAAAACCAAGTATTCCTGAACATGAGATGGTGTTAATAGACTCTTTCTTATGTTTATTATGAAGCCTAAGGATTCTAAGTGAGTTATTACCCTTTGGGTCGTTTTTTGAAGATCTCGAGGGCTTTGTGATAAAATGCAAATATCGTCCAAGTAATAGACCATTCTTATGCCTTGTTTTCTTAAAGGCTCTATGGCATACCGAAGTATTTTGGAAAAAATCCTTGGAGCGACATTTAGTCCAAAGTTGAGAGCTTTGTACTGGTAAATTGTGCCGAGGTTTTCGAATACTAAGAAGGGCCTTGAATTTGGATGGATTGGTAATACGGTGTATGCGTCTTGTAAGTCGAGTTTTACCATGAAATCGTTTGGTTCGATGAGGTCTCTCAGAGCTGGTACCCCTTCCATCTTGAAATGTTCCACCTGAATAGATTGGTTTATTCTGCGACAGTCCAGAATGGGTCTCCTCTTGGTTGCTTCTTGAAGGGTGAAAAATCTTGAAAGGTAGCCTCTTGCTATTGGGTCTGTACACTTTTCTATTATTTCTGCAGTTAGAAATTTGTTTATTGCAATATTTATTTCCTTTTGTTCTTCTGCTGGAACAGATCTTCTTGGTGAATAACATGGCTTTGGAATTGATGTAAACTGAATCTGATATCCTTCTCTTATCAGTTTCAATGGCCATGGGTGTTGTATCAGTTTCTTCCAATTGTGGTAAAAATTGGTCAGACGGCCCCCGGGAAGGATGCCATCTGCTGGAATTGAGTAGTTCTGTTGAATAGGAGGTTGTGGTGTATGTTGAGGCTGTGGCTGTGGTGGTTTCAGTGGTTGTAGTGCTGGTGATGTTGGTCGATGCAACGGTGAAGTTATTGCTGTTGATTGTTGTCGGTGGAAGTGTTGGGATTGTTGATTGGAGAGGCGAAGCGGTTCCCACGTCCGTTCCCTCTCTGGTGAAAATTCCCACCGAAAGGTCTTGAGATAAATTTGGTGTAACCTCTGTTTGCTCCCCTATATCCTCCTCTTCCATAAGGACGTCCATGTTGCTGATTGTTGTTGGTGTTGTTGTAGAGTAAACGTTGTTGGAATCTTGCTTGGTGGAGGTCTGTCATAAATTCTTGGTCAAAGGTGTTTTCTGCTCTATCCTCTTCAGGGAACTTTCCCTTGTATTGCATGCTGGCTGGTAATTTAAGGGCTTTTGTGGCATAGTCTCTAGCATCATTGTCTTGGAACTTAGCCTGTCCAAACCCGAACATTGCAAGCTTGGCAGCTTGATCAATGATTCCATCGAAGATCTCTTTATCTTCGGGATTCTCGAATTGAATTTTTCCTTGTAAATACCGAAGTTGTTCATAGATTTCTGTCGTTGCTCTTGCTTGTATTCTAGTGTTCTCTGAGTATTTATAGATAGAGGTGACAACTTGGTGGGTGTCTGTTTTCCACTTCTTAAGTTCAGGAATAATTTCCTTGTTGATTTGATGTTGCTTGTTCCAGTTGTCGTTTCTGTACCTGGCGGACTGTTTTTTAAATCTTGTAAACTCTTCTTTGTGTTCATATGTTGGCGTGCTATCCAGATACTCTGATATTTCCAGTGGTAATTCTGAACCATATCGTTCTTCGTCTTTCCTGATTCGTTCTTCGATTTGTAGTCTTTTGAAAAGTTCAAGTGCGTCTGCTGCAGTGAGAAATCTTTCTGGTTCATTGTCATTGATATCACCCATAATTTATTCCATGGTGCGCGGCTTTGAAAGATATAAGGAAGAAAGGGGTTTGAAAGTTTATTATTATTATAAATATATGAAAAATAAAGCGCGGCTCTGAGAGCATTTACCACATTGGAAGCCGGAGCGGAGGCAACTGAGATTGTTCTAGGAACGACTAACAATTTTGTATTTGTATAAATAGCATTAATGTCAGAATTGTGTTTACAAACTGTATTTACATGGAAGCGGAAAATATAAGACGACACATAGTATAGTATAATACTTCCAATCCTTTTTTTTTTGTGTATGAGGATTTTATTCAGATGCCCCATTTTAGCTAGCCATCATAAGAAGAATTTTTGATAATAGGGCTTAAACCGACGAACAAACAAACAGAAAACGACCATGGAGATTGGAGCTAGTGCTATCACACGAAAGGCCAATCTAGCAGAAGAACTTGACCACTTCGCTAGGGGAATTTGCTCCCAGTGCATCCAATTCCAAATGACACTTTTTTGAATTGTGGGGCGGCTTCTCAAACCTCGAAAGGGGGTTTTGAAATCCCAATTGACGATTTTTAAAATTCCCAAAGGGCAAAAATTTGTCTACCCAATGACAGTTTTATGATACTCAATTGAGGGAGTAAGTTGCTTTTAAGTGGCTGATCATTCGTTGTTTTCTATTTAAACCATCTTGAAAACACGAAATGAGTAATAAATTCTTTTACGAAGATGGTCCAGGCGAGATTTTAGTTGAAAGTGGAGCTGAGGCGATCCATTTAACACTGAAGTGCTCATAACTTTAACACGATACCAAAAGGCACGAATAATGTACGAGCTTGGCTCTGCAGGATTGCAACTCGATACCGTAATGGAAGATGTAAAAAAAAAAAAGAAAAAAAAAACGTTACTGTAAAGTGTAATGTTTTCTAGAAAACATAATGTTTATTCAAACAATCAAAAATCTCTATTCCTTTATTATCTTGGAATGAATCTCATGTGTTCTGCAACATATGCTAGACATGCTGGAATTGCTGAGCGTACTGCACAGAAATGAGCAAAAAGACTCAAAGAAGATCCTGAATGGGGACATCAATATTCATTTCGTCCTTTCACTTCACTTAACACCAGGAGTAACAAGCTCGCTGCTATAGATAAAGTTTTTTATTGGCTTACAATTCGTACAATCCAATCTACAAAAGTTTTTGCATTTGATAAGGGTCCTCTTGTATCAGACTTCAAAGCCAAATATTACTTATTTATCTCTTGGGATGACAAGCTGGTTTTTTTCACTGTAGTAAAATGATTCCATGATCCCAAATCTAACCTACTATCAATTTGCTTGCTTGATCCTTTTTTTGTTCTCGCAACCAATCGCAATTTGATTAGTAATGTTATATATTCTCTCCTTTTGAATGTACCTTTTCAAGATTTGAAAATCTGCTACGATGGGTAATTCTGTCCAACCAACCTGCCGGCACAGACCTTTGTTGAAAAGGCCAGTATAGTGCACAAGCATTTGTCCAAACCCATGAGGCAAGGGAATGCAAGGTCAGTCAAGCAGTCTGGCACCTTAATGTTGTTCTTTTCATCCATACTTTACAAGGAAAATATGAAACCTCTAAAAAACAACACGCCGTCGGTAGTAATCAAATATTCTGTTGAGAGAAATATAGACAAGATAGCCAGTCATTACAGCGATTCATTAAAAAGATAAAAGAAAGGTAGGAAAAGAAATTACGTGTTAGAATGTTTTTGTAACTCAGAAAATGCCCAAAATCGGAGGATATATAATTCGCCGATTTATAGGTTTCCTCTATGTATCACTGCAAATTTTGCATACCATTAATATTTAGCTATGCGCTCTTATGTTCAGCTATGTTAAAATCTGGGGTAGAATGAGTATTTTGGCCTACGTCAATATCGGCATCCTTTCCGGACCTAAAATTTTATCATAAATTCTGAGTCTCTGTAGGGTGTTGACATTGACGAAAGAGACGATTCCCAGTTCTAGGCAGATTTAAACAGACCTAGTTGTCATTGTGTGAAGACATCTCTCTTGTTAGCTGCTTTTCATAATCTATTCTACACCAGGAATAATTTGGTAACCAATCATACCTTTTAAAATATCTCTTTATTCGTCTTTTTGCTCTTTTATAAATCACTCATATTCCTTGTATACTGTTGTATTGACCACTCATATGGCTTTATATACTTCCTTATCAACTACTCATACTGCTTTATATATACAAAAAAATTAGGATCTGTCTTATAAAAAATAGCACCTTTTTTTAATTTAAATAAAATAACAAAATATAGTATTTCTTTGCTTGCAGCATTTTAAAAGTGTACTTGACTTACCTAATGTCATCAAAGTAGCAGCATCTAATCTAAAAACACACCAATTAACCTCGTGGAACTCAAAAAGCTTTCAAAAAAAAAAAAAAAAACCTTTACCACCTCACTGGAACCTGGAACGGAGACAACAAGGATTGGAACAAGTGTGCCTTCCAATTAATATTTGATATACTAGTGTGAAATCTTTATATTTCAGGGTTTAGATAGGATTGAGGTAAGTCGTTAATATAATATATTGATATTTGAATAAGGTATTGGATGTAATTTGCATCCAAAAAAGTAAAATTGAATAGATGTATGTTTGGGTGTAAGTGACCACCAGATCTTATTAAGTTGATCAGACTTGAATTGAATAAAAAGAATAAAGGTAAAGTAAAGATAAAATAAAAGGGATCTACAATGAAATATAAGTTTCAAGGGATTATTGGTTCTTCCTATTTATACAAATAAAATAAAGAGATAATTGGATTCAAAGGATATTTATTGTGATAAAGTAAGGTAATGTAAAAATAATAGGTAAGATAATAGGATGAGATAATAATAGTGATTGAAATATTTATAAAAAGATACTGATATTTATATGTTTTTGATTTTCATACTTTTATGCTGTTTTTGGTTTTTCTTTTGTTTTCTTCTTTTTTTGTTGTCCCTGAATTCCTTTGCTATTGAGATAGCATCTCCCCTATAACCATAGGGTTTTCCTTTTTCGTGTTTCGCGTTACACTAGAATTTGAAAAACTTTGGTATAATTTCGAAACAATTACAATAACTAAAGAACTTTTTTTTATAAGGGAGGTCGTTTATGGCACCCGGATTTTATTGGTTATAAATCTTATTATGATTTTTCTGTCCTACAGTGTTTTTGGGTTTTTCTATCTTCGTTTTATGTCCAGTGGACTTGATAGTTGGGATATACAATATTTACAAATGGTGAACTAAACTACATTGGGAATGATTATTCTACAGAAGGGAAACGGACCAACATTTTTTTTCAGTAAATTTTTTTGCGATCAATGCCAAAGAAAAAACCGAGTGAAAAATTACAGAGACCAAGCTGGAAACACAGTATGAGCTAGATGTACCACGAAGATCTTGTCCTTCGCCATGTTTCGAACCAGCAGCCATCTGTGTGCCAATTCGACACCCGCCACTGGCGATTGAGAAATGGTATAGTAGGTGGAGTGCGCCTTGGGGTAGATGTTGCCGATGTCATCAGGATGATGAGTAGAAGAGGTGTGCTTATAAGTTGTGCTGAGCTGAAGATTGATGAAGACCAGTTTTTTGGTCCTTAACTTTATTTTTATAAAACAAAACCTTAATTCCATTTTTGGATTATTGTAACAAACAAATACTTATTGTCTCGATCCTTTGTGTTCACGTTCATTTAAATTTATATATAATATTTATTGTATATTTTAACTGAACAATCCCTAATTACTACGTTTATTCTATTACTACTCGTGAAGAAGTTTATTGACTTAATCTGAAGGAAGATATTATTTTTGACGAATATACTACAATAATATACTCAGAAGGAATTGGTGGAATTATTACTATATTCAAATCAATCACTACGTGCGGCTGTAGAGCAACAAGAATACATATCGATAACAGTAGTTTTATAATCACTAAGTACCAATTGTCTCACAATAACCTGTCAAGACTTTTCTAGAGGAAACCCAAGCAACCAGAGGGACTTCAATCAACCAATAGAAATAGAATATAACCTTCCATTCAGGTACCGACCAAACAAACGAAAGTTCAAACAAACGAAAGTTCAAACCAACAATACCAAATCGGGAAAGGAAAAAGGCGCGTTTATGTCAACTGTACTTTAGGCATAAGCAAAGAATGCAAAAATTAAAGAATGAACCTTATCCCTTAGACAATATTTGAATATTCATTTGCATAAATAGTATTCACACCTTCATTAAATAAATCATTATCTTTAACCTTTAAATTATTTTATTTATTGTATATTAAGTCAAGTCTTGAAGAACTAGTTGACTTACCTGCTAATACTGTCTATATTTGTCTGATAATATCTGTTGGTACTTTTCACAAACCAAAGAACAGAAATAACTGACAATAAAATTAAAAAATGTAAGGATCTTAAAGTCCGATCTGATCCAATGATGGCTTCATCAAAGGATAATACTTTTACATGAAACAAGAATGGCTTTAGCCGCAGCCATTACATTCAATAATTAAACATCTGACTAAAACACAGAGCTCTTATGAATTTGTATAAATAGCCTTTATTAATTAAACAATAAACAATATTGAATTTTACAATCATTACTCTTTCCTGACTCTTTTCTGACTTTTAAACCCTTGAATATTACAAAAAATTCGTACCATTTCAGGAGTATAAAATAAAGATTTTTAGCCTTATAAACCTATGGATTTAGCAAGACGCAGTGTTATTTTTTAATTCATTTTGTTTACATATCACTATGCCAACACAACCAAAAACACTAAAGAGAAGACTCCCCAGTGAAATTAACTGGTTGCGCAAAAATTACAATGATAATTGCTTTCTTGATTTTTTTAACTTCTTTTTAACCTATGGCAAAAGAAGAGCAAAAATTAGATTTCAGGAAACAATGAAATTTATGGAAGAAGATGACCAGAAGTCAAGGATATTTCAGAATTACAATAATTGGTGCAAATATAAAGAAACCAAAAATTATTGGACTCAAAGAGAGCAAGAGCGTCAAAAGGATCAAGAGGATCAAGAAACCCAAGAACGTCAAAAAGATGACCAAAATAATCAGTCATCCTTGGTGTCCACCAGCAGCTCCACCCCCACTTCCTCTTCCTCAGCCACTAGAAGGGAATCAATAGAAAGTATCAGCTTGGATGAAGCCAAAGATCTCATATTGCCTAGATTATTGCCTTGTGATACAGCCAGCATGAAAGATTCACTTGACATCACAACATCTTTGGCCCGTTTTCAAGCTCATGTGTTTAATTCCCTAACACCTACTTCTTTGTTGACTTTCGAGACTCACCTGCAGCATCTTCTTGCCATGTCAAACATCTTGATTGTAGGAAAGAACAAAAACCATCCAGACTTGGATGAGTTTGTCTCTTCAAATATGAAAGATATTCGTAAAAGTTTGTGCGAATCCGTAGATTTTTGTATCATGCAGCAAAAATTCCCATACGATATTATGTCGGATATCATTAATATTGTTAATGATATCAATTGTGGACTATTGTCGAAACTGAATGCTGTTGGTAAGATCCTAGCCAAGATTAATGATGATATGGACCCAGTAGTAATAAGGTTGTTACTTTGTGTGAAATCCATGATCGAAATACTTCCTTCAGATTCACAGAAGAAAGCTGTTTTGGAGTTTCAAGTATCGACAAGATACTTGCAACCATTACTTCAAACGCTTTTTGATGAAGACGACATATTATTCAAGTGGACGAATGAAGCTCCATTCAACGATGCAGACAACGATCTCCAAGATCGCCCTGATGGATGCATCGAAAACGATGACTTCACGATCGGTTACTTGGAGGTAAAGCCGATTGATAAAGCAAAAGACCATAAGAAGATCAACAGGGATCTATATCGTTTGGGTGTGTTTTCCAAGGCCGCGACAACAAAGTACAAGCTGAAGCACACCTTTCAAGTAATGGCAGTTGGTAAAGTTTACTATATAAATATTGGCGTTCCACGATAAATTTGTATACTAAATCTTAACATTAGGAACAAATCTCCAATTTCATATTAGCGAATTAAAGAGTAACGTGCTGACAATGGTAGAATTGGATCATTTCCGTCTCCCACTATCGATGGACGAACTTCCGCAACTTATACCATACCTACACCGACTGTATAATGTCGTAGCAACAATTTATAGCTGTTGCTATAAGCAAAAGAAATTGAATGGGATATGCCGCCTGGCAGTTCTTTGGAGCCTCGGGTGATTAAGGCAATTACTGTAAAAACAAGTGATAGAACACGCAAGAATTACCTGTATCACCCCTATCACTAAACATCCTATTCAAATAAATTACCTTAATTAAGGAAAGTTTTATCGTTTTGTTTGTATAACTAGACTGATTTAGCAAAGGCTTGAAAATAGATGAGAAATTAACAATTATTGATTACACATCAGCTGGATAAACAGTACACGGAGTAGAATGTTTATTTTATTCAAAAGATAAAAAGAAAAAAATCAAATCTGAATTATTATATTATAGAAAGAAAAAAAACAGACTACTAATTATAATATAGAGGGAACAAGCTAACAGAACAACAAATAACATACCTAGAATAAAAAAAGGTCAGTAAACCGTCTATTTCTAGTGTCAATAGCATCAAGTTTCTACTGGAGTTAGGCAAAGCACGGAGACTTTGCGTGTCGGTTCAAAACTCAATAAAAATGTGGTGGAGGTTCAGCTACAAGGCTTAGGCTGTCGCAGATGACCAGCGTGTCCGTTCGCCTACTGTCTTAGCATACCTGCCTATTGACCGTTTCACTGAGTAAGTTATAAAACTCACCTTGAATCATCAAGCAATTGCAAAGTTGCTGCTAAAAAAATGAAAAAGAAAAAAATTTGTCCTCATTCTTTCATAGTGCGCGATAACGTAAGCCATCGCCTCTTACATATTCATGTGACTGGTTAGTGAATGTGCGTTGGAGAAAATTAAACAGTCCCTTGCTGGCGCTTAAGGTTACACAAGACATCCTCTTTTTGGAAACGTTTTTGGAACGTGGATATTCCGTTGGTTATCAGAACTCCATGGTACCGACTACTTCATAGGAAGTTTTCCGATGCTGAACGAGTGTAGGCCTTAGTGCCCAACATCTGTGACTCACGTTGTCGTTTGTGTAGAGCCTTTCTACACCTGAAAACTCAGATCACTTCCTGTTTCGTTGTCCGAGCAAATTGATCATTTGGCGGCTACTCTGGAAACAATTTTTTGGTGTTCCTGACGTGCCGCTGTTAGATATAGCCAACGCTCTGTATAATTTGATCTTTCCTTGTCAAAAATCTCGACTCATTCAAAATGATAGTATAATCGGTATCTGGAAGGCACATTGGTGTTTTATTTTTGATAACAGCCCTTTTGATCCAATGATTATCTATCAGCAAATTACGATACTCATCACATCCATGCGATCTGATGCAGTACCCTCTGCAATATAATTTCTGTCTTCATTATTTAATTTACAAGTTTTCCTTTCTGTATAAGAGTTCAACGCTGTTTAACAGGTGACTTTTAAATATTATATCTATTTATTAATAAACTTGGTCTAGAGCCCCTACAAAAAAATATTTAAATATATATGTATATATTTGTATGCAGAAACACGACTTTTTTCAAGTATGCATCAAAATGTTAGATAAATTAGATTGTGTTTATTCGTATCATCAATCACTAAACAGCTTTTTATCAAGAAGACCGCGAGTTTCTTTTTTTTAGCAGATCCCACAAAATTTAATGTGTCTTGATTGCTTAAATAGGGTATCTTCATAAGGCTGTATAGTATAATATATGTATATATATTTGTCAAAGTCGGGAAGTTTTAAACATACTGCTGGATGATATTGCACTTTTTCAATAAAGCAAATTCAGAATACCGAACTACATTAAACGATGATTTTACGCGAAGCAAAGACTAATTCTCTTTTTTCGTAAGTTTACAAAGTAAAGCATTTGATGGCTTTCCTTGGTTTACATCTCTTTTTTGCCTGGTTTTACGAGCTTTACTAAAAACTATATAATAATTTACAAACTAAAGGAAAAGTACGGTTACTTTATTTAAAAGTAGTGTAAGTGCATTTAATTGAATCATTTGAATACAGGGCTCGAAGTCAGATGCATAGAAATAAGCTTTCTGTTTATTCTTTGAAGGACTTTGTGTGACTTGCCGTTACCAAGTTTATAAAGCGAGCTTGAAAATAGAACCGTTGTTTAGATTTCCACACTAATTCAAATAAATATTCTCTCTTCAATTACTACAACATGGTTAAACCACTTGACGCGATCGAGGTAAAAAAAAAAGGGGGAGAGAAAGCACATTTGATGAGAAATCTCAACAGCAACTTAAAAAGGAAATCTTTACACTTAAAACTGAAAACATAACGTTTCAACAAGAGAGAATAAAGACAGAGAACCACCTTTCAGTAACTCAAGGTAATCGAATTTATACAAGTATTTTCTTATTGCTTACTGTGCTTAATTTCAAGCTATAATGAAATTTAGAAAATGGAGAGAATAGTTTTGAAAGTCAAAACTCCACTGTAACCACACAAGATATACCACATGAATACTTTGATCTAATTGCTGTATTGGCACATGAGAGGTAAATGGATATAAAAACAGTATTATCATGATCTCATTTTCAAAAAGTGACGAATCTTTAGAAGCGCTTGCAACACGGATCAACGACATTTTGACACCTTTTGAAAAAAACGACAAAGGTTAAAACAGAATACATAAGAAAAAGGACGATTATTTATATATAAAAATAGCCATTGAATCATTCAAAGAATCAATAAAAGAAATAATCAAAGCAACTGCTTACCAAGAAAGATACGGTTTAGGAGATGTTGTATTGTTAATAGAAGATGCTCCTCCAACAATACCAGAAGTAAAATATAGATAACGAATGATAGAATGTATATTCAAAAGGTTTTTCTAGAGGTTTTCTTTTTATCGGTGGCAAGCGCATGACACAACAACTTTTCCTTTTGATCTGCAGCAAGCAGCTGCAAAGAAAAGAGATAGTAGGAAACAGGTGTGTGGGAGTATAAAGTATGGTTATTTGAACGAGAACTAATATATTATTACAAGTTTTCTAGTAGTGTGACAAAAACATTTCAAAGCTTAGATAATCAGAAACAACTAGAACTACTACATACCAACCGGGAAACTAGACTGAAGCCAATACATAGAATGACGAGTGAGATATTTGTATCTGAGGTACCAGAGCTGTTCACTCCTTTTGAGAAGACAGGTTACATGACAATAGCACCTATTGTTAGCGTAAAACGCGAACCTATCGCTACAAATTTCACTACTCTCTTACATAGCGGCTTGGATGACTCAATTGATTTAAAGCAACGGTTTTTTAATAGTCTATCAACACAATTTAAAAAGAAAAGAGGGTATAAACTCGATGTAGATATACAAAAGTCGTTGAAAGAAAACAGACCCGACCAACTCGATTTATTGAGGATGAAGCTTCTTGCTTTCCATGAAGATGTAAGACCAGCTTATTATGGAACTTGTTCAAAAACTAGCAATGTTGTTACTGGTAGAAGGCCATTTGCAAAGGATAGGCTCCTGTTAAACTATGAGGTTGATAGTGAACCTGAATGGGATCATGATGTAGATGCTGATGATGTTTATGACCTGGTGTCTTCTCCCAATGATGTATACGGTCTATTGTCATCAGACGAGGATTTAAGTGGATGGGAAAGTGGTTTAGAGGAACAGATAGTTCATATGGAGGAAACAAGAGGAGACGAGGATACAATTATGGATAGATGGATTGTGCCAGATGGATATATTACAGATAACGAAGGAGTTCGTATAGAAACAGCACCATCAAAAAAGCGACATGTTGTCAGTCGTCCTGCAAAATGGCCAGTGTTAACCAATAAACATTTTCCAATGAAGCCTATCATCCTTGGGCCCTCTTTTGAATCAACCAACGAACCTGCAAACCACCCCCTAAGTGATTTTAGACTTCACATGCTCGATGGTACGTTTATTAAATGATCAATTTGTGCTATTTATGTACTAATACAACATAAATAGGTCAACCAACCCAAGGTTGTCCCATTTTTGAAGACCATGTGTTTGTTGAAACTAAGGAAAATGAAGATACAAAGGATATGACTAGTTCATTGCCACTGGTTGCTATTTATGAGGCTGATAAAGCTAAGCCTTTGCTCTACGAAAAGGAAGTTGATAAGCTGTCTAATGTGGATCGTTCCCAATTAATTCAAGTCATTTTGGAGAATAAATCAAAAACACTAATGGGGATTATGAATGCTATCAGATCGAAAAAAATTCTTTGTGATTACACACCAGCCCAATTGCAAGCCATTGTTCATGATGTTGCAGTTCAAGAAGTTAGAGGCAATAGCAAGGTACATTCGCATAAAGATACTTTTTATTCGATGCTCACATGTTCAATATAGGAATATGTATGGTTCCTTAGGGAAGACGAATAAAGGTATAGCTAAAAAAAAATTCTTGTATTTTATTGAATTGATTATTTGAAGATATTACTTGTTTATAATAATAAAGATATATATATAATGGCATCTTACTACATGACAATATAATAATAGATTTGCTTATAAAAAAATTGTTTTTAATTTATACAACTATGATTCAAAGAATACAGAAAACGAGAGGTTCTTTAAAGTACCTTGTATTTCTTGAACTAGAGTCCAAAGCAAACATCTTTATAGCTTTCTCAGGCAAGATTCTTAAAGAGTGTTTTATAACTTGCATATAGTTTGTTCTCCACATTCATTAGAACCTATTGTAATCATTTGGATTTCATGGGTTGAACAAGCAATTCCTGAAATCTAAATTTTCCATATCCTTTTAATATGAAGGAACTCTTCATTTTGTTACGGTAAAGGCATAAATATGAATTGTTCAATAAGGATCCGAGTTTACTCTTGCTTTTCATATATTCAAGACATTCATTATCTTTTTTAAAGTTGACTTCATATTTAAATATGTGCAACAATTTTGTAATATTCTGTTCATTTTTATATCATCCATAATCATTAGACTTAAAGAGCGTTGATGATCAATAAAGAACATACTCACTGTTTTATTTATTATTTTAATATGATATATGTTGCTTTTTTTTATTTTCAAATAGTAACAACTCGAATGACAGTTGTAATTATCAAACTTGAAACAAAAAGCTTAATATGATACAGAGAGATATGCTTTACAAGCATGTTATAAATCTAGCTGAGATATTGTAGATCATTCAAATAAAGATTTTTTTTTTGTTGAGGATTTATTGTTTAAGGGATCTGCTATCAAATAACCTTACATTAAAATAAACAAAATAGTAATTCCTTTGTTATTTATTATAGAATATATGATAAATGATAAATAAATATTACAAATGCCGTTATTTCTAATGGTAAAAGGTATGTCATACACAAGTTTGTGTACTTAATAAATATACATATACTAAACACATAGAATAGAAAAGAGGAAGGAACTATGTTGGTCTTTCCACAATAATATTTATGCCCACTTTCCAAGTAAAGCCATGAGACCAGCACCGCAGTACATTGACATAAAGCAAACAAGCTTTCTGCCAAAGGACGCTTTACGGAACTCTTCATTTTGGTTCATTTCTTGACTCATTAATGAGATGTAGGCATTATAGAGTAAGATGCCTGCTGAAAGAGAATCAAGGATTGCACTAGCTAGAATAGCAGAAGAAGAGTTTGGATTGAAGGAGGAATGGATACCTATACCAATAGCACATCCAATCGGCGTCATGACAATATACAGAGCACCCATCAGCAAAGGCTTTTTCCATCCTTTGATTTCCATGTCATTAATTCGCGTTCCTAATGCAACGCCTTCAAAAAACTATAAAAATATTCATTAAAGTTTGAACAAAGTTGTAAGAATGTATAGATGATTACTTGGTGGAAGACAAGGGCGATTAAGAGAGTAACAAATTCATCGTTGCCTGCATTAGATAAAGTGATGCCGATAATGATTGAATGCATGACAATACCAAGTTCCAAAATAACGGTACTAACGTGTTTGAATGCTTCTGGTTCTTCAAACAAACCAGCGCTGTGAACATGCCCTTCATGGTTTTCTGTTGTTCTCATTGTACTACTTGTCAAATTGTAATCATGTGAGCACTGACTTGATTGTTTTTCGGTATCATCTGATAATTGTCTTGATGCTCTTTTAGTACGTAGCCTCTCGATGTTAGAAACAGCTGCGAGTTCTATTAGCTGAAGAACAAAGGAAGCCAGCATACAAAAAACGCCTGCAAACGCAGAATAAGACTGCCAACCAGCACTTAAGCAAGGACTAGAGAAATTTTCTAAAGCTTCTGGAAGCATGTGAACAAAGGCTGTTGCCAAAATGACACCTGTGCCAACTATAAAACATGTTTATGAGTCAATTGAATGTATGCAGCGCATTCACAGCTTACAAAATTTTCCCATGGTTAATATCCAGTCCCTACTACTTCCTTTGGTATAAGGTGATACTTTATGCAATGCAATTGGTGTGAAGATACCTGGTATAATGATTTAGTTTTTTTTTTTTTATATATTTTCTCTTATTCATACCAATTGCACTTGTTGCCAATATAATGAATAGAGCACCAATTCTCAATCCTAGATTATAGTTTGATAGATCCTCTCGTACACATTCATTTGTAGTATTTTCTGGAGAGGATGGAGCTATAAAGTGATTGTTAGTATCAGTTCATGTAAAATTATATAAAGTAACAACCTTCTTGCTGTCCATATACAATATTTAAAGAACAGACAAGTAAGTACAATTTCAATAGATTAAACATTAATGTATTTTATTGCAAGGAAAAAAGAAAGAAAGAAGCTTAATTTAATAGAAATCTTTGTTAAATGACAAATTAATCCCTTGATTGATTTCCAAAAATGTGTACCCAAATAGCTGTCATTTCAAAATCGGAGAATATTATAC
Organism: Rhizopus delemar RA 99-880; assembly: GCF_000149305.1. NCBI lineage: Eukaryota > Fungi > Mucoromycota > Mucoromycetes > Mucorales > Rhizopodaceae > Rhizopus > Rhizopus delemar. The sequence continues at coordinate 2,436,107 of NW_027137828.1, forward strand.
CCAATTAAATAAAAAAATTTCTGCAGAAATTTTTTAACAAGTCACCTTGTAACCTCAAAGGCACCTCTTTGTCAATCAGGAACCTGTGTTGTTAATGAAGTATGATTACTGTTGCTTGCTTTCAAAATGTTAAACACAATGAAACATAGTAGTTGAATATTCAATTATGATTTTAACTGAAATACAGAATTAAATTTTCTACTCTTTTCTTAATATCAAAGAGACAATGTTTTATATAGTGTATTTTAAAAAGAATGAAAAAAAGCACACGGTTTTTTTTTTGTTTTTTTTTTTTTTTGATTCTCATAAACAAATGTAGTTTAAACAATGTATATTTACTTTTCCTTTCTTTTTTTCTGTTTCATGTTTGTTTCAGGAAGTTTCAAATTAGAAATGCTATTAGTAAAGATCTTGGTTGGATGATGGAGATAGAATCTTTTTTTAAACTTGCATTTGCCCTGGATGTTTTTATGATTAGATTCTCTCACGCAGAAAAAGGATGCTGTGCATGTTAACGCATGTAATTCACGATCAAAAGTATCTGCATTTAATATAAATTGACATCTGCAGTCGTATATATGTAGTGATCCTATACGCTTTCATCCCAAGTACTCTTCATTGTTTGAATTTTTTAAAAAAAAAAAAAAAAAAAAAAAAAAACCTTGTATGCTTTAGGTAACAAAGATTTGGTGAACATTTGCATCTTTTTGATTGCAACATGTCTAGTTTAAAAAGAATTCATTATTTTAACCTGAAACACTAATAACATCTCTTATATCTTTCTTGTTATCTCTGTTTTTGTCATCGTCTTATTTGTTTATTCATCGTTATTCTAAATCCATCTGCTTTTGCTCACCTGCCAATCAGTTTATGATTTTCCCGTTTTACTTTTCTTTTATCAAACAAAAATGTGTCACCACACAACGATAAATGTCCATTGCATAGTTGTGTAACAATTTTGTTTTTTTAAGTGTTCAAATAACCTAATATTTGTCTACAAACTACCCGGAATTCTATCAAAAAAATTATTGTGACAAACAAGAGTACAATGAGTATCACACTGTCTTTATTCATGCCAATCTTTGTTTAGCCGCTTTTAATTAACCTTAACTTTTCCCTTTGTATATGAATGCACAAGAACTTGTATGGTTATTTGAATGCATTTCAAAAATATATTTGCAAAGAAAAAAAAAATGGTTCACATCTTCAATTTCAAATACAAAGAGGATTAAGAGTTTCTTCTTACAGGATAGATTTCAAACTTCAAATTTAATTATTTTCTTCATACAAAAGACAAGTTCTGAGTTCCTTTTTTTTATTTTTTTATTTCTTTTGAACTAAATTATTATTTCCATGGTAACAGCTACTTCACCACCACAAAATATTGTTGAAGCCGTACTTAAAGAAAAGAAGACAGCCAAGGATCCTGAAAATGAAGAAGGCATTTGGGTATTTGGCTATGGTTCACTCATTTGGAAACCTCCCATTCATTATGAATCAAAGTATGTATATCCTTCTTTCTTTGAACATTTCTCAACTCATCTTTTGAAAAAGACAAATTGGTTACATTAAGGGTTATGTTCGTCGCTTTTGGCAGGTAGATTTTTAAACGTATTTTTCAGTTATAGTTAGTTTAATAATGAATAGCATAGTGAAGATCACAGAGGTACACCTGAGAAACCAGGCAGGGTTGTTACTTTAATACCTTATGATGAATGGAAGAATATCGAGAGTGTGGTAGGAAAAAGAAAAAAAAGAATAAATAGAAAGCTAAACGCTTTATAAAAGGAAGGACATGATAAAGTAACCTGGGGTGTAGCATTCAAGATACCTTCAGATGATGCAGAAGCTACTCGTGCCTATTTAGATCATAGAGAAAAGGTAAATAGGATACTTTATATGAAAGATGTTATTCATCATTTAAAAAAAAGAACGGATACACTGCTCATACAGTAGATGTATATAGTTTAGAGGATGACGTTACTCCTGTTGTTAAGAATGTAATAAAAAAGTATTAACTAGAAGAAAGTGCTCATTTCTTTAATTAGGCATTGGTATACATTGGAACAACAGACAATGAAGCCTATGTTGGACCTGCACCTTTAGACCAAATTGCAAAGCAAATTCATGAAACATATGGTCCATCTGGATGGAATGCGGAATATTTGCTTAATCTTGCAAAGGCACTACGTGAAATTTCCCCAGGAGTCAGGGATGATCATGTGTTTGAATTAGAAGGTTTAGTGAAAAAGCTAATTGATGAAAATGTAAATAAATAAATGTGTGTGTGTTTATTGTTACTATAAAACCATGAGTAATACATAAAGTAAATATGAAATAGCAAATGAGATAACAAGACATGCTATCGCTAGAAAAGTAGGACCTTTTTTACGAGTGACTTGGTTATCATGATGAAATGTGTTGTAATTCATACGTTGATTACTTTGATTACCAGAAAAGTGGTTGTGGAGTTTAAGATTTTGACATAATGTGTTGATGCTAGACAGAAGCTTGTTAGATTTAAAGTCCCTTTTCTTTCCTTCTGGCGGTGAATGTAATAGTAATTGTCTTGCTGAATTGAAAAAGTAGCTTTCTGGTTCAAATGAATACCTTCGTTCTATGCAATTTCTACAATTAGCAGGATCTGAGCGAGATGACGTAGGGTGATCAAAGGTACAAGAGGAGTCAAATGAACGTCTGGCAGGTGAAAGTAGAGGGGAGGTTGTATCAAACGAAAGGCGTGATGACGGTGATAACAGTGGTGAATTTATTATCACTTCCAATGAAGGTCGTCTACTATTGGCACCACTAAGTGAATGATGAGGATGAACTGAAAGTTTATTGTCGTCTTGAGGGTGAACATAATGGTTTTCTTGGTCCTCTACATCATCATAACATGTAACAATCGTAGCAATTGTCGTTGAACTCCAAGGTGTGTGAATTGTACTACTCTGTGTACTGCTGCTTCCTCCAGTATTTGCATTGATCACAAGTGAGCCTTGATTAGGGTTCTGTTGTTGTCTTTTCTCTCCAGAAAATAATAAATCCCCTCGAAAGGGAAGACGGCGTAGGTCATCATCGAGTGGAGATTGAAGCCATCTTGGATAGACATGTACTTTATCTGAGAACAATGTACCCACACCATGTAAATAGATGGAGAAATCATGTACAGGCTCCAAAAGGCAGCAAGAGTGTAATTCAGGTAATTCTTTACCGATGACCTGAACAAGACAATAAGGAAAACGAACTGCGTCATTACTAGATAAGTTTAGATATGGATAACTTGAGGATCTTGCAAATAAATCTTTTGTAGCATCTTGATGCATCATTACAATATCAGTATCAATATAGATTGTTGTTTCCGAGTCATATGTTTGGAATACAGTACGTGTTTGCGTTGTTTTTAATACTAAAAGGAAAAAAAAGATTAGTATTGAATGCAATGTCAAAAAAGGAAAAAAAAAAAAAAAAAAAAAAAAAAAAAAAAAGCTAACCTGGAGATTTGAGTTTTGTACAAATCTTATTTTCAAATTGTAAACAAATATCTTTCATTTTGTCTTTGTTTTCTCTTGTACAGTTGTGAGAGGATGTTTCGGAAAGTACATTCTGAAAAGAATATTTTTCTTGGACCCAAGAAGAAGCCTGATTTTTCTTTAACCAAAGTCTTTGCTTTATATGACTGCGGTTCAATTGCTCTTCTGAAACAATCGAGAATATTGGTTCTTGAACATATTGAGGTGCTTTGCCCAAGCTTTTATGAGTATAAGACTGTAACTGTTCATCTACATCCGATATACCATGTCCATAGATTTTTTCTTCTATGGCTACTGAATTAGGTGCTTCGTGATCTTTACTAGAATCATTAAAGCATCTCATGCGAATCATTGAATCCTTTGAACCTTTGTTAGCGATCCTATCTGAGTAACTTGTGAAAGTGGGTGTATCAAAATGAATAGTTGTAATTTGAGTTTTACTAGCAACATCAAGGTTCGTCATGTAGTCTTGCTTCTCGTCTTCTGCCTCAGAAGGAAAGGAAAGATCGACTTCGCTCACTGCTGGGTAAAGATCCAAAGGACGGTTACTTTGAATGGCTGCCTGTGAAGATAAATAAAGCATGACCTCTAATATATTATCAGGATGAACCCAGTACTTTTTGATTGTTTGTTTTTTAATTGTTTCCTTTTTGGTGTTTACTACAAGATTGGATGGAGAGGGTATTAAACAATTAATTTGATGGGCAAGTTCAAATAGCACAGTAGATGGATCCCAAAAAGTCTTATTTGTAAGCATTCGATGTAGTAGCAAGTTAGTCAAACTAGATTCGAACAATTGATCATAGCGCATAAACAATCTGAGAAAACCTGAATAGTTTAATTTTGCAAAGTGGTACAAGTGATAGATATCGGATTGCACAATTTTAACTTGCTCGGGTAACTGATGATTGTCTTCTTTGTTCAATAAATGACATGCCGCGATACGCCTTTCAATTTCGCCCTTCTTTAGTGTAAAAAATTCGTGAACCTAAAACAATAGGTTTGTACAGAATTCGTTTTGTATCAGCTGTGATCATCTTACCTTTATCCATTCCAATTCAATACGCTTCGCTACAATCCTAGAGGATGAAATAGTATCGATACACTGCTGAAGTTGTGAATAATCCAAATAATTGGACTTCCAAGGCATATGCCTTAAATCTTTGAATTCTTGCTCAAATAATGATTTTGAAACATACATTTTCGCAACATCAGACAATGCGCTTTGTGTTGTTGGCAGGGGCAACCAAGATAAAGGTAAATGATCAATTATCTTGTCCATGGATCTGTCAGTCATTTTTAGTATTAAAAAAGAAAGAGAGTTGATGAAATAGAAAGTGAAGAAGAAAGGGATAATAAAAAACAAGAGTACATGCGTTATTTATACACAAAAATGCATAGATTAGACTTGGTAAATAAACAAATTGTTTCAATGCACACTTGATATTAATCTGTTACACAGTGCTTAATGTCCGCCATGACGTACACAAACACACACACACCATTTCTTTTTTTCTCTCTTTTTTTTTTTTATCCATTATTATTTTTTCTTGTATTATTCATAATGAATGGCTTAGAAAGTAAATTAGAATAATAACTTGTATTTCTCAAGATTGTATGTTGCTTATCTATTTCTTTCTTTTTTTTTGTTATTGTTAGACCAGCTTTTTCAATTGAAGGTTAGAAAGCTTTTTTTTTTTTTTGTACTCTTTCAGATATAAACTTCTCTTCTTTTTAGTTTACAGCCAAGCAATTGAACAAACAATCCAAGCGGTGTCAAAAAGATGAGCAAACAGAAAAAAATAAGTTGAAAAAATCTATACAAGATGGGAATATGGAAGGAGCTCGTATCTATGCTTCTAATGCCATTCGAAAAAAGAATGAGGCACTTAATCTACTTAAGTTGTCTTCCCGTATTGATGCCGTTGCAAGTCGTGTTCAAACAGCTATTACTATGCGAAAGGTCTCTAATTCAATGGCAAGTGTTGTCAAAGGAATGGGAAGAGCTATGGAAACAATGAACTTGGAACAGGTAGGAGAATATACACATTAAACAACATTTGTTTACAAATACCATTTTTATGTGTAGATTTCTATGGTTATGGATAAGTTTGAATCACAATTTGAAGATTTGGACGTTCAAACAGGTTACATGGAAGGTGCCATGGCTGGTACAACAACATTAAATACACCTCAGGATGAAGTTGAATCACTTATGCATCAAGTGGCTGATGAGCATGGTTTAGAATTAAATGATACCCTGAATGAATTAGAGCCAAGTAAAACATTAGCCGATGGAAGTGCTAGTAAACAAAAAGAAAAAGATGAAGATAAAATGTTGACTGAAAGATTAAGGGCTTTGAGACAATAAAAAGAGTAAAGAAGAATTATGTTTATATGACCAGCAAATAATAAAGAAAACCAGACTTAACAGAACATATATAAACGTATACCCTTTCTTTTAGTGGCAAATAAAAAGTGTATGTCTTTCCTATTCTCCATGTGCTTGGCTTTTTTGTGTTCGTATGCGTGAAAAAAAAAAAAAAATTAAAAGCGCGCAGAACAAAAAAAAAAATATTTTTCTCTCTCTTTGAGTTGTAAAATAAAAAAAATGGTTGCGCCTATCAATGAATATACCTCAGAAAACAATACTGTTTTCTCCATTGTTGGAAAAGGCTTAAAGTTGAATACAGCTGAAGATGTGCAAGAGTTTGTTGACACAATCAACCAAATGGATGATCTTGAAGTTATCAAATTAAGTGGAAACACTATTGGTGTTGAAGCAGGCCAAGCTTTGGCTGAAGCATTAAAAACAAAAACCAAACTGAAGGTTCGTTCCTTGTCCCTTTTTTATATGTAAAGAAATGACTATTCATTAATGTGTATTTAGCAAGCTTTGTTGTCTGACATCTTCACAGGCCGTTTGTTATCAGAAATTCCTCTTGCCCTTAAAGCTTTGTGTGATGCCTTTGAACAAGTAGACCTTTTAGAATTAGATTTATCTGACAATGCATTCGGACCAGCTGGCGCACGGCCCTTGATTGACTTTTTAACAAATACTAAGACACTTCAAACGTTACGTCTTAATAACAACGGTCTTGGTATTGGTGGAGGTACCATGGTAGCCAAAGCTCTTCAAGCCAACGCAGATCAAGCCAAGGCTGAAAACCGAATTTCCTCTCTTCGCACCATCATCTGTGGTCGTAACCGTCTTGAGGATGGATCCTCAAAAGCTCTTGCCCAGGCCTTTGCCTCTCACGGTACCTTGCAAGTTGTTCGCATGCCTCAAAATGGTATTCGTCCTGATGGTATTCGTACGATCATTGAAGGATTAAAAGAGTGCAAAAACCTTCAGCATCTAGATCTTCAGGACAATACCTTTACAGCAAAGGGATCCAAGGCTTTGGCAGATGCTCTCGGGGACTGGCCAGAACTTGAAATTTTGAACGTTTCAGATTGTTTGCTTTCAAAGAAGGGCAGTGCCAGTGTATTTGGCGCGCTTCACCAAAACAAAAAATTACGTGAGCTTATGGCGCAATACAATGAAATCCAAGCGGATGCGGTTGATATCTTGGCTGGAGCTATCAAGGGACACTTGAAGTTACTCGAAAAAGTTGAATTGAACGGAAACCGATTTGATGAATCAGACCCTGTGGTAGAAACATTAAAGGAAGCTCTTGCAGGATGGGATCATGAAGATGCTTTGGATGAATTGGATGATATGGAAGAGATTGATAGTGAAGAAGAGGAGGAAGATGAGGAAGAGGAAGAGGAAGATGAGGTGGTAAAGAAAGCAGAAGAGGCAGAAGCACAAACTCCTGCTGCAGATAAAGATGAGCAAGATGAATTGGTTGAAAAATTAAACAAGACACATATTTAAATGATTTTTTTTTATTAATAAAGTGAATCATTACTATCTTCATCATGATCAGTGAAGTTTAAAGTCTTGATCACCATATGTTTACGGTAAAGAGACCAAAGTTGATCCCCTTGGGGACTATCTGTAACCATGGTTTTAGCCAGTTTAAAGTAAGATTCCACTGACAAGTCATCCATTTGATAGTCATCTTTTGTGGTATATTCAAGTTCGTATTCCAAGTGGTCATGTTGGTTCCATTTGGTCAGGTTGGAATAAAATTGGGAATAGCTCAACAAGTGACCAAAGTTATCTGTCTGGTTCACTTCATATTGATAAATACGAAAGGTAGGATAATAAACGGGTAAGACAGAAGGTGCTACTTGTATGACTACGAGAGGTGAATTTGTTATGAAATTTGCATCAATCGTTTGATACATGTTGAATAACCAGTCAGTATAAGCCTCAATATCTCTGTTTGTAGAAAATTCTTGACGCTTTCCATCAAAAATTAAAAAATGATCAATGTTGAGATGGGCAAAGAAATGGCCAGAGATGACGTCTGTATAACTTGAGACGAGTTGCATGAATTCTGATAAACAACTGCCTTTGTAATCACGGGGAGACGGAGGGACATGACCGATCACATATATTTTTGCATGGCTGATCCGAGCCATTTTGAGCTGTTTTTCAAACCATACGAGCTGAGTAAATCCAGGGCTGTTGAGATGCTGACAGTTGTGAACAGCATTATTTTTTTTATAAAAGTACATTGTGTTTAAAGAAATAATATACAAATTGGGTGTGATTTGAGTCATAAAATAACCGCCTTGTCGAAATACAGAGCGTTGTTCAAAAGGTATCCATCGATTCCAGAGCTTTGAATAAAAATCGAGTAAGCCATCATCATGACCAGGTCCACCTATTTGATTATGAGGAAATACATCGTTATTTCCAAAACTAGGTATCACTGGTATATCTTTAAATCTATCAACCATCATATCTGTCACACGCTGATTCAATCTATAAACATGCTTTCTCTTTCTTTTATGATTTTTTTTATCCCAGTCATGTCTACCGTTTTTTAAAAAAAAATGATTGTTTCAGATGAATGAATTGACTTTTTTTTTTTCTTCTTCTTTACTTTGCATTATCGCCTGTCCATAAAACAAAATCTAGTTTATCAACCCATTCTTTCGATATCCATTCAAGTGTTTGCTCAGCTAAAGCAACAGGTGCGTCGCATGCCTCTCCAGGTGAGCCCCATTTACCCGCAGAAGGAGCGGAAGAAGAATGTGTGGTTACCTTATGACAGGCTGATTTAAACGTACTGTTTTCTTTATAATCTTCGTCTATCTGTTTTGTATTGTTAGAAAAAGGAAAAAAGATAATAAAATAGTGTGTTTACATGCATATCTGTAATATGAAGAAAGTAACCATATCGTTTCCTTTCAATTTTTGATTGCCCTGGAATAGTAGTAAACCACATAGAACCCGGTATTTGAAAGATGGTTAAACCATTTTGTATAAAGAAAGGTTTAGCTATTTTCCAATTAAATATAATAAAGAGTAGTGAAAAACAATAAATAAGGATGATCAAAAGAGTCTTCATAAAAAGAAAAAAAAGAAAGAAAAAGAAGGATAAAAAGGTTGGTTGAACTAAATGTATCATTGGTTTTTATTACGTAATTCTATCGCATGCTTGTAACTCAACATATTATTGGGAAACAACTCATGCATATCGTACTCTCTTATCCGGGTTACTAGACTTACTTCTAATTTTGATTCAGGAGTAAGGTTGAATGACTTTAACCAAGCCACTGTTTTCATTCGAAGCTTGTCACAGCCTAAAAATTTTTTTTTTTTTTTTTTGAAAATATAAAATCCTAAACCCTTTCTTTTTTCTTTTGTTCTTCCTCTTTCTCCATTATAGTAAACATGGCTCCCGTCAAGACCTCCCCCGCTGTTGCTAAGAAGTCCAAGTTCATCATTGACTGTTCCGGTCCTGCCAACGACAAGATCTTTGACGCTGCCGCTTTCGAAAAGTACCTCCACGACCGTATCAAGGTCGATGGTCGTACCAACAACCTCGGTGAAGCTATTGCTATCTCTCGCTCTGCTGACAACAAGATCACTGTTGTTGCTAACATTGCCTTCTCCAAGCGTTACCTCAAGTATCTCACCAAGAAGTTCTTGAAGAAGAACCAAATCCGTGACTGGCTCCGTGTTATCGCTACTGACAAGCAAACCTTCGAACTTCGTTACTTCAACATTGCCAATGATGAAAACGAAGAAGAAGAAGAATAAGTTTTTTTTTAATTTGCTTTTGTAATAAATACAAGGGTGAGATGAGAACGAACCCTTAATTTTAATAGACAAGAAAAAAATTTTTTTTTTGTCTATTAAATAAAATCACAATCTCTGTCGACTTGAATAATTTCTAGAGTGATTTAGATCCTCTCCATTGAGAACCGTGCAAAGAACTCTTGAGATAAGCCTCCCATAAATTTTTTTTTTTCCACCCAAAAAAAGATGTATTTCATAAAACCCCCTGCTGTTCAAGATTGAAGCTGAGAATGACAATAAGCTGTTGAGTAACTTGAAAGATAATTCAAAGATATGATTGGCTGGTGCCTTTATAATATATCCCAGGTCACATGGAAAAGTGAAGAAAAAAGAACTAGTCCTTTCTTTCTTTTAAACTTCTTCAATGAAGGTCATCTTGTCATTTATATTCTTATTTTTTATTCTAAAGCAACTTGTAAATTGTAATGACATTTCACCAACTGTAACGACTAGAGAAGTAGTGACAACAATCATAACTGTAGATGAGAACAATAACAAAAAATATTCTGATCAAAACGACAAGAAACATTCTGTAGTTGTGGCAACAGAGACAGTGTATACAACAGTCATTGAAACACCCTCACCTGTTGTAATCCACAATGTTTCTGATTCTGGTTCAGACGCCCCACTTCAACAACAACCATTGACTACAACTTCAAACAACACGACCGAACAATTAAAAAACGAAACCAACCAAGACCAGAGTGCTATTAAAAGAATGATTATGATTTTATCATTAGTGGGAGGATTAGGCGTGATTGCTATTGTGGCCACTGCCGTCATATTTACAAGAATCAAAGCGAAAAATAAGAGGAAAAGAGAAGAAGCGGCTGAGGCAGTAATGACGGCCGATGATCCTTCGTCCTCCTCAAATAATAGTGACAACCGCTTATATCCTCATCCTGACTCTGAAGAAGAAGAAGTCGTTCCTTCTGCACCACCTGCTTTAATGGCAATTGATGCTGTTCCTCGAAGAAGACATGTTATTTCAATGATCTCACAAACAACCGCTTGTCCTTCAGCACCCACAGCCAAGGAACTAGATGCTGTAGTGGATGATGAAGAAGCAGGGTCTTGTTCTAGATATGTGATGCCTCAACCCGAGGGACCACCACCAGCATATACTCCAAGTGCACCACCACATTATGCTATAGACACAGAGGTTTCAAGAAATGTGATGCCAAGAAGACATTCGCTTGGACCTTAATATCTCTTTTTTTATTTTTTTTTATTTTTGCTTTTGTACTTTATTATACCCTTCATCTTCTCCCTTTTTATGTATATTATATTTTCTTAATCTTAAATTCCTCTATTATTTCTCCTTTTACTAAAATACAGTTTTAGGAGGTTTTAAATAAACAGAAAGGCTTTATATTAAGCAATTTCTCCTTCAAACCATTCGACTCCTTTTTTTTTTTTATAGACTTTAGATCCTCCTTTTTTGGGCAAAAGTTATATAATGGGTCTGTCCCTATTCTTTTCTTCTTTGTTTATTTACAACAATGTTTAAATACACTTTATTTTACTTGCTCGCTTTATTTGCTTTGATTGCTTTATCTGAAGCTGGTAGTTATCACCGTCGATCTCCATTAGAAAGAAGAGAGGAATGTGATATCTCTTGTACTGATAACCTTGCAAACTGTCCACAGAGATGTGCCAAATCTCCAGTTGCTAGTAGAAAAAATCTTCGTACTGTATGTCAGAATGGTATTTGTTATTGTGGATTCGAAATTGGCTCAGATTCATAAATTTTCCTTTTTTTTTTGTTGCTATTTTTACATGTTGTATCTCACTTATTTTACATTAAAAGATATGTTTGACACTACTTTTATGTAAATAAAAACGTGTCCATTTTTTTCTATAAAAGATCAAACGTTACTGTTGACCCCTCCTTTCCTTTTTTTATGTTGGTGTAAATAGAGTTTACCATCAAATTAATTTATCATTGTGCATGCTGTGAAAAAATAAAACTTCAAGTAGAGTTGCAAGCAGAACTCTATCTTTTTATAGTATTTAACAAAAAAAAAAGTACTTGTGGTTTTGTTTAAGCATAATTTTTTATTCAAGATCGAAAAAAACCCTTTAGGATTAAGGGTAAAAAATATAAAGGGAAAGAAATGAGTGGAGGCATTAAAGGAGAGCTAGAGGAATTGACTTGGACGGATAGGAAGCTTCTGATCATGTGAGTGCTTAGTAGGGATCAGTTTGCCATGGTACAGCTGGTCTAATTCGTGCAGTCTTGAGCATATAATCGGCCATCATTATGACCAGGAGAGGGCAACCCCAGAGAAAGCCAAAGGTCGTAGCGGGAGCATATTCATAAGGAATGACAATGGATATTTTATAGTTTCAGACATAAATAGGTGTCGGTGCATAGTAAGGTAGTCAATAGCATGATTCTTTGAGAGGTGCTGTGTAGGGTGCTTGGGACATGGTCTAGGCTTGCTACCATAGCCATTCTAATCTCCAACTTATACAGTGACTACATTCTGCATTGAACATGGGTAGCCAAATAATGAGATCCAATGGCACAGATAGACAACAGCCATAAAGTAGTTTAGTTTCGACTCTGCTGGCATTTTTTTTTTTTTTGCAGAAAATGCTACTTAGTAGCTTTAAATACACAAGCATCGAAGTCATTGGTGGTGAATGATATCATCTTCTAAAGCGAAGTTTTAGACAAGAGATATCATTAATGTCCTCTAGTACATCAAATGTACGATATTAGGCGATTGAGCAGTGTGTCTTGAGTAAATGTTGGGAGCGAAAGAGGAACTGTGTTTGTAGAATACCGACCTGTTCTGACATGAAAGATAGTCTACATAGGTGGAGTATCACTTTGGTGGATGCCTTTCTTCAAGCGACTCAAGTCCGTTCGATATAGATGCTTTGCGCTTCTTCAAGAACATGGAGTTGAGGACTTGTGAATCAATTAATGGCCAAACCGTATTCGAGCTGTGGACATATGATGTGCGCGTAGAATCTAGTTGAGAGAAACTTGAAGCAACCATAGGGAATTATAACAATGGACGACAGCAAGTTCATCGTGGCAAGAGCCTTATGGCGACTTCATTTTTAGATGAAGAGATTATTTTTGAACGACATCACTTATTGAAACTGCGACTTTGCTTTTTGGAATGACTATAATCTGGGAAAACGAATAATTTTTTTTCTAAAAATTCGATCTCTATTTTCCAATTGACAGTAGAATCACTGTCTTTTACTTTTTTTGCCGTAATTTCCTCTTTTAAGATAATGTTACCGCGTTCTTTATTTTCTGCTTCAACATTTAAAGTTGACAATAAAGGCAATAATTTAGGTATTTAGTAAACAAATGAAGCAAGTACAAATTGTTCAACTTTATTTTTATTTTTTTTTAAAAAAAAAAAGATGCAGGAAATCAATCTAATATACCTACTATGGAAAATTCATCAATGCCAGTGGGTCACAGTGGGTTTAAAATTCGATCCTTTAGTGAATTTGGTACAGACTTGAGTAGAACTGCTATCAACAGTAAATATGAGACACAAAGCAGTAATACTAGTAAAAACTATGATAATAACAGTGATGACAGTGAGATTGAAGAACAGCTTCTTTATAAAACAGAAAGTAATAGCAGCTTGAACATTCTTCAAATGATTGAACAATTGAAAACAAAGGTGTGTAAAATAAAAAGAAAAAAAAAAAAAGCTAAAGCAGGAATTTGACAAATAACCTATTTCACGCGTATCCAGCTTGAAGAACAATATGTAGAACAAAGCAAATACCAAGAAAAACTGAACAGCGTGAACCAAGCTATAAAATCAACAAGTGAACAGATTGCACATTATGCCAATCTTTTATCTGGACAATCATCAATACCCAAAACAGCTAAATATCCTAGACCAGCTGAAATTGTACCTTCTGAAAGGTTACAAATGGGAAAAAGATCAAAGCCACTTCCGCCACTTGAAAACATTAATAAAACTCTCAAGAAACATAAAATAGATAGTTCAAATGTAAGAAAAATGCAGTGGAGGCTGAGAAAGAGGGCGAAAGGGGATGTTTTTCTTTTTACTTACTCTACTGTTTATAAAAGTCTTCCAACAATCTGTTGTCAGGAAAAACACATAAAAATATAGTTGATATTCCTTATGCTACAAAAAGAACAATGGACATTTACACAATACGCGCAAAAGAAAGTGATATGGTATTTGTAAAAAAACCACGATCAATAATGTATAATATTGCAGAAGATAGTTCAAACAAACACCTGTCTAATTTAATGATCACCACTTCCTTGGCAGGTGATGTACAATTCTGGTAAGTGGAAAAAGAAAGAAATGATAATCAGGATTTTAATTTATATGTATGCCAAATGAAGGAATGCTAAAGAGAAAAGGTTTTGTTACAAATTCGTTTTTTTTTTTTTTTTTTTTTTTTTAAAAAAAAAAACGCTAATTTTTTATAAAGAATGTTAAAGACAATAGGAAGTGACCATCTTTATGACTCTTGGATTGAAGATATATGCTGGGTAACACCCAAAGCATTAGCTCTTTGCCCCGCCCAAAAATCTACAGAACCAGTGAAAATGATCTATATTAACGATGTTGATAATGTAAGAAGAAAAAGTATCGTTATTGACAGTAGCTCACTTTGTATTTTAGGCAGACGTAAAAGGACGTGTCCATATAGTAGGCAATTCTCCACATGATAGTGGTATTAGTGTAATTGGTGCCTTAAAAGAAAGTGAATATAGTGATAATTGTAAAATTGTTACAGGTGGCTTTGATAGATGTGCGGTAAGCAGACATATTACTACTTAAATATCAATCTGATTGTCAGTTTGTTTAGTATTTATGGTCCCTAAAGAGAAATAACCCAAGTGATCCTTTTGAAAGGCAGAGCGTAGAAATGTTACCATTGAAGCATACCTCAGCCTTGACAGCTTTCTGTCATGACTCATACAATGATCTGATGATCATGGGAGGACAAGATGAAAGAATTTCTGTATTTGATATACAAAAAGGCACTGTCATTAGAACAAATCGTTCTACAGGAAAGATTTGCCAAATCATTCAAAGCAATTTGAATCCAAACATTATACTCACCACGTATGTAACACAAACTACTTTTTTTTTCTCTGAAACTAAGAGATATTTTAATGATAGGCGTTCATTACAAAATGATCAATTCCAAATTTACGATTTACGAGAATCTGATGATAAGGCTATAAAATTGAAGTTTGGTCAAAATGAAAAGGATAACTTGTCAAGATATGTAAAGGCAGATATGCATAAAAACGGATATATGGTTGCTTGCGGAGGGCAAGAAACGGCAAAAGTTAATTTTTGGGATTTGAGATACTGTGGTGTATCAAGCAGAGTTTCGTTTAGTGTAGATGTTCCTAAAACACCAAAGATCTTAGTATCAATGTTCATACCTGGTCAAGATACAATGGTCACCGCATCTTCCACCCGATATATGAATTGGTTAGATTATTCTGTTCGAAAAGATGAAATCATTAAAGAATTTGAGTAAACTGTAAATGAAGGAGCCTATTTTTTATTTTATTTTTCAAATAAGTTATATCCTTAACGAATGGTTTAAAATGTGCAATACACGTTAATCCGAATTACTGTACATTAAAAAAGGATTCTTTTATTTATTTCAAACAGTATTACAAACAAGTTCTACAGTAAACTAATGATTCGCCTTGGCTTCCACTATAAACCTTTGCACCAGAATCCAGTTGTTTAGAGCATTTAGCACACCGTAAACATTTTTTATGCCAGCGACTTGCAAATGGACCAGGCGTATCATCCATAATGGCTATCGTCTGCCGACATCTTGGACATGTCTTTGACCCCCCTAATCTCGGCAGCACTCTTGAACGAATCTTGGGCTGTGAGTGTAGATCATGACAAGACTGGCAGTAAGGTAGGTGGTTGACTTCAAAAAAGGGCTCTCCAAGGGATATAACTTGACTGCATCCTCCTTTACATGTAAAACACTCAAAGTGATAGACTTTATCTTGGAATCTATAGGAATCTTCAAAGATGGATTTTTTACATTCAAAGCAGTTTTGCGTACTGCAATTCAAATGATACACCGCTTTGCCATCAGTTGCGCATTCATTATTATCAAATGGGAGGTGACACCGACTACAAAGAAAGCAGGCCTTATGAAACCATGCATATTGTCCAGAGGACAGTGCCAGTTTGAGTTTTTTACCGGTATCACCTAAAGGCTCACGGCAGTATTGACAAGGTTTTTGAGAGATAGACTTGATGACAGGAGAAGAGACAGAGGCCGTATTTACAAGAGGGGTAGACATTTGTTCTTTAGGTATAGCTAATCTTGGACGATGAGACGATTTTCTTTTTGAAAGTAAATCTGGAGAATCTTCAGGCGAGGGTGTGCGTGATAAAGGCGGTGTGCTAAGAGAAGGCTGAAATAAGTCACCGTCAAGACGGGGCCTTGAGCTATTGTATTTTGATAATAAAATAGATGACCTTGTAGAGCCAAGGGAAGAAAGGCTTGATTGCGAGGAAATGGAATCGTCATTATAAGATGGTCTTCTTATGCTATTACTTTTTGTACCAGCCTGCAACATGAAGCAAGGCTCACAACAAGGACGGTTTTGAAGGTCTATTAGAGGATTTGACTCTAAAGACTTTTTACAATTAAAGCAAACAAAACATTCTTTATGCCATTTCTTGTCGACATGCTCAATCCAAGCATCATTTTCAGATATCGGTTGGTTACAGGAAGGGCTATAATACGTATTAATTTTAGTTACTTTGTATACGCTTCTTTGTTATTATTTACCAGTGGCCCTTATTATATAGCTTTAAATGACATTCTTTGCAATAAGGTACATCATCTTCTAAAATAGTTGTATGATATAATGCTTTGCTACAGCAACTACACACTTTTTTATTAGTGTAGAAAGCAGATTGAGCAGTTGGTATTCGCTTGGCATTCTGATTTGATTTTTTAATCATTTCTTCTGGTGCAAGTATTGTACCCGCATATCTTTTGTATAATAGATTATTATTTGTTTGTTTCATATAAATAATAACAATATTTACTGAGACTGCCATTTATCTACAATTGACACTCCACCTACTTCAGAAACAAGACAGCTAATAGTAGACTCAACAGATCTTCCGCCACATTTACTACATTTTCCTCGAGTTATTTCTCCACAACGATGACAAAAGCCCATATTGTTAATAAAGAAAGAAAAAAAAAATTAAAAATAAAAAGAAAGTAGAAAAAGAGCAATGAAAATAAATACTTTAATTAAAAAGGGGGAAGGAGGCTTTCCTTATTTTTTAGATGTCAAAAACATTCCTTAAATGGTAACAGTCAACAAACAACTTTATTTATCTTCTTCTACGGCTTTCTTTAATGGTTGAACGCCCGTTTCTACATATTGTTGGTCTTCTTCAAGTGGTTGCTCTGGTTCTTGCTCAACCATTATACTCATAAAGAATTCAGCCACTTTTTCATGGTTTCTTTGTTGTGCTTCATAAATAGGTGAATGGTTCATTGAATTTTTAATCTATCTTTCCTTATTAATACTTGTTATGATTATTATTGATTATTTCATTTACCGTGCAATCAGCGCCTCCTTTTACTAAAGCTTCAACTACTTCATAGTGACCGTTTAAAGCTGCCCAATGAAGTGGCGTGTTTCCTTCTGCGTTTTGTACGTTAACCAGTTGCTTTGCATCTTTTAAAGTTGAAATTTGTTCAATTATATATTTTACAATGTCTATAGTATGTGTATTAGTACGTGTTGTATGTGTGAATCAGTTGCCTTTCATTACCCAAGTGATTATTAGCACTTGCCATATGAAGTGCAGTTTTTCCAGTTTCGTCTTTTTCAATCAGCAACTTGGGTTCAGGCTTACTTGATTGGAGCTCTTCCAGATCTCCTGCACGAGCAAAGTAAATAATATCATCGAGTAATTCTTGGTGATCTGACATCGTGTTTTTTTTTTTTTTTCTACTTTAAAAAAAAAGAAAAGTTATCTGGAGGCTTTTATTCTTTTTTTCAGATCCCGACCAAAGAAGCAGAGAACAATGACGCTTTTGAGCTTTTTATTAAATATGTACAATTTCAGTCTTCTTCACTTTCGTATACACTTTCATATTCATCAAATTCATACTCATCTTCGTATTCATTATCACTTATTAATTGACGAAAATCCCCCACAATATTATAACAATCTTTTATGTCAAAATGCTTCAATGTTTTGCATTCTTCTGTCAAAGCTCTTACTCCCACTTCTGATATTTTCTCGCATCCAGGCATATGTACTCTGGTAAGTGATTTAAGGTGTCTAGCCATTAAAATGAGTGATGCATCTGTAATATGTGTTGAACCCAAATATATTTCTTGAATACGTGGGCAACATTGTATGAGTGCTTCGATGGCTTCGTCATTGATCAAGGTGCATTGATCAATACAGAGTATTCGCAGGTCATACAAGTACTTTGTCAGTTGAATAAGTGACTTGTTAGTTCTAAATGTATGTAACATGAGCGATGAAGCACAATTTTTTTAAAAAAAATCTTACAATTGGGAACAGAGATCCAGATTGAGTAGTTGGAGATTAGGTATTTTGGGTGCTAATCGTATCAGTGATTTGTTCATCTTTGCTTCCCATCGATGAGGCAACATGTGTAAATCTAATTGTCTAACAAGTGAACCAGTTTGTTCAGTCAATTGTGATGTGAATAATTCAAACTTTTTGAATGTTTTAAATTGAGGGGAATAATACAAGAAAGGTTGTGTTATATTGCGTAGTGTATGTGAAAGAGTGGCTAATGTAGCGAGCGTCTCTTGGTCATCTTTTAGATTAGAAACTATTTGTGATAAAATCTCGAACGCAAGCATTTTATCTGTGAAAAAGAAAAATATGGTTTTTTTTATTCTTCGTCTTCAAAAATTTCCTTGTAACTTTCTAAGATAGATTGCACTACCTTGGCTTGTAACTGAGATTCAGCTATTTGTGTTTGAGAGCCTGCTTCGTTACTCATTAGAGTCAAGCCAAAGATAGTTGCTAAATTGGCGGCGCCCATTTTATTAAATCTTTGATAAGATTGCACTCTATGTTATAAGCTACGTAAATAACAAAGTAATAACATATAATCTGATAAATTTACTTGTAAAGATGGCACATTAAATATTTCAAGGTAGCATAATGTGCATCTGATAAATCATTAATAGCTGTGTGTAGTGCAATTAACCTTGCTCTATCATCAGGTAATTCTATATATGATATGAATAAGCACAAGTATCAAGCATACAGTAAATACTTTACTTGCTGCATCAAGAAACTGTTGATATGAACTTCTAGGGAACAATGGATTAGGTAATTCTCTAAACCAAAGCTTTAACACCCCAGTGACATTATTGATATCCGATAAATCTTCTTCTGATATAGGATTGGGATCTCCATTTTCAAACTTCATTTTTATCTTTTGTATTTTGCTACCAATACCTGATATTCGATAAATGCCTACTGAATTAAGTGCGTATTCTTCCACAACAGTAGCGCATCTCTTTAAGATATCAGGCACCATGTCAGGTGAAGTTTCGGCTAGTTTCTCTAAAGACACGCCAAATACCCGAGGGTTTGTATAACTATTACTAACTGACATCTTCTTTTGGGATTTAATTATTATATTAAAAAAAAATATGATTCAACACTTACACTGTTGTGATCTTGCGATAAATAATCATTCTTTTGTATGCGACCGCTACGATCTGAGCATAATCTTACGAACTCTATCCAATCTGAATCTTTATCAATTTTGTTTATCAGACTTCGTAACCCCTTTCCTATTAACATAACATGATTAGTGTATGTTTCCTGATCTAAAATACAATGTACCTTGATCATTATCTAAAGCAAGTCCATCTTCAGTTAAAGCTTGCTCAAAAGTATAGGCATAACTTGCTAATTGATATCGAAGTGCGACACTACATTCATCATCTACTGCTTTCAATTCCTACAAGTTATACTGTTACACACCTTTATAACAAGTGTGAAACACATTAACTTACTGATAGTACTTTGGGTAGATGAGTTTCATAATATTCAGCGTGTGCTTGTACAGTCTTTTTCTGCTGTAATTTATATTGACTATCTGCAGCATCCATTTTATGTCTACAATCGTTTTCATTTCTATCTAGCTACTCATTGCATTCAATATTGCAAAAATAAAAATTTGTTCATTAGTGTACCTGTGCGGCCGTTCTGCTTGATCTAAATAAATTCTTTTTGGTATTTTGACTTGGTTCTTGATTCTTTTGCGAAACAGCTTTCCCCCACTCTTCATTAGTCGATTCAAACTTTTGTTTACTTTTTTCTAATTGTAAATCTGCTTCTTGGACTTGCTTTTCATAATGTAAACCAGCATCTTTAATCTTTTTTCTATCTTTTTCAATATGTTTTGATAGTGTCAATAAATCTTCTGCTGATTCAGTAATTGAAGTAGCGAATCGAATACGTTGACTGCCAATATTTTCATGCACTTTTAATATAGATATCCAAACATCGCCAAAAGTGCTTTACTAATTGTTATTTAAAGATACATTCTCTTATTACTATACATACCCTGACTTTGGATGTGATTTATCAAATGTTTCAGCGCTAGTTTGAGCAATTTTAACCATATCACGACCATAACTTTCTTCTAAAAATGCTCTCTTTTTTAAGAAAGCAGCGATATCCTATAACCATAGTAAGTAGACTTGTAAAGTTTTGTGAATCGTTATTTACCCTTGTCATTTGTGTATTGTTCTTTACTTTTTCCAATAGTGCTTGTAAGCCACCCTATTATATTGATACATTATGTACCCACTCAACATACTCTTTATTGATGTTTACTTCCAACTCGGCCATTTGTAAAATAAGATCATTAAATTGATTTTCAATTGTATCGACTGTCATCATTTATTTATAAAGTATAAAGAAGAAGAAGAAGAAGAAGAAGAAGAAAGAAAAGTGAAAAAAGGACTAAATATAAAAGAATAGGAGAAGGCTGCTTTGTTTTGTTATACAATGGAATTTCCTTATTTGAACTTAAAAATGCAAACCACCAAAAATGTTTGTGTGCTATAAAGGCCAATGCTGTATCCAGCTTTCATATCTTTCTTGTTCAAGCATCATCTCTCGTTTGACTTCAACTGTCAGTTTGAATTCTCTATAATCTTTTTTACAAACGGTATTGTCTTTTAAATCCTCAATAGCATCTAGTTCATTATGTTCAGCCTCTGGTCCAAATATCGATACCCACCGAAAATTTTCTGCATCATATATCATATTGTTCACAATGGCTGAAGTATATTTACTTATCGGCTGTCTACTATTAATAAGTAAAGGTCGACGTATGCTGGTTTTCTCTTGAAATGCCAACAATGCATTCTCGTTGCCCTTCCAACTTTGACTGTTTTCATCAAACTTCATCCCATTGAACTCTGATTTACCCGTTAATAACAGAGAGGAAAGTCAGTTTGTCAATTTACCTTTCTTGATGTTTAGATTGTTTGGCTTTATCAATTTAACTGTACTTTTCTTATGAGCTTTCGCCATATTCGTACGCCAAGGTCTTTGAGAGTCTGTTTTATTTTCACCTTTTGTATGTTTTGTAGACAAAACATACTTTTTCTTACCCTTCAGTGTATTCAAGTTATCCAGTTCATCCAATTGAGAACAGTGACCATATAACTTTTCTTTCTTTGGCTTGGAGATCAATGTCATACCGTTTGCTCCTTTTTTTTCTAAAGAACTCGATTTATTATCACTCTTTTGCTTGTTATCTGGTTTTAATGATTTCTGTGATTGAGCACGAATTTCTTCTGCTCTTCTACGTGAAGCAACTGTGTCTAATGTAAACCGATATAATCGCTGCATAGGTGGCTTTGGTTGTTGTTGTTGTTGTTGAGTTCGAATAGGTTTTGGCTGTGGCAACCTAGACCGTTGTTGTTTAGTGTTAATGCTCTTCTTTTGTTTTTCAATATTAAATTCTTTAATATTCAATCCTTCACAGAAATCATCCTCTTCTTTCTCCCTTTGAATGGAGGCTAAAATATGGTTGGGTTTTTGCTTTTCCATCGTTTGCTGTTGTTGTACTGGATTGTTATAGACTTCAATGCCTTTCTTCTTTTCATCAAGTTTTTTCGAGAGCAGAGTCATATCCTGAGGAAATTCAAGTCCATCAAAATCGTTATCATTATCATACTCTGGTTCACAAAAGTAAACATTTGCATTAGGTGAAGGTAGTTCCAATGAGGGTGGCTCAATTGGCATTTGAAAGTCATAGAGATTTTTCTTGGGTTGCTGCTTGAATTTTGAAGGTGTAATCTCGATATCTTGATCCCAATCATCATACGCATGTACTTGCTTAGAATTTCCCAATCTTTGTATTGTACCTTGTCCTGCATACATGAAGCCATCCAAACCACGAATGAGTGTATTATGACTAGTGACTTCTGAGTAATTACTAGTAGATAAAATGCTACTGCTTGTTTCGCTTTCATCATCTTCAAGGTATTCTTGAGGAGAATGAGTTCGGAATTGATATCTTTCACAAGCAAGGCTTAATTCTTTATCAGACTCCATTGCATAAACGCCTTTACGCTGAAATACTTTTGTATCAGAGAAATTGATATCCACTTCCCAATTGTCCTCATGAATCATTTCCATTGTGTATATGTGTAAAAGAAAAGAAAGTAATAAGAAAAAAGCTTTAAATAAAAATATAATGAACCCCACACTAAACAATAACAAACTTCATTGTTGTCAATTATTTTTGTACAAACTTATTTTATTTCCCAATCTTTTTTTTTTAGTTTTCTTTTTCAAGTTGACTAATAAACTTTTCCAAATCAAATTCAGGGCTATCAACATCAACTAAAAAACGGGTTTTATCAGAAAAAAAAATTTTTTTTTTTTACTTGTTTCTAATTCATTACCTGAAGCGGTAGTAACAGCAGTGGTTGAAGCAGCATTTTGTTTAGCATAAGCAAGTCTAGCTTGTTCAATCAAAAGTTCTTTACGATGGTATTCAGCTTCAATCTTTTTTTGTTCAGCTTGCTTTTGCAAACTAATGTTGTGAGTGTAGCCATAAAAGAGACCATAAGCTAAAGCGGACCAACGTCCAACCTATTTTTCTTCTTCAATATCCCTCTTTTTCATTTATATTAACACTTACGTTTGCAACAGCACTGTTAACCATTTTTATATTTTTTTTCTAGGGAAGGAGATATAACCCAGGGGAAAGGGAGGAAAGGGATGTTTTAAAAAAAATTGCTTTGAGTTTAAAATGTGATTTTGATTTCGCCCCGAAAATAATGACGTGTACAGAAGCAAAACGTTATTGGATTGTCACTTTTTTAAAATTGCTATCACACTTATGCCAATGAATAATAGATTCAGCATGCATTTAATATTCTTTTAAGTAAAAGTCTCATAATAAATTTCTAATGATGCTGTCTTTATAATTCTCAACTAGTGGCACTTTACTTGTTCGTTCTCTTGCATTCTTCCTGCTTTAATTTCTTATCCTTTTTTTTTTTTATCTCTTTTAGTTTTTGGTAAATGCTTTTCAACTGCTTCATGTTACGTGACAGTTTTCCAACATTGCCCTTCCTTAATTCATTATGTGTATCATTACTTGATTAAATCATATTATGAGCATAGTATCATTCATTTGATGATAGCGAAAGCCAAAGACTACATGTTAAATACTCACAGTGATTACAAGCGATGTAGTGATGTTGCTTTAGTTGTCTCAACTTATATTCAATAATTAAAAGTAATTGATCTAATTGAATTCTTATGTCTTGTGTCTGTACAATTCTGTTTGCTGAACGTCATGCCAATTTAGCAATAGTAGCATCAATAATATACTTTAAACTATCCATCAAGAGATGATGGTATTTGCTATGTTTTCAATATAGATGATATAGATTTTGGGCAGTTCAGTTCTTGATTTAGATATTGAAGCAGAAGAGATTTTTTTTCTTTTCTTTACCTCATTACTACAGTTTATGAATTTGAGCTTTTTATTAGATATACTCAATAGAGAGGCGAGATTACTAGTGTAAAAACTGCTTGAGATACTGACGATGGTATGTTTGCTCTTTTATTTCAAGAATATGGCATTTAAAAATAATGAAAAATACTCTCTGTTAATTTCATACTTTAGATTTTTTTTTATTTCTTAACTATTCGAAGTGCACACATTTATTGTGCTCGGCAAAGAAATGGGTATTTTTACCATTGAAATATTCGTATTTCTTTGCCTATATCAATGTATTGTCTTTTGCGGGGGTTTTTTTTATAATTAGCAAATGTATAATATTCTACATGTACAAATCTTGTAATTTAATTAGAAGCAGTAGATATAGCACTAGTACAAGTTTTGCTCGTCAAATATGGTATTTTTGTTACAATTCATCATCAATTAGGGTAAATCAAATCACGAGAAAAAGGCTAAACCTGTAGTTTTCATGTTTGAGTGATAATTCGCTTGAGCTTTCTCTCTTTTGATGCGGTACATATGAAAGATGACTAAAAAGATTGTATATTAACTGAAAATCAATGTAGGTGGCGCGTTCCATTTGAAATTACGCAAATTTTTAAATTTGCTTCACACAAGCTTTTACCTGGGCTAAATTGAGTATTTGCATTAACAAATTCATAAAATAATATAAAGTGCTTTGAGACATTATGGTTCGCAGTATGCTTGTTATCTTATTTAATAAAACAATTAATAATTAAAGAAGAAATGATTAAGCTGCCAATTTGATGACTATCTTTTACCGATCAAACTATGTCTAGTTCATAAAATCGAAATAAGAGTAGCCTTTTCTAAAATAAATGAATAAATGAATAAATAAATAAATCAACATCTGTAAAACCACTCAATTCAGTAAGTAACATCGATAATATATTTTGTAATGCGTCACAAAAAAGGTATTAAAAAAGAGAATGTTTGATGATGATTTTTTTATATAAAAAAAAATCATCTTTTTCTAAAATAAATCTAAAACATTCAAGATATTTGCTATGACAAACATTGTGAAATAAGCTTAATGCTATTTACAAAAAAAAAAAAAAGGATGCTAAAATAAACATGACTTTTATGTATGACCTACATACTCTCTATGGAGTTAAGATAAAGACTGTTTTAGAATTCATGTCTAAATAGAGCAAATTCTAATGTTTTCATTAGATGACCATTTCAAGAGAAACAGACACAAGGAGTAAAACATTAACTGGCACAGGATTACCAATCGTCTTCATCATTTACTCTCATTGAAATACAATGTTACATATTCAATTGTTGATGCTTTCTTCCCGAAATAGCAAACCAAGTTAAAACGATAAAAAAATAATATACAAACTTACGGCTTTTTAGAAGAGTAAATCTAAAACTAATCACTATTTTTGTGCCTCGCCTAACATCAAGCGCATTTGCTACTTGAAGTCGATTTTCATAATTTAAGAGGGGGAAAAAAGCCAATGGATCTAAACAGTTGGTTCATAATTATCTTTTTACATGAAGAATATTGTGTGCAAGTACATTAATAAATATAAAAATAACGTTGATAATAAACTACCATTTCTTATTGAACTATTATTACTCAAAATGGCTCCACAACCGAAACAATAAAGCATAATCTTATCTTTCGGATGAAAGGCTATTTCGGTTTAAATAATATCCGTTTAGCAATCACTAAAATGTGTTTCACCTTGATTTTAATTTGGCTTCGCTTGATAGCAATTAAACGTGAAAAATAAAGTTCACTTTGTGATATGCTTTAGGAATATTAAGGCAAATGAGGCAATTTAGTTCAAGCTAAGCTTTCAATGTGAATAAAAATGATTCAATTGTGCTATTGGACATAAATTATCATTTATCATTTGCAAAATAAAAAAGGAATTACTGTAGTAGGACACGTCTAACGGCGTTCTAGTTTTTATTTATTTGATTAATCCGAAGAGGAGTGTTGTTTAATATGTCACAAGTCTTTAACATGTTGATTTTAATCTAAAAATACACAAAATTTTTATTTGTTTATTCTATTCTTACTTCTCTTATGCTAAAGGCATTACAGATATAAACAATGTTTTTAATTTTCCGCAAATCCTTGTTTTTCGTCACAGCAATTTTTTTTTTTCCTGATTTTTTTTTTCTTTTTTCTTTTTTTTTCTACTCTCTTTATTCAAAATAAAAAGAAATGCCATTAGAATTACCTGTTATAAAGCAACTTAATTGTAAATCAATTATATTAGCATCAGCATCACCTAGAAGAAAAGAAATATTAGGTGACATGGTAAAAACAACAACAACAACAAGTATAATAAATAAATAATCAAAAAAGTTTAAAGGGAATAGAATTTAAAGTTGTTACTACTTTAAAGCCAGACGAGAATAATCCTGCAGCTTATAAAACACAAGCTGATTATGTGGCTGACACAGCTTATATGAAAGCAAAAGAAATTTTTGAAAGATGTGAGGTAAAATAAACTAAAATTTATTTTTGTCCTATTTTTAAATCGCTAATAATAATTGTAATAGATTGATCCAGACTTACCTAATGCAGATATTGTTATTGGTGCAGATACAATTGTGGTAAAAGATGAGCAAATACTAGAAAAACCACGCGATAAAGAACACGCACAATACATGTTGAATCAATTAAATGGATCTACTCATTATGTTTTGACAAGTGTACAGATTGTTTATAAACAAAAAGATGGAAAAATAGAAAAAACTGGATTTGTTGAAAAGACAAATGTTACATTTTCAAAGTTAGATGACGAAATTATTAATGCCTGTATGAAATACAGAATAATAATAATAACCTTTTATTAATTGTGATACATTTATTTTAATATAAAGACATCAATTCAGGAGAACCATTCGATAAAGCAGGTGGTTATGGAATTCAAGGTGAAGCATCTTTACTGATTGAATCTATTGAAGGTGATTATTGGAATGTAGTAAGTTGTCTTTTTATTATTATTTGCAACCCTTTTGTATCTCATTTTATATAATCTAGGTTGGATTGCCTAAAAATCGTTTATTTCAAGAATTAAAAAGAATCGCGAACGTCTGCGTTTAAATCTTTTGTTTATATACACAACCACACACGCTTTATATCTTTTTTTTTTTTTTTTTTTTTTTTTTTATATAAATTTATTAAAATCAACCTTTTTTTTTTTAATATTTGTTTCAACTTTAAATTCTTGACAAGTTAATTTTTTTTTCTCCCCCTTTTTTTATTATAAAATGGAAAGTAATTTCATGTTTAACAATGATGACAAAAATCAAAGTGCTTCATCAGAAATATCACTCGTAGCACAGTTACCAACTCAAATGTCCTTTGTAAGTTTAGATTTAAAAGATTTAAAATAAATTTCTCAATATTTTTATTGTCTGTTCTTTTTTTTTTTTTTTTTTTTTTTCTCTTTTATTTTACATAATTTAGGCAATGACAAACCCACAAGAATATAATATGTCTTATGGACAATCTTATGTACCTCATATTACGACTACTCCTGTTGTTAAAAGCCATAGTATGATCTATAGTCCTCATCATTATCAGCAACAAGATACGAATTATAATTTCATTGAAAGTAATAATTTAACAATGGATTTTGATTATTTTGATCATGTAACTGCTCCTCCTAATAATGCCAATCACGGTATTGTTGCTATGGATACATCTGTGTTTAATCATAAGAACAGTAACATTTATTCCCCATCCATAAACTCTGTTACAACAAACTCTTCAGCCATGATGATCGATACAGCCCTTTCACCAGTTTCCCCAATTAACCTCATGAGTCCTACTTCCCACATAATGAATCTCAATAGCCCTATGGTAAATCATTCATAAATTTCTTTCTTATCTTTTTATAACTAAAACAAGCATCTTTTGTTTGTTTGTTAGGATACCTTCGTAGCGCCTATTAATACGTCTTACATGATGGCCGCTAATAATACCAATAACTTATTTCAACAACCTATACAAAATGAACAACAATCCTTTGATAGAAAAGCCAAAAGGTCTTTACCCAGAAGACATACTGTTTCAACTCCTTACAATACAAATATGGTTGAAAAGGGTAAAGAAATGGCTGAAAAGCCAATAGAACAACCAGCAACAACCAAAACACGTAAATCCTCTTTAAAGGCAAAAAGACACAGATCTATGGGAAAAATAGATATTTATTCCCAAAGAGACTCCTCTTCAACACCCCCACCTATACCAGACATGAAGGAGCTTTCACTTTGGTCTCACGAAGAATTATTACAAAGAGTCATTGAATTGGAAAAGGAAAAAGAGGTTGCAATGTCAGTTGCACAAAATTCTATATTAAAAGGTTAGAACACAAAAGGGGGCTTTGAAGAAGGAATTTATTGAATAACGTTTTTTTTGGTTTTACAGATGACGGAGTATTAATACAAGGGAACACAACTGCACTACATAAAATGCCGGATAAAGTTAGATCGTCCTCACCAGTAGATAATAGCAAGGAAGAGGTAGAGGATGATGTAGAAGATGATGAAGATGAAGAGATGCAAACGTGTCAGTGGGAAAATTGTATAGAAGAATTTATTACAATAGAAGAATTAATAAACCATGTAAAAGATGATCATATCGGAAGTGGAAAGGTAAAAATACATTCACACAATACGGGAAAAAAAAGAGCTAATTTTTACATAAGACTCAATATTACTGTTGCTGGAAAGATTGTGCTCGTCAACAAAAGCCTTTTACTAAAAGACATAAAATGCATAATCATTTACGTACACATACTGGCGAAAGACCATTTGTTTGTACAGAACCAGGTAAAAAAAAAAAAAAAAGAAAAGTGGCCTTTTTTTTTTCTTACACAGTTTAAACAGATTGTGGGAAAAGGTTTTCTAGACCTGATTCATTAACAACACATGTAAAAATTCATTCAAACATTAGACCTTACCTTTGTAAACATCCAAACTGTGATAAGGCGTATTACCATTTAAGATCATTGCGCAAGCATGAGAAAACTCATAATAAAGACGAACCACCTACAACAACTGTAGTGGTACAATCAACAGCTTTACAACCTGATAATCTCTTTATGGCAAAACAAGACTTATATTCTGATTGGGCAATGTCTACTCAAGCTGCTGTATTGAATGTTATGGATAGAGCATACATTTAATACATAATGTCTTTTCTTTTTATTATTACAATAAAATATGAATGTCTATTTAAAATATAGAAAGACTTTTACACTTGTAAAAATAAATCGCGTTCCTCTAAATATGGTAATTTAAGAGAAGGAAAAATTGCCGCACATAAGGTTTTCCACTAAAAAAAAAAAAAAAAAAAAAAAAAAAAGTATACTCAAAAAGTCTCGGAGCCGAGCCGAAAGCATGCATTCAAGACAGTAAGGTTTGAACGACAAACATTAAGCTATTTGTGCAATGTTAATCATTTTTTTTCTTTATTTTCCACAAGGCTATTTTCTACTATTACCCAATGTAATGCATTAACAACTTTATTACTAATATCTATACGCCCAATATGAAGCTGCAGAGATAGCTGTCTGTTGTGTTTCTCTTTCAAGCTAAAGAAAAGGGGATCAATAGACTTGTTATAATACGTGTTTTTATTATTATTACCTCTTGTTTAATTTGTTTATGAATTTCACATAAATAATCTGAATAATCCATTTGAGAGTAAACTTCATCCTCTACCATCACTGAAGATAGTTCAACTTCCAAATCAAGACTATGCCTAATCAGTTGAAACTTCGGCAAGGAGACGGAATTTAAAGCCATATTGTTGTACAAAATCCATAAAGGATTCTTCAAGACGGATTCTTCAATTTTTGGTAAACATTTCATTTGAGGATTAATCTTGTCAAGATCCAGATTCCCCGTTACGTGTTTTAGCAGTTCAGAAGAAACATCTTTTCCCAACCATAAAAATATTCTATTATGAGTTTCTGTAGAAGAGTTAGCTTTGTTTAATTTTACATTGTCATCCCTTTGTTTTACCAATCCAGTAAATACCCAAAGGGTCTAATCTATCATAGGATAGTCTTTCTAATGGCAGTCGCGATTTATCCTCTTGAGCAAGCCATTCGTGTATTTTAATCATTTGAGGATAAAGCCATCTCATCGTTCCCTTAACACTGGCTGATTTCATACGTCGCATATTATACACCCGTATGTCGGGATTGACTGAAGAGTCTAGAAAGAAAAAGTCAGCTATTTAAATAAAGTTTGATAAGCAAACCTTTTCTCAATACCAAAGACTTTTTGAATGAAGACAATAAAAGTGGTAAAGTCTTCACTGTCTCTGGCAAAACTAATTGGGCAGGAGAAGCTTGTGGCGTAACGTATTTTCGGTAGCTAAGAAGTACTTTTACGCAAAGTTCATCCAACTCTTTAGATAAATCCCCAAGGGATTTTTTTGCAGACATTGCAACAAATTGCTTTGTTAAAAGACAGATGGATGCATCCAAATCAGCTCCCTTGAATAAAGAGGCAACTGTTTTCGCCACTCCAAGTTTCAGATTGTGAACTCGAAGACGACGTTCTCCAGTAGGCGTGGTATACAGCACGGCACACTGAACATACGCATTGTCCGTCATATTGTTGCCATCAAGTTTAAGTTCAACACCAATCGAAGTATCCTCACTAATACCCGCCAAATCGATATCAGTCGCATTACTCATAGAAAAATTGCCGTAATGATTTGCTACACTGATGCCTTTATAAAAAAAATAAGTTTCAAATCTTTATAAACGTAAATTTACCATTTGAGCATCGTATACGCATTGTAGCCCTATAACCATGTTCTCTTTGTAGACTCTTTTTCAAATCATGATATACCTCCTCTAGCGGATAAGTCTCCCCAAAATTAGGAAAATAATAGGTATCACCGCCTGTAAGAGCAGACAAGACTCCAATGGTTGCTATATCAATATAACTATTAGCAGGAGGAAAGAGCCAAAGATCAACAGAGATCCCTGTCTGAACAAAATCGTTGGCTAATTCCGTGTAATAGTTGATTTGAGGAGTAAACAGACTCTTTTCGCGTTCACATGCGTACAGCGTAGGATCGTCACGGTTCTTTAATGTGCCAGGTCCAAAGGTTGGTAAAGATGTTGAGTCGAAT
>NW_027137828.1:2467134-2502233 GCF_000149305.1 Rhizopus delemar RA 99-880
GAGCATACTGTTTGCATGTCTTGAAACATCGATCGCAAGCAATTAATGCATCGGGCGAGGCTCAACACCTAACCAGTATTCCTGCGGTACTTGGAAATCAACAGAGCCACAGGTCAATTCGGGATGATTTTCAATATCCATTCTTCTTCCTGTAATCGAATCTACCGGGCAAAACTGATGCTCAGGAACTGCATTTGGGTATTCACAGAGATTGCAAATGAATTTTTTCCCAGCGTCTGTGTATTGACACCAAGGATTGAGGTACCCTTTACACCTGTGACAACGTACAGGTCCATCTGTGTTGGCTGATTGTCCGACAATGGGAATGATGGCATCCTCAGGGTGAAGTCGACCTAGTGGCTGAACCACCAAGCCAAACGGAAGTCCTGTATCGCGTATGAAGTTGATATCATTGGGTATCTCTTTCACTGTGGCTCTCATAAATCGTGGATTACAATTGCCTTGATCGATGCATTTGAAATCTGTTGTTGAAAGTGGCATTGTGTCGTTTGAGCATGTACCGTAGTGGTAGTCAGGTCGTTCACATCGTCTCATGTCCTGCATTTGTGATTCGATAGGTGAAGGTATCATGTTTGGATCAATGCGAGCTTTCTTGGTCTGTCGAGGAGGGAGACCGAGAGGTGTATGGACATTTGATAGTGCACTTGTTTGGGCAGGTTGTCCTGACTGTTGCTGTATGGGTGTAGTTGCTGCATAAGCTCGTCTTGAACGTCCACTTTTCTGAGAAAGACAATGTAAATGATTTCCTCATCTTTTACAAGAACTTACTTGAGAACCAAGATTCATGGTGTTCAAGTCATTTGTTAATTGTGGAACATTTTGGTCAGTCATTGGCCCTTGAATCGAAGTAGACTGAGTGACAGGTTGCCTTACTTTTTATTAAAAAAAAGGAGGGGTTTAGTTAATAGAAAATACTTCCTCAATCATTTTTTCTACTTTGTTGATTGGGTAAAGCTCTAGTAGGCAATGAGCCGGGTTGTGGTATATAAGGTGGTCTGTTTGGTGCCGTTTGAGAATGTTGACCAATAGGTGGTCGAACTAGATGTGGCGCTTGATTTTGAAAGTGAGCCATAAAATTAACGAGGGAAAAAGAGTGGTTCTTTATCTGTTACTTGAGATAGACAATGATGACGGAGACTCAATCTGACTTACATAATTAACCAAAAAGTTTTTTTACTTTTTTTTTTTAAAAAAAAAGAAAACCATGCCAGCTCAGGACAAGAAAAGCAAGCAAAACAAGAAGCAAAATAAGAAACCGGCAGCAGTAAATGACGAAGAGTCGGATGCCGAGGAGCTATGCTTTATTTGTACTGAGCCCATTACAACATTTGCAGTTGCTGATTGTGATCATCGAACTTGTCACAAATGTGCACTTCGTCTGAGAGCTTTATATGAAACTCGAAGCTGTGCTTATTGTAAAGTAAGTATATATAATGGTCTATTTTTTAACAAGATGAGAAAAATCTTATGTATCTGTGTATAGGCAGAAGAAACAGCAGTCATTTTTACAAAAGAAATCGAAAAACCATTTGCTGAATACACAGAAAGTGATACGCCTTATGCGGACAAAAAATTAAATATCAAGTTTGAAACACAAGACATGTATAAAGATGCGATGAATATGATGAAATACAATTGCTCACAAAAGGATTGTACTGTATGTTGCAAGGACTGGGGAGATTTGAAGTTACACATCAGAAAAGAACATAATTTAAACCTCTGGTAGGCAAAAGAAACAGGGAAAGGGAAAAAATGAATATACCGAATTTTCTTAATCGTTAATATATAGTGATTTATGTATAAAGCACAAAAAAGTTTTCCCCTTTGAGCATACTCTCTATACCTCAGCGCAACTTATGGAACATCATCAAAAAGGCGATAAAGGGTTTATTGAGGACGACGAAACAGGATTCTCTGGTCATCCAGAATGTCAATTTTGTAAAACTCGGTTTTTTGGTAATGATGAACTGTATGTTCACTGTCGAGACAATCACGAGCAGTGTTTTCTTTGTGTACGAGAAGGCATTCGACACGAGTATTACATTAATTATGGAAGTTTGGAAGAACATTTTAAAAAGGACCATTACATGTGTCTGTATCCTCAATGCCTTGAAAAGAAGTTTGTTGTCTTTGGATCTTCTATTGACTTGATAGGTCATGAAGCTGAAGTACATGGAGAAAGCACGTCTGGTTTACAGAGATGTATGCAAA
Organism: Rhizopus delemar RA 99-880; assembly: GCF_000149305.1. NCBI lineage: Eukaryota > Fungi > Mucoromycota > Mucoromycetes > Mucorales > Rhizopodaceae > Rhizopus > Rhizopus delemar. Next base: position 2,469,367 of record NW_027137828.1, read on the forward strand.
CAGAAGCACGTCGAGTAGAATTGAATTTTCAATATGATTCGTTTAGACCATCACGAATGACGGATGGTAGAAAGAACAATAGAAATAGTGACAAAACTAATAAGAGTAACAGCAACAGTAGTGGCAATGGAAGTACTACCTCGCTTTCAGCCAATGATTTTCCTAGTATTCAAAAGGCCGCAGCTTCTTCTTCATCTGCTGCTGACAGTAGCAACCAATCACGGCTCATCCCCGGAGCACCATCTCGAAAGAAGGGAAAGCAAAAGGCTGTACAGAAACCTTCTGGCTTTGGTGGTCTTTCCGGCCAAGAATCAACTTCTTCCTCAGGGACAGCAACGCCCGATACAGCTCAAGAGGAACCCTCTGTTGTGACATCTCATGCGGTATTTTTAATTAAACTCGAAAGCATGTTGCAGAGTAAGCAAAAAGTCACAGAATTTCGAAGATTGACAGGCGCCTTTAGAAAAGGCACAATGGGTGCAGATGCATATGTGAGCCAGGTAGTTCAATTAGCAGGCGATAACGTTGAAAAGTCAAACAAAATATTCAAGGGCGTAGAGAATTTGTTGGATCTAGAAGATAAAAAGTTGGAATTGGTGCGGGCCTGGAGAAATAAACATACGGCTGTAAGTTGATTGGTTGATTAAGGAAAAAGTGATTGACATGTTTGCTTTGTAGATGACTCAGTTTCCTGCACTTGAAGTCAAGAGTCGAACACCGTCTAATTCGACTAAAACCTCACGTGTATTAGTGATAAAGAATACAAAGCCTGCCAAAGCTAGTAAAGTTACAAAAACTCCCTGGGATAAACCCACCGTGCCGTCACCCAGTAGTAGTGGTAGCGAATCAAGTGTCAGTCGCATCCAGAGAGCCTCCCCATCTGCAACGCACAGTATACCAAGAAAGGCAAATAATAATAATAACAACAGTGATTTTCCCTCTTTAGAATCCAAAGCATTTCCATCATTACCAACAGCAGCACCCAAGCACAAGGAGGTTTTGAATATGCGTCGTAACACAAGTCAACCAAGATTGAATGCCTGGGGCAGTTCATCAGATCAACAAGAAGGACAAGATATTATAGAAGAAGAAACAGATCTTTTATCGACAGATAAAAAGAAAAAGGGTAGAAAAAATAAAGTGCTGTTAAGAGTTGGCTTATAATAAATACAAACTGAGTTTTTTATTTTATTTTATTTATTTTTATCATAAACATACGTAGAAAACTTTTTTTTTTTTTTTTTTGCTTTTTATATCTCTTTTAGAATGAAGTTGTATGACATGTTTACACAAAAGCAAATAACTCCTCCACCTAATTTATCGCTCTCCTCTAGTACTGCAGGAAATTCAAGTAGTGTGTATTTTAAATCTGATTCATTTTTGTTAATTCCATATTTTAGATTTGTTTAATATACAAACCACTTTTCAAAATGACATGTTTACAACAAAAATAGAGGTAAACTCTTTTGTTTGTTTGTTTTGTCTTTTCTATTGTATGCTAATCAAGAGAAAAAAATAGCAAATGTTGGTTGAATTAGATCGGCTCGTGAATCAGTCAGGCAACATTCCTTTTTCTTTATTACCACCACAACATGATATTATATTAGTGATGCGTCAGATTCCTTTATTGATCAACCAGAGCTCTACACCTTTACTACTTTATTCAATTGTTGAAAAAGTGATCTGTCAACTCTACCAATCAACGACCAATTTGGCCATTGAGGTCTATTGTCGATTTCTTCAAATCCTGTTGGAATTATCTGTGAGTGTTGCTAAAGACACTCTTTCTTGGATACTTTATTCTGATGACACAGTAAGAGCATTCAATTGGCAAAGGCGATTAATAACTTTTTTAACTAGAGAAAATATAATGCAAAAGTGATGGCATCGCTTTTGAAATCTGGATTGATTCCTATTGATGAGTACGATGTTCAACTATCAAAAAGATTGGAAAAGACAGTAGAGATGCAGCTTGTTGAGTTTAGCGTTGAGTTGTTGAGACATTGCTTATTCGTTGCGCAGCCTATTACTTCGATAGAAGATCATTTGTTGACTATTAAAGCCTTGATGAAGTCAAATCATGAGGGGTAAAATAAAAAGCAACAGACATGATGATTCGTATAGAACTTAATATATTGTTATAGGGTAAAAGAGTTCATAGAGGATTTGAGCAGCCAGTGGACAGTGCGATATAAGGATGTTAACCCTAAAGACGATACATTTACTTTAAGATTATTATTGTCTGAATGGATTCGATTATATAAACATGCCTTGACGTCAAAGAGTGTTTATGATCAATTTGCCAACAAAGTATGGACGACACCCAAAATAGTTTTAATTTCAATAACCTTCTTTTTTATTTTAGATACTAGATACGGTAACAGCTGATTCTGATCGACTGTGCTTCTTTTTTAGACTTTGTACGGAGGTTTGCGTGGAATTATACCAACCGAGTAAAAGTCAGTATGTGGATGCTTACAGTAAGCTTGTTGGTACAATCATTTATAAAAGCCATGGATCGATCAAGATGACCTCTCAAGTATTATCGATTGTGGTCTTGGTTATTGCACAAAAGCAAGAAAAGTTAGGAACACAATTCAACCAGAAGCCGTTCTTAAAGTTATTGAGTTCACTGTTTATTGAACTCAATAACGTAAATGATGATAAAGAAAGCTTTGTTAGTGTCTATGGGTACTTGTATAAAAATAGAAGATAACAAGATACTGATGCGTCAATAGGGATGTGCTTTATACGCTTCAACCGCTTCATTTTCCTGGATTTTCTTATTCTTGGTTACAGTTATTTTCCCACCGGTTATTTTTACCTTTGCTACTCAAGCAAGAAAATGATGGTTGGACTGTTTGTTACAAACTGACGGTCGCCCTCTTGTCCTTCTTGAGACTGCTGCTGTCACCGATGAATGAAGAAAGAAGCAAGTTGTCGAGATCAACCAAGACATTTTATCAAGGCACTTTACGATTTCTGGTAGTGATGCTTCATGACTATCCAGAATTCCTTTGTAAACATTACTTGTCATTTATTCATTTATTACCACTGAGCTGTATTCAGCTTCGAAACATCATCCTGAGCGCATTTCCTCGTACGATGATCCTGCCCGATCCATTCACGATCACTTTGGGCTATATGGCCAATAATGCAACCAAGCCAAAGCTACTGCTGGAAGAAGTAAAGGAAGATGAAGAGAGTGTGCTGAATGAATTTGGAGCGTATTTATCAGATGGTGGAGGACATACAAAGATGTCGATTGGCAGTCTACTTGTGCAATACATTTCGATTGATAGTATAGAGAGGATACAGAGATTGGTGTTTTATGTAGGTAGTCATGCAACATTAGATACAAAGAAGCCACTGTCAGAAAATGCAGCGATTCAGATTTACAAATATCTACTTGGACACTTTTTATCAAGCCAGAATAGTTTTGGACAATATGTGTTGCTGAATTCTATTGCGGATCATTTACGGTATCCAAATAGCCACACATACTTTTTCAGTCTCACGATCCTTCACTTGTTTAATTCACAACCTGATGAAATCAAGGAGCAGATTACGAGGTACTGTTGTGTGTGTGTGTGTGTGTATGTATGCTGATGGATTGCGTATAGAATACTATTAGAAAGATTAATAGTGAATAGACCTCATCCTTGGGGTTTATTAACTACTTTTGTTCAGTTAATCAAAGAATCCCATTTTAAAGAAAACGATTTTATTAGATGTTCACCCGACATTCATCGATTGTTTGATAATGTATCAAAGTAAGTTTTAATAGACTACAACACAGTACTTATATATTATTAGGTCTATTCAACGTATGTCATAACAAATAAAGAAAGTTTTATTATTATTCTCCAAATAATCTTTTGACACGCTTAAGGATACTGTCTTTCTCGGGATCTATAATTTTAAGAGAGATGAGTAGAGTGAATAGAGCTATTGATGATTACCATAAGGATGATCTTTAGAAGGTATTTCAAGTACAGCAGGAAATGCTTGATTATGACCATCTACCAACTCTCGAATATCCTCAGCAACCTGATGAAGAGTGAATGACGCGTGTATATGATATATAGATGAGTCTTACATGTTGGTTAATCAAGATGATAGCAATATCTTTACGTTTTGTGTACTCTATAAAAGTATCTTCAATGATATTTAAAGGTGTTTCTATCAACATGTTAGTGTCTATCCAAGCATCATGTTACAAACTTACTAGCGTCAACCACCAGAAAATTTCTCTTTTGTTGTTGGTTCACATTGCCAATACCAGCAAGTAAAAGACCAGTGACAGAGTCCTTGAGGGATTAATAACAAAAACTCGAGTTATACTAAAACGCTTACTTCATCACCGATAACAGCAATAAAATTACGATCCTTTTGAAGTGCTGCTACTCCTCCTCCTGACATCTTGTAATAATAGCAGTAAAAAAAAGAAAAAAGAAAAAAAAAAAAAGGAAACGAAAAAAAAAGGGAGGGTTTCAGAAAAGAAAGACTGAACGTTTAGCGCCAATTGAATTTGTTTGAATGACCTATTCTAGTGTATTTTTTTTTTTTTTTTAATTTTTTTTGTTTTAGAGTTGATTATGGAAGAAGAAGGATTTTATGAAGATGTTTATTTTGATACAGACGAAGAAGATGAATCCATAGGACTTGGATTACCAAAGAATAAAAAAAGTAAAGAATAAAAGAGAAAAAGATGTGATTTAATGATTGTAGTAAATAGAAAGGTGTTGAGTAATGACGAGTTATTGTATGATCCAGAACTTGACGATGAAGATGAAAAGTGGGTGAATAAACAGATTGAAGGTAATTGATAAATGATGAATGATGGAGGTTTCTTAGATTGTTCTTAGATAACAATAAAAATGAAAAAACGGATGCGATCTTGACCTGTCCAATGTGTTTCATCACACTCTCTTACAGTTGTCAAAGGTAAAAAGAAAAAGAAGGGGAATGGTGTGCTAGAAACTAAAGATGTTAGACATGAAGCATACTCTAATCAATATCGAGCCATGTTTGTACAGAATTGTCATGTGATAAAGAAGGAAAGATATCAACCAAAAGATGGTAAAGAAGATGAATACTATCAAAAGGTAGTGTGTGATCAATGTGGAGTCCATGTTGGAATGATGGATCAAGATGAAGTCTATCATTTCTTTAATGTGATACCTACTGCTTAATAAAATAGATGAATGTATAAAATAAAGAAGAGGGATTTTTTTTATTGAGACAAGACATGATTGACGAATCGAGATAATTCTGCGGTAGTAGAACGTTGTAATAACTTACTTTCGACATGAGCTTCGATTTCCTATGAAAGAATGAGGATGGAGAAGAAGAAGAAGAGGAGGAGGAGGATTACCTGTAAGACGTCAACTGCACTTGGCCTTGTCGATGGTTGTTCATCCAAAAGCCAGGCGACGAGACCTCTCATGTACATACTTGGGAAACTATAAGTAAAAGTAGGACTTGATTCGATCAAGATTGTCTTGAATAATTCCACTTCATCTCTTATCAAATAATGAGGTGGTACTCGATCCATCATTTCGATAATGGTGATTCCCAGTGACCACATGTCAATCTTTTCATCATAAAATTGTTCTCGAATCACTTCAGGTGCCATCCACTTACTCGTACCTAACCTGTCTCGATTACGTCGATTGGATTTGGTTGCCAGACCAAAATCAGCTAAGAAAGAAATAAGAGATGGGGTGATTCTAATGGTTTGATGGTACCTAATTTGACTTCACCATTCCAACCGATCAAGAGGTTTTCACATTTAATATCACGATGAATAAATGATTTAGAATGTAGATAAGAAAGACCTCTTAATGTCTCACAGACGATATGAACAACATAGTGTTCAGGTATACCACGCTGACACAAGACAGCAAATACAGAACATCTCTGAAGGTCCATTGCCATCCAGACTTCTTGTTTCCACAAAGAGACTTCTTTTAGACGAATGAGGTTGATATGACCAGTTGACATGATAAAGAGTTCTCTGATAATAGACGCTTTATATTCTTTATCAGAATCAAGTCTACATCGCTTGATGGCCAAATAAACATTCTTTTTATATTTATGACGTGCTCTTACAACCGAACCATTGACACTAGATAACATTAGATCAATCAAATCAATCAATAGACCTACCCTGTTCCTATCTCTTGAAAGCCATCATATTTATTACGTGGATCAAGTGAGGATACTTGTACAGAAGAAGGTAAAGATTTCCTAATCTTCTTTTCAAATCGATTGCCTGTTCTCACCAAAGGAGGTAACTGAGGTATCTCTGAGCAAAGACCAGCAGGACGCCAAGGATGCTTTGAGATATGTTTTTGAACATTGACTGTTCTTAGCATGGCCACTTGAGGTATCAGATTGGGTTCAGGTTTAAGAAAACAATCGATACCGAATACGTTGGGTATTTCATAATGACCAGGCGACCTCCATACTTTTGTGGTTAATACAGTCGTTGTGGCTGCTGATGTACTTGAGATGACTGAAGATCGACGTAGACAACCCGTCGATCTTCTTTTCATATTCAGTGATTTCAATAATTCAACTTGTCTTATTCCGTCATCTGCTGTCGTCAACGATTTCGATTCTCTTAGGTTACCCAACGATATTCTCTTGTTTCCTAGTAACCCAAGTGCATTCTATTCCACCTTATTAGTCACAACACCTTCTATGGCTCATATACTCTACTTTTCTATTTTCTTTTAAACCCTCAATCAATTCTCTTCCGTTCAGTGAAGAGATGGCCGGTTGAGATGGGTTATTCTTGTATGAATTAAAAGAAGATTTACGTTTTAACATTAAGGTGGCAAGTAATAATAATAATAAAAAAGAAAGAAAGAAAACTATTCACGTGTGTTTATAGAAGAACGAATAAGAGAAGAAAGAAGGGGAGAAAGAGTAAAAAGGGGAAAGAAGGGGAGAGAGAAGGGGAAGGTTTAGACTGAGTGCATCATTGTTTTGGGAATATTTAAGGTACAAAAGTAGTGGTGAATTGAGCAGTGTCAGTTTCATATCAGCAGATAGTCTGTCTACATGAATTGTTTAACTCACATGAATGAATAGAATAGGATGTTCACATCACACTACATAAACAAAAGGAGGGAAAAGAGAAGGATGGGTTCAGGAGAATGAGTTTAACTCTCCCTGATTTTCGTTTTAGTAAAGTATAAATTCATCTATGCATCCTTCACTTTCTTTTTTCCTTTTTCTTTTTTTTTTTTTTTTTTTTTTTTCTTTTTTTTTCTTCTTGACCTGTGGCATGTTTTTATTATCATCAAACGGAATAAAATCACGGAAAGGGTGCAAAAGAAAATAATAATAAAAAAAAATTAAAAAAAAAAAAAGGAAATTATGTGTTCCGATTTTACTTTTGTGTAACATTTTACGGTATGAGATCCGATATGGCCGTTTTTTTTTTTTTTTTTTTTTTTTTTTTTTTTTTTGGTTTTGTACAAAAGAAAAGAGTGTACGGTCTTTAGAATGCATCCAATTGAATCAATTTCTGTCTGTTTTCAATTGTAATGCATTATTGAGTGAGATTTCCTTTCATTTTAAGCTCAATCAGTCTTGAAATCATTTCGTTATTCATCTCCTTTTGATTCATCATTCTATAGGTTTAAGGAGTAGACATAGTTATTATCCTATGTGAGTCAGTATATCCCCTTACTTTGTCTCCTTTTTGAACAAAATAAAATAGAGATCAACTCTTTTTTTTTTTTTTTTTTTTTTTTTTATAGCTTTTTTTTTTTTTACTTTTTTTATAATTTAGATTTGTAAGTAAACAAGTTGGATTGCTTTTAAAAGAGTGCTTAATCATTTCATAACAGTTATCATTGATTGTTAAATGACAATCAACTAGTTAATAACATAATCTCTCTCTTTCTTTCTTTCTTTTCTCTCCCTTCTCTTTTCTATTAAATCATATCATGGAATTTTCATTTAAAGACATTTCAATCTCTACTGATTTTAATATTCAATCAAACACAGAAAATCAATCTGACATCACAACCTTAACCACTCGACGATCGGTTATTCGTAGAGGAATATTAGATGAAAAAGGCAATCTAAAGACAACTCTGGATGAAAAGGGGAAAGAAGAAGAAAAGGAAAAGAGAAAGGGTGAGAAAAGAGTGAAGGGAAAGAAGAGGGTGAATGCCTGGCAGGTCTTTTGTTATTCTGTCACCTGTTGTTGTCCACCTCCTCTGCTGACGATGGTTGGCAAGAAGGATAAAAGTGCTCAGATGGCCTTTAGAGAGAAAATAGGGTTGGTGGTCATCATCTTGCTCATCATGACCTTTGTCGGTTTCCTTACTTTTGGATTCACTCAGGTTGTCTGTCCAAGACCACCCTTGAGTTTTCGGTTGGACTCTGTGAATGAGGGCTATGTGATCATTCACGGTTGGTCTTATCTTTTGGCCAATTGGAATGCTCATCCACCTATTCAAGGCATCTCCAATTCATCCACCAATGTCATCTATCAACCCATCAATGCTGGTGGAAAAGACGCTTCCTTCTTGTTTCAAAATATAAATCATCACTGCTCTCTCATCATCACACCCAAACAACCTGGTGCTGTCGTCGGTCAAGGCAACCTACCTTCTTATTTCCCTTGTCAACTTATCGATCACACTTCCTATTTACCCCCTCTTCCCTCTCTTTATTCAAATCATACCGCCTGTCATTCATCCCCTTCATCCATCGACAGTCTCAAAAGGATGAGAGAAGTCGGTGTTCGAAATTCAGAAGGTGTCTATGAAAAGGCTGGAAGGATTTATTATGGTTGGGAAGAGGTGAATCGTACGTCCCATTTGGCAGTCTATAATGGGTATAGTATGATTTAATTTACAAAGCAAATATTGATCATTCTCTAGTTATGTACTGAACCTAAACCTCTTGAAATCTTTACCTCAAGACCTATTCCACCTTCCACCCAGTGGTCTCATCCAATCCATCTTACAAAACACCTCATCCTTTGCTGGACAAGACATCACCCACACTGTCGTCACCCATCGATCGGACACTGTCCCTTGGCAATCCGAAGCCCAATGTTTGCTCGACATTATCAAAGTGGGTGAAATTGACACAAAGAGTGTGGGTTGTGTGACTTCGGATGTTGTCCTCTATGCTTCCCTCATCGTCATCTTGGGTGTCATCCTTGTCAAGTTCATCTTGGCCGTGATCTTTGGCTGGTTTCTGTCTTGGAAACTAGGTAATTTCAAAGAAGGCAAATCGTACAAGGATCGCATGCGTCGTGACCGAGAGATCGAACACTGGACAGAGGGTATTCATATACCTGCCAAAGCACTTCAAGAACATTCAAACCCTACCAAAAAGACATCACTCATCCCAAGAAAATCAAGATTCACACAACCAGACGCTGGTTCGATGCATTTCAATCCTCATGAGAAATCTGCCAGTCTGATCTGGAAACAATCGCTAGGGTAAGACCACATCTCCCCTGATCTCTTTTTAACCATCTCCTAGTTCACGCATGTTTCACTCCAACGCACACGAGCGATCCTACGCTAAACTCAACGGATCCTTCTCAGAAAACAGTCAGAGCTTGACCGCTCCCCTCTCCCATCGATCCTCCATCACCTCCAACTCATCCAAAACACCAGGCAGTTGTCCACACGAACTCTCACCGCATGCCATCCGTCAACCTTCACCAGAATTCATGCCCTTTGGATTTTCTTTGGCACACACCATCTGTCTCGTCACCTGCTACTCTGAAGGCGAGGACGGACTGCGGACCACGCTCGATTCGATCGCGACCACCGATTATCCCAACTCCCATAAACTGATCTTGGTCGTCGCGGACGGGATGATCACCGGTCACGGCAATGCTCTTTCGACACCAGACATTTGCATCTCGATGATGCAAGATTTCTTGATTGAGCCCGAACAGGTCGAAAGTAATTCGTATGTGGCCATTGCGGATGGTACCAAACGTCACAATATGGCCAAGGTGTACGCGGGCTATTACAGATACGATGATCGTACGGTGAGCACAGGTTTACAGCAGCGTGTGCCGATGATCACCATCGTCAAATGTGGTACAGAAGAAGAACAGGCCAAGGAAGCCAAGCCGGGAAACAGAGGTAAACGCGACTCACAGGTCATCTTGATGTCCTTTTTGCAAAAGGTGATGTTTAATGAACGCATGACTGAGTTGGAATATGAATTCTTTTCAAACCTCTGGCGTATCACGGGCATCACGCCGGATCACTATGAGATCGTGTTGATGGTCGATGCGGACACAAAGGTCTATCCGGACGCACTCTCTCGACTGGTGAGTTGTATGGTACATGATCCTGAAGTCATGGGTCTCTGTGGTGAAACAAAGATTGGTAATAAAGCAGACAGTTGGGTCTCGATGATTCAAGGTAAATAAAGAAATCATAAAAGAGAGAGAGAGACTAAGATTACAAAGTATTTGAATATTATATTTCACATCACCAAAGTAAAGCATTTGAATCCATCTTTGGTAACGTTACCTGTTTACCCGGTTGCTTTTGTATGTATCGTATCAAGGCACCCAAAGGCACCAACGGACACTGGGTTCCTATCTTGGCCAATCCAGACATCATTGAACATTATTCAGAAAACGTGGTCGACACACTTCACAAAAAGAATTTATTATTGCTTGGAGAGGATCGATATCTGTCCACGCTCATGCTCAAGACCTTTCCTAGACGAAAGATGCTGTTTGTACCCCAAGCGGTCTGCAAAACGGTCGTTCCGGATTCATTCATGGTTCTCTTGTCACAAAGAAGAAGATGGATCAATTCGACGATTCATAACCTGATGGAACTTGTCTTTGTTCGAGATCTCTGTGGCACATTTTGTTTCTCGATGCAATTCGTCGTCTTTATGGAATTAGTAGGCACACTTGCCTTACCAGCAGCCATCTCATTCACAATCTACTTGATCATCTTGGCCATCCTCGGTCAACCTGCTGTCCTGTCACTCATCTTGCTCGCACTCATCCTCGGTCTTCCTGCGGTCCTGATTGTGATGACCAGTCGAAAGTTGGTCTATGTCGGCTGGATGTTTATCTATCTCTTGAGCTTACCCATCTGGAATTTCGTGCTGCCAACTTATGCCTACTGGCACTTTGATGATTTCACCTGGGGAGAGACCCGTAAGGTGCAAGGGGAGGCCAAGGACAGTCACGGAGAAAAGGAAGGCGAATTCGATTCGTCAAAGATAACAATGAAAAAGTGGACAGAATTCGAACGCGACCGGATGATCAAGGAAGCACGCGCTCGATCGGAAGCCATGATACAGCAAGATTTGTCAAAGAGGTGGTTACCTGCCGATTTGTCTATAGAAATCGATCAGTCGACCCTGTCTAACTTGATCGGTTCAAGTCTAAGTGACTCTTCAAAATCCTTCTTGCCTTCCCATCTTACTCCTTCATCACCTCCACCTCTACCTAAATCAAGATGGCAGCAGGATGATCGGTCAAGCCATCTGTCCACAAAGGAAGATTTTGATGAGGAGGTCCATCATGACAACAGTCAAGAAGACGACCATTCCTCTCTTCATTCTTACTCGAGTAGCTGTCAAGAAAGGTTTTCAATAGAGTGTCTATCAACTGAGTTGCCTGAAATTGATCATCAAGTTGATTTGGAAGAAAGTTGGAAAGAAAGTGTTCTTGAACTCACTCAAAAGACAGACCTGTAACAATGTAAAAAGTCATTATAATAAAATCATCATCCATTCGCGTCTATTTTTTTTTTTTTCTTTTTTCTTGATCTTTTATAATGTCAAACTTTTATTCCCAATTTCCCAAACAAACAAGAGCGCTTCATGCAATAAAGAGACTAACAACTTATTTTGAATTTCAAGGAAACAATACAAATGAAGTATTTTCTACTTGTTAAAGATCTTTTCTTAATCTAAAACTTTATTTAGTCACTGCCCACCATGACAAAGATTGTTGACTACTGTTTAAAGCATCCTCGACTTTTAACCTGTAAGATGCATAAAAAAAAAAGAAACTGCAATCAACTCGTCTTTTTATGGCTATAGTACGTGATTCACCACTTCGAGCTTTACACGATCCAAATATACCTTACAACCTGATACAAGATTGGTATATTGGAATCTCTTTGGATTATCTCGAAGGTTCTCTTTTTGTTCTTTTAGATCAGTGGGATAAAACATACAAGGTTCCTTTTTTAAAAAGAAAAAAGAGTACAGACAGAAAAGAGATTGATTATTTCTTTTCTTACATGTGTGAATATTAGAAAAAAAGACATGATTCCGATCAAATAGCAATATTATTTATTCAATTGGTGAATGATATCTATGAATGCTTTGAACATACAGAATTAGCACTACACATGAGTTTTTCAGAGTAAGTTGACTGTGTACAATGAACTCATATCTGATGATCATCATTAGAGGCAGTGCGCTAGCTTCTGTTGAGTTGAAGAACAGTTTGAAGAAAGCCTGCATAGACTTGATTCAAAAAAAGATATCCTTCACATTCAACGACGCACAAGAAACATACTGCAAGATAGCCTTAAAACACATTGAACAAATCTTTAAGCAAAAACAATCGCATTCACCAAAAACATTATCATTTGCATCTCTTTTTGTACCTGATATGAAATACCAGGGCAAAGAACTAGAACGTCAGTCTCGTCTTGAGCTCGATATTGAATTACCCAACCTGGCAGATCTGTTCAATTTGAGTGCTGAGTTTCTTGAACGATCCAGCAGAAAGGCCTTATTAGAGCTTGATGATGACTTGACGATAGAAGATGTGAATTCATGGCTTCTAGATGAAGAAGACGATACTGTTGATGTTGATAGCATTCAATCAAAGCTTCAGCAATTCCTTGATATATGCAGCAAGTTAAATGCATTGTGTCTTGAGCCTGATTGGGTAAAGATTTTGAAAGAAATCATTAAAGAAAGATTGAATAGTAAAGAATGGGAAGAGGAGCATTATGTATCGTTGGTTCGCATCCAATTAAAGTGGTTACATGTCCTCATCTTGCCGTGGATTTCTTATGTCATGCCAAAGTCAGGCAAAAAGGGTACGTGCTTTAGGAGAGTTCACATAGAAGCAGTTGAGTGATACATAGGATGATTAGAGGATGATTGGTTTGCATTTTTGAGACAAAAGATCAAAGCAGAACATATCCTTTATGAAGCCATCTATCAATTTAGGTATGTCACTCATTCATGTTATCTTACTTGTCACTTCATAAACAATCCTTCTCTCTCTCTCTTTTTTTTTTATAGAATCCCGGCTATACTGGATATAATATGGGATATTCCTGAAACAGACGAGGTCATTCTGGATCTTCAAGTAAATACAAAAAGAAAAATATTACATAATAGTGAACGTGCTTTGATTAGATCACTGCTAATAAGCGTGGATTATTAAACCATTTACAACAAAAATTAATTCAAGAGTAAGCCTATATACTTTCTTTATATTGAAACAGCCATTCATTTTTTATGTTTTACAAAAAAAGAATAAGAGAGCGACTTCTCCAACAGGGTGTGTTTACTGTAGACATCTTGGACTATTATGCTTCGTGTATTCGCTGTTTAAGAAGAATTGATCCTTCATGCAAAATATTGATGGCAGTGACTGAAATAATACAAGCTTATATGAGGTAAGGAGACATTATAACCTTTATCCCTTTGTCTTTCTGCTCGGAAATTTTAAAAAAGATGTAATTTTCTTAGTGGATATCGTAAAGATGTTGCTAAAGGGGTGGTTGAGATGATTAGGGATTCGGATACTTACAGCCACATATGTCGAAGCGATGATGATGACCCTTATGTGTTTACAGCACTCGAATTAAATAATGAACAAATACAAGTTGAACCTGAATCTATAAAAGAGGATATGCTAGGTAAAATAGGATGGATATCAAGTACTGTATTGTAAACCTTCATCTACATAGCCAAATTACGAAGATTACAAACAAAATCAACAGATATCACAGCCATGTTGATCAGCATGTGCAACCCGGTAAAGGACTTTGTGACAACTTACAGTAATCAATTAGGAAAGATGCTTTTGTCCACCAAGAACTATGATACAGACGCAGAAATTCTTCGTCTAGAGACCTTGAAACTCAATTTTCCTCCAAATACATTTATTCGCTGTGATATCATGTTAAAGGATGTCGCGGATAGTAAACGGATCGATAAGGCTGTTCATGAAAGCAAAAACATTGATCATTCTTTTCATTCTATTATCTTGTCTCGAAAATATTGGCCTGGTGGAAAAGATGATGGTGATGACGATGATGCTAGTGATAATGATCATTCTGATGTCGCATTTCAGCAGTGGCCAACACGTCAACAGTAAATCAACTAATTCCCTATTTAATTCGCTTTAATTTTTATTATTATTATTATTAGAAACATAGAGAATTATATGAAAGAGTACACAAAAGTCAAGGCTTCTAGAAAATTGAAATTCATTCCAACCTCAGGTACAGTCTCGTTGGAGTTGGATTTTGAAACCCATAGTCAATCGTTTGATGTCCGTCCAGAAGCTGCGGCTATCATCAAGTTGTTCGAAGGCGATGGTTCGTGTTTTCTTTATTATTGCAACTTAACAACCTAACGTCACCTTCAATTCATATAGATACTGCACTTACGAAAGATGAAATGGCAGACAAACTGGGTTTTACAAAAGTGGTTATAATTGAATGTTTAAACATTTGGACTAAAAGTAAAGTCCTCAAGTTAGCAGCAGATGGGCGCTATTCTCTTTACTGATTTTATCAAAAAGTAATATAAAATGCTCATAGCAATGTAATTTTTCTATTTCAAAATGATATTTCAATTGTCTAATCTAAAGCGTATGAACTCCTTCTTTGAAAGGAGCTCTCTCTTTTATTTCAATACTTGTTCTTTGGATGTATTGATTAATAGAATTTCTTTTTTTTTTTATTAATTTCAACAAAAAAAAAATCAAATTATTTTCTTTAAACATCAATGACTCGACTTAATTTTTGAATTCTATTCAACAGGACATCACCATGTTTAATAACTGATTGATATTGAGCATTCTTTGCATCAGGTCTGTTTGTTTCAATGATACCATTCACTTTATCAATGACACAGTTAAGACGACCGGCTGCGATGAATTTATAAAGGTCCCTGATAATCATTTGTTTTGTGAGAAGGTGCACATACTTGTCGATTTATAAACTATTTACCTGTCAATATAATCTTCGCTAACACCAAATGCTTGTGCCATGCTTGTCACAGTCAAGGATCTGTAACTTTCTAATAATTGAGCGTAGGCCAAGATACGCATCTCACGAATGTAATAACGCATGTGAGGCAAAAGATAACGAGATGAGCGCAAGTGTGCTTGTTCAATGGCTGCCAACGAGCGGAAGAATTGTGTGTATTGGCAGTTGTATAAGCTATTCATGTAGTCTTCAAGATGAGGAATATCAGAAATAACTTCCAAAACTTCTGGAGCATCCAATACCTACATAACACACAGATTAAAATTATGCAATAAGACACATAGCAGTCCTTACTCTCTTTTTAATATCCACACGCTTCATGCTGATCAGGCTTGTCAAGACAGCATATTTAACAAACTCCTTATAAGACATGATTTCGGTACTAGTAAATGTACTTAAGGTATCCAAAAACAAGGTAGCGGCTCCCTTAAAGTCACGGATTGACATGAGATAAACACCTTCATATACCTTTAATCTGTTACGACGATCCCAATCACCACCCTGCTCAATCAACTCTCTGAGCTTTTCAATGTTGGTGCGAACCAGGTTGTTGTCATTAAAGAAAAAGCCGATGCGAACATAGGTGAAGATGATATCAATGCGTGTACCTGTTGTAATAGACCTTTTCAACAGGTTTTCGTAGGCAGCTAGCGCATTTTCCTATCAAGTAATATATATAAGTATCTCGCTTATATTATATATATATATCAACTTATTACTTTATCCGCAATCTTGGCATAATAATCTGCTTTTGCTAATAAGGCTTCGTTCACTTCTGTTTCGCCCTCGTTTTGTTCAGCATTTGCCGCTTTTTCATCAAACTTTTTTAATTCCTCTTCATTGTTTGCAACCATGCTGTCGTATAAAGCTTGATCCAAAGGCAATTGTAATTCTTCAGTCATGACCTTGTAGAAAGGTGCCATGTCTATAATGGTTTACTTTAGCGTCAAGCATATAAGCATAAAGAAATATCTTATTTACTGTTTTCTTTAATTGCTTCGAATAACTTGGCTTTGGCATCCTCTTTCAATTCTGAAGGACCTTGGTTAATTAAGAAACGGTAATGCTACATACACAGAAAAGTTAGAGAATGTTTTAAGAAGCAATAACAAGCCTCACAGCAAGATAAAGGTCAGGAATCTTTGGAATTTGATTCTCATCAGCTACGTTGGACATTTTGTTAAGTTATTTTATGAAAAAGAACTGAAAATAAAAAGGGACGTGTAATATGAACTTTAGTTTTACTTGAACAGAGAGCGTCATTTTTCGAGCAAGTGACTGTGAACGCGTAATCTCCACTGTATGCCTTTTTTGCTATGTGTAAAACTAGACCATCTTTTTGTTTCTTTTTTTTTTTTCTTGTTAAAATATGGTTAGCACTACTACAAAGATTGCACCAAGCGAGCGATTACAACAGGCAGATTTATCAAAAGAGGCAAAGAAGTTTGAAGAAGCCATATTAACTTATAAAAATATTTTGGCTCAACCATCCACCGATGAAGAAACAATAAAGGAACAAGAATATGCTCTTTTTCAGTTGGGCGAAGTCTATCGCGAACTTCAGTAATGAGTGAATCGAACAACAGTATGATAG
This sequence comes from Rhizopus delemar RA 99-880, assembly GCF_000149305.1. Lineage (NCBI taxonomy): Eukaryota > Fungi > Mucoromycota > Mucoromycetes > Mucorales > Rhizopodaceae > Rhizopus > Rhizopus delemar. The sequence goes on from NW_027137828.1 coordinate 2,486,242, forward strand.
ATTCTAAACATCCTTTTGTATAGCCTTCCTCAAGAACTCGCTGAATTAATTCGTTCCTCACGCCCCTTCATGCTCACTATTGCTAAAGCAAAGACAGCAAAATTAAGTAAGAGAAAGGAAAATAGAAAAAACCTGCGAATGTAAATTAAAACGTTCGTAGTTCGTACACTTGTTGATTACTTTAGCGACATTCCAAATTGTCTACCACTTCAGATTGAGGTTTGTAAGGCAAACATTGAATGGTGCATTCAAGAAAAGCGACTTTTTTTGAAGCAAGCATTAGAGACCCGTCTAGTAGCGCTCTATTTGGACAACAAAATGTATCACGAATCATTAAATTTGATTGCACAACTTTTAAAGGAATTAAAGCGCTTAGATGACAAAATGGTACTTGTCGAAGTTCAATTACTTGAAAGTCGTGTTTGCCATGCGTTAAGAAATCTTCCCAAGGCCAAAGCAGCCTTGACTTCGGCTCGTACATCGGCCAATTCTATTTATTGTCCTCCATTGTTACAAGCCTCTTTGGATATGCAATCAGGCATTCTTCATGCTGAAGATAAAGACTACAAAACAGCTTATTCATACTTTTTCGAAACATTTGAAGGGTTTTCTAGTCAAGAAGATCCAAAAGCTGTTCTGGCCTTGAAATACATGCTGTTATGTAAAATCATGCTTAATATGGTAAGGCATAGAGATAAAGAAGAAGGAGAGAGAGAGAGAGAGAGAGAGAGAGATACATCCACTTATGGGCTTTTTTTTTAATATAATTTAGACAGAGGATGTTCATTCGATCATTGGAGGAAAGGTTGCATTAAGATACGCTGGTGTAGAAATTGATGCTATGAAGGCTGTTGCTCAAGCTCATAAAAATAGAAATCTTCAAGAATTTGAAACAGCTTTAGCCACATACACAAAAGGTAAAAAGGATGACATAAAAGAGACAAGATATTAACAATTTGTAAATAGAATTAAACGATGATCCTATTATTCGTAATCAACTTGCAGCTTTATATGACACTTTGTTAGAACAAAACTTGGTTCGTATTATTGAACCATTTTCTCGTGTAGAAATCAGTCATATTGCTGACATGGTCAAATTACCTACACAGCAAGTAGAAGCTAAATTATCTCAAATGATTTTAGATAAGAAGTTTCACGGTATTCTCGATCAAGGAGCAGGTTGTTTGATTGTATTTGATGAATCTGAACAAGATAAAACTTATGAAAGTGCTGTTGAAACACTGAAACAAGTTGATAAGGTCGTTTCTAGTTTATATCAAAAGGCTGCCAAGCTTTCTTAAAAGTGTACATGTAATATAAACACATTTATACAAAAAATAAAACACTTGTTTTTGCTTTTTTTTTTATGAAAAAGGACATTGCAAAAGGGGAGGTACATACATACACAACAAGATATGGATAAAAGGGAAATAAAGAGGAAAGGAATGAGAACAAAAAAAAACATCACACATCTTTTGATATAATAAAGTCTAAGATTTTTTTTCTTTCTTTTACTGTTGAGCACACTGCACACCAGGACCAGAACCATGGTGATCATCTTCATCATCATCGTAATCGTGTGCACCTCCATGTCTAGAACTACTTGTTTGATATCCTTCAGCATCAGCCATGACAACATCATCAACATGCTTATTTCCAGTTGAAGGAAGAGCAGGACGGGGAGGTAAGACCTGTTCAAGGGCAACAATCTTTTCAGGTGAGGTCCAATTGGGTTGAGGGAACTCAATATTGAATTTGACAAAGAGATGACCGTGAGAGTGAGTACGGAAAGCGGGCATACCTTCATTAGGGATCACTTTAGTTTCATTAGGCTTGATTGCTTCACCAGGAAGAATGGTCACCATGAGCACACGATCATCAAGGTGAGGAATAGCGAATTTACCACCAGCAAGAGCAGTCAAAAGATCAATCTTGGCTTCATAGATCAAATCATCTCCTGAGCGCTTAAAGTGAGGGTGAGGCTTTTCATCAATTGCAATAATAATATCACCGGGAATAATGTCTGGTGCTTGATCACCTTCACCAGAGAATGTAATCTTTTGTCCATCACGCATACCTTTATCAATGTGGACTTCAAGAATCTTCTTTTCACCAACCACCTTCTTACCACGACATTCAGTACAGCGATCCTTTTCGTCAATAACCTCACCGGTTGCTTGACAATCACCACAAGGCTGTTGCATTTGTTGAATCATAGGTCCCATTTGACGAGTGATGACACGAATACCTTGTCCATTACAAGTCCTACATTTACGAACAGAGCCTTCTTTACCACCTTTTCCTTCACATTTTTTACACAGGATATGTTTTTGAAGTGCCAATTTACTGGTCTTTCCGTTATAAAGATCTTCAAGGCTTACTTTCAAAGCATGCATCATATCTTTACCACGGCGAGGACCAGATGGACCACGACGGCCTCCACCAAATCCTCCGCCAAAGAATTGAGAAAAGAGGTCTTCAGCATCCATACCTCCCATACCAGGACCACCGTTTAATCCTTCTTCACCAAACTGATCGTACAATTGGCGCTTTTCAGGATCAGAAAGAATTTCATAAGCATGAGAGATTTCTTTAAATTTGTCGCCTGCTTCAGGATTCTGCAATGACAACAAAAAAATTGTTAATAAGCTTCAAGATGTAGAAGAAAAAAAGTTGTGTACCTTATCCGGGTGATATTTCAAAGCCAATTTTCTGTAGCTCTTTTTAAGTTCGTTTTCTGTAGCAGAGGGACTAACGCCCAAAAGATCATAAAATTTTGTGTCCTTGACCATTTTTCTGTTGCGTGTATGTATAAAAAAGAGAGTAAGAAAAAAAAAAGAGAGAGAGAAAACTAAGAAAAAGTAGGTAGAAAAAAAAATTCATTTATTATTGCGTGTACACAGTAAAATTTTTCATTCCACAAGTTTCCTGATTATTCTCTTTACTTTTGATTGGCTGGTTACTGATTACTAAATAGAGTAAAATAATTTGGTTGTACAAAACAATGCCAAAGCAGTTACACGCATGTAAATACACGCAAGAGATTTTCCTTCATTTTTTAGGAATAACAATTCACTTTAGCCGAGAATTTTTATGTTATTCTGTTACTGGCTGAGGAAGCATCAACTGTCATTATGTGATCAACTGTTACTATGCCTATTCACAGCTTAAGTGCAGGCTATTATAAAACAGTGAATGAACAAAAGCTAAAATGTTTATTGTTTCTCTAATAAGGAAAATAATTTTCGGTGTAAAAAAGACAAATGACATTATAAAATGACGTTGCCTAGAGACTAGGGTTATATTTGAATGAAAAAGTACATCGGGGGAACATCCTCATAAAGGAAAGAATCGAATCATGGATTACATAAAAAAAAAAGAATGCTTCGGTGTCTCATCGGGGAAGAATCGAGATGAAAAATTTATGATGATTGGATATGTGCCATATTTTTCAAAGAACGTCGTTAAGAAACTTGAGATTTGTATGCTTCCCTATTCATCATGTTTCTCACCTTAACTGAGAGATATTTTTTTTTTCCTTTATTTTTTTCGGCTTCTCTTTTTTTTTTGCATGTATTAATTTTTTTTTTTCATAAATTTATTTTTTCAATCTTTTTTATTTTTTATTTTATTTTTTTTTATTAAAAAATATTCATATTATTCAATGATGTCTGCACTGTCCTTTTGTTACTCACCACCAATATCTGGGCAATACATTTATTATGACCAAGATGAACCATCCACTATATCCAGATTAAGAGATGATTGTAATAAAGTTAGTATCTCCCGAGGATGTCAGATCAATCTGGTGACTGGCCAAACAAAAACTTCTTCTGTTCCACTCATCGATACACCTATTGGTTACAACCTGACAATGACAGGTGCCGCAGAAGAGTCTTTAATTAAAGCTCGAGGCGATTTACTTCAAAATTGTCTATTGAAGGTGAGTACTTGAAAAAGATATTCAATTGAAATAGCACAGAGGTTTCTCACTTGTATGACGTAGATAAAGTTGACACTTCAGATCTCACTTATGCCTGACATTACAAACGATCTCTTTACAGATCTCAAAGAAAAGTTTTTTAATGTCAAGATCAATGTTATACAACCTAAAAAACAATATTCCTCACTTGTCTCGGATAACCCAACACATATCGAATTAATAGGTCCACCTAATCAAGTAGAAGAGTGTCGCGTTCGTGTACTTGTTTTATTAGATGAAAAGGTAAACAATAAAAAAAAAATACCCTATCATTAAAGTTCCGACAATAACAAAAAAAAATTTCCTTTAGCGAAACTTAAAAACAGAAACAGTTGAATTACCACTGAAACTACACTATTTGATTTGTGGAAGAAAAAGGTGTGGTTTGTTGCCGATTATTGAAGAAACTACGACCAACATTTATTTTCCTTCTCCTTTTTGTCAAGATGAAAATCAACAAGATTTAAAAGCTGTTATTTATATCACTGGAGAACAAACTCAGGTAACGCGAGTGAAAGAGATGTTGAACAAGCTCGCAGTTCAAAAGGTAAACAAAAAGAAATTGTTCCCAAAAAAAAACAAATTGAATAAAATTCTTTATGACACGCAGGCAAAATCAATGTATCACAAAGACACGGAGCTGTCTGCAAGAAAAATAGACTGGCTATTGTTATATCGACGTGATGAATTACGTAAAATCATGCATGACAATGGTAAATAGAAATAGTTCTATTAATAACAGCAAGTAACACTCAATACTAGGTGCCTATATCATGTTTCCTGTCATTGGCTCTGGTAAAAGTCGTGTTACTGTTTATGCAGAAAACCGCGTCAATGCTGAGCGTACTTTACGTGCATTGAATTTGCAAACATGTAATATTTATGAAGCCTTTTTCTATTTCAACCATCAAGAAAATTCAGAAGTATTTTCATCTGGTGCAACCCTATTCAATTCTCCACCTCATCTTGCCACTTTTGTATCTGACCTATCTCATGTCTCTGGTTCAGAAGTACTTTATAAACCAGAACTTGGTAGTGTTGAAGTACTCGGTTCTGAAAGAGCGATACGCAATGTTTACCAACGTCTTCAAGAAATGCAGCTTCTTCAAGTCTTTCACCGTCAAACAGTATTTCGAGTTGAATCATCAAATGATCATCGCGACTTTATTTCTGGTAAAAAGAATGGCAAGATCAACAAAATCATGCGTACTTCTGGAGCTAAAATCAAGTTTCAACCTTTTATGAATGATTACAACTTTATTATTGAAGTCGAAAGTCAAAGTTTTACAAAAGCACTTGATGGTCTTACTTTACTTCAAGAAGAACTTCCTGCCGAGATTTCATTTTATGTCCCAGAATCTTATCATAAACGAATCATTGGTGTGGGTGGAAAGAACATTCAGCGAATCATGAAACGTTATGGAGTCTTTGTCAAATTTTCAAACACCGAAGAGTTCGCCTCACTGGGTGGTTACTACAATAATGAAGACAATGTTGTTGCTAGAACACCCATGAAGAACCAGATCAATCTAGACAATCTTCGTCATGCAGTCATGGAACTTGTACAACCAAGAGATCGCAGTTATATTACAAAGCATATCAAGGTACCCTTTATTCTTCATCGTGAGTTGATTCAAAAATACCAGGCTGATTTCATTGCCGAAGAGATTGCCAAGAAGACAAATACGCGTGTACTCTGGCCGGACAGTGAGCTTGGTTGTAATTATGTTATTCTTCTTGGACCTGAAGCCCATATTCCCACTGCCTCCAGTATGCTGGAAACCATTGTACCCGAAACATATAATCTTTATGTACCCCACTCGGATACCTTCCCAAGCCTGATTTCCTCTGATGCATTCCAAGAAAAAATTATCTGTCGTTTCCTCCAAACATACCAAATTAAGGTAGAGACCATCTACAACAAGAATCAAGATAGTTTGATACGTCTTCATTTGAAAATGAGCCAAATAGAGACTGACTTACCCAACGTCCTCAATGCTCTGGTAGACTATTTGAAAAGTGAAAATATTTCACTTCATGAAGAAGAAGCCAATAGACCTTACCATTTATCCTCTCTTGATCCGATTTCCTATATGTCTCATATCCTTTCTACTACTAATATACTTAATCATAATACTTATACTAGTGATAACAATAATCTCAATCCTCTACCCTGGACTCCAGTCACTCAAGATGATGGCCCAATACCTTCTAAATCTACCTCTGCACAGTCTTCTACAAACAGTGCTTCTTCTATGCCAGATAACAACAACATTAGATCTATTTTCAATTCTCTTCCTTTAGAAGACCCAGTTGTTCCAGGATATCAGGGATTGACTCCCGGTGGAGGAATTTGGGGGACTCCTTCAAAGTTTTAATACAACTTTTGCTTTTCTTTTCTCTCTCTTCCTATTTGTACCAAAAAATATATAAAATAAAAATGAACATAACAAAATGATATAAAAGAATGGTATTTATACATTGTAAGGATTTATATTGAAATAATCTATAGCAATTTGTTTGTATACTTTTGATCTTACAAAAGTGGGTATTCCTTTTAGAACAGTGTATAAACTCCTTTCCTTTTGCTAATAAGAGTTGGTTCATCAAAATGACAGTGTCTATTTTTGATATTATGTAATACCCTTCCATTTATTCTTGTTCTATTTTGCAATGAATATTCGTAAAATGAATCCAACTAATGGCCTCTCAAAAAAAAATGATTACAAATTTCAATTGTTTTTGATATTTCAATAAAAAAACACACATCTTTTTTATAAACTACAAATGTGGAAGGACTTGCTATATACGGAATATCCCCGAACATGCGAAAAAAAAAAAAATAGTAGAAAAAACCATTTGTACAAAAAGTACAAAATTCTACAGCTCATCCTCAGGACATATGTGTTACCAACCTATTGTTATGAGTAACATTGTTGTTTATTGTGATTATTAGCATTGTTATAGTGCTCTATCTTTTTTAGTGTTTAATGTTACCACAAATACCATTGTAAAATATTAGAGTTTTTTATTTTATTTGCAAGTCATCCACAATCATTTTAAAGAGGTTGTGTATCAAGGAAAAAAAAGAAAAAGGAATAATAAACAGACTTTTGTAATAAGAAAGTGATGGACAGCGAAACAGTTTAGGCAAATTATTCAATTAAAAAGACTTAATCTAGTTCAGATAAAGTGTTAAGCATTGTAGAGCAATAAGATGTGTAAAATGGAAATAATTCCAAAAGTAGAAAATAATGAAACAATGAATTCTTACATTCTAAATGTGTTCATGGGACGAATCATATTTTTATTAAAATAAAATAGGGTTTTGATAAAAGAAGATGTAATATAATCACTTGCAATGAACAATACAAAGAAGTGGAAGACGGTATAAAATCGACTCCAAATAATATGGCAATTACATAAACTGATCAAGATTTATTGAATATACAATGACGAATCCAACAGAGCACAAATCACATTTCAAATGAAAAACTTATCTCTTTCTTGATTTAAGAAAAAGAGAGGAAGACGTGTTATTTGGTGTTGATGTAATAATGAAATTACTGTTTAATAAAAGAAAACCTTTGAAATATTATTCAATAATGACATCTATGCAAAAAAAATAAAATAAAATAAAAAAAACGACTGATCTGCTCAAGTTTACAGCATTTTTTATTTATTGAATACATCCGTACAATAATACTTTATCACCCTTTTCCTTCTCTGCTTACCTCTGATGATAATATCTCAAGCATATGACAAGTATGAATATTTTTTATGCACATGTAATTCAATGCAATTATGTCATTTTGTTTCATTATAGAATCTATTCATGTTGTACGAACGCAAAAAAAAATAACCTTTGGTAAATTACACAGACAAATCTTAACGATTACAATACAACGCAAATGTAAAGCTTTCTTTTCTCTCTCTCTCTCTCTCTCTCTTTCTCTCTTTTAATGGTTTTCTGGATGATAACCGATGTAGTATGACTTAAAATGTATATCTTTCTTTCCTTTCTTTTATGTCAAGAACTTAGTATTAAAAAACAATGTTTTCAATGAATAAATCACCTTTTGTTCTCTGCCTTTTTTTACTTCTATTTTAGTAGCTTGAATTATGTGTATGACGGTGTCGATCTTTTGATATGTTAGGTTATATTATGTAACATATTCATTTCGGAAACTTTATTATTTTTGCAAGGTGATTGTAACCTTTGGAAAAAAATTTTTTTTTTCTACTACAAATAATAATAATAAAAAACAAATCAAAGAAACAATCAAAGAAAAAAAAAATCAGGTCACCTTTACAAGTTTCCAATAATTAGTCTGTTTGCGAATAAAGAGGAGAAATGTTCACGGACCACTTTTTTTTTTTTACAACTTGAAGTGTTCGAGCAATTTACAATCGGGAACATAAAGTATTCTGAAACGAGGTAAGGATATTGCTTGTCATCTGTTTGTTCTGTCGTCATAGCTATTATTCTATTGGGTAAATCAAACTTTCATCCCTTTTTCTCTTTTGAAAATGAGGCAGTTTATCGAGCTAACTTCATATAGAAATTCATCGCTCTATGACGTTATATATCCCCGATTGCACAGAAAAAACGAAAAGAAGTGCAAAAATTTCTTTTTTATGTACCTTAGTATATAAACCTATATATTCTCCCTTCTCGCCCCCAAAAAAAAAGACCTTTTCTTTTTCCCCTTCCCCTTCTTTTTTTCATAATAAAATGTCTCAATCACAAAAAAATTATTTTACTCTAACGCAACAAAAACCAATTAAAAGTGGTTTATTAAATAGAAGACAGCAACAGGCAGGCTATTTACAGCCACTCGAGCTTCCTTCTCTACCTCCACTTTCTCAATTATTACCAACAAACAATAGCAACAATAATGATAAAGATAGCAGCAAAACAAAGACGGATAGTACAAATAATGCTGCCGTTGAGGCTGCAGCAGCAGCAGCAGCGGCGGCTGCAGCCTCAGTGGCCGGAATGATACCTGCAAGTACAAATACATTTGCACCACAGCCCCAGATGATTTACGATTATACCATGCCACAGCAAACCACCACTATTCATCCTGGGCAATTCCAATTAAACTCTTCTTCCAATCCCATCTTGGTAAACAATAACCCTTCTACCACAGCCGACATGGTAGCAGCAGCCGCCGCGGCCGCAAGTATGATGTCCTTTGATCCCATGTATGCCATGCCTACTCAACCCGGGCTGACAACCGATCCAGTAACAATTATAAATCCAATTGAATTCAATAATCAAATTATAAATCAAAGAACGCGGCAATCATCGAATGCAAGCAACTCTTCAGTAGAAAAGGTTTATTCTTTTGTAGAAATTCCCGGCACAAATCAGAAAAAGAGACCACGAAGAAGATATGACGAGATTGAACGATTATACCACTGTAATTGGCCAGGATGTACAAAGGCATATGGTACATTGAATCATTTAAATGCTCATGTTAGCATGCAAAAACATGTAATCTATCCAATGTTTACACTCAGCAACATGTATATTCATTTTTTGTTATAGGGACCTAAACGAAATCCTGCTGAATTTAAAGAAATGAGAAAAGAATGGCGCAGACAAAAGAAAGAACGAGAAATACAGAAAAAGGCCAATGAACAACAAATGATAAAACAAGAAATGATAAATCAACACTATAATTCATCCTCTTCACCACAACAATCAACCAATAATACTTTTTTAACTATACCGCCAGGTTCATTATCTGTCAATGGCTTTTATTAAAAAATGGACTTATTTAAAAAAAATCTTTTCCCCTCTTCCCGTATGTACATAATATTTTTTTCTGTTTACAAAAATAAAAATAAAAAATCTATATATTATTACATCATGTTTTATAGGCTTGGTTTATTGAAAGGCGGTCATTTAAATATCGCATATTTTTTCCCTTGAAAAACAGCTCCCTTTTTTCCTTTTTATTTTCTTTCTTTTTTAAAGAGGAAAAAAAAAGAAAAAAGAAAAAGAAAAACCATGGAAACGAAAGAGTTGAGTTATTGGCAGCAAACAAAAGAAATATTTCGTAAATTCAACATAGCAAATATATTATTCTGCTATTGTCTACCATTCTTTTATATATTTTACCCCACTTTACTGATGCCGGCTATACTTTTACGTACTGTATCGTTTATCATTGGTTGGATATATCAATTCATATCTTCCCACCACCACCATCATCCATTGACACCTAAAAAAGCAACTAAAACAACGCATAATCAAGAAGATGAAATGAGTAACATGTACTTTTGGTTACAAAGATGTTCTATCTGTCTTGACCAGACTTATAATTTATGTTTGGAAAATTGTCGTGATCAATTTTGTAAAGATTGCTTTTCAAGGTAAAATGATTTAGAAAAATAATAGCACATTTTTTTTATATTAAAAACACATTAGATACATTGAAGAAACTGTGAATCAATCATGGGGATTAGGCGTAACTCGTATTAAATGTCCAGGTAATTTTTTTTTATAAATAATTTGATTACTTGTATTTACATAATTTGATAATAGTTTGTCAAGAGATAATCTCTCAAGGAGAATGGTGCCGATATGTATCATCAGAAATTGTAGCAAAATATAACAAGTTCAATCAACCTTACAGGCCTTATTCTCGTTATTGCCTTGGTTGCCAACACTCTGTCGCTCCTTGTCAGTCTCCACTCGCACAAGAACTATCTCGCGAAAGGTTAGTTATATTACTATTTGTGCAGACGAATAACATTCTATTCAATAAAAAAGTCGTCTTGGAAGTATTGCAAATGATCTGGACCTTTTCTCAAAGTCAACCAAGGATCACTCGCTTTCCTCACTTGTGGATGAAGTGCTCAGGCACTTTTTGACCACATGTCAAAGAGGGTCTACATTCCGCATTGGCCGAATACAAGAACTTTATCATCAAATCATACCTGTGTTGCGTAAGGTGGTATCACATCAAAAAGACCTGTATGATCTCGCATCCAACATATCAAAGCAATTAGTTGCTCTTGAAATTATACCTGAAATCTGGAAACAAACACAGTTTCGACACATTTCCTATTTTCCAATGGAGACTTGGTAAGCATTTCTTGTTGTTCGGAAATTGAAAATTAATTTTTTTTCTGTCAGCATGAATTGTGGAGACAAGTTATGTCTTCAATGCGGACAAGTGGCTCATTTTGGACTGAGTTGTCTCGAGCATTTGAAGTCCGAATTAATGCAGTCAACAAATACAGAATACACTTCTACTATTCAGTGGAAATTAAATCACACGTAATTTATATAAAAAATCTACCAAATTGAAAGCTAACATCCTATCAGTCGACCTTGTCCTAATTGCTCTGTCATGATTAACAGGGATGAAGGCTGCAATAAAGTAGATTGTTTACAATGCGGATATCGATTTTGCTGGAGATGTGGATCTGCATGGACTCAGGTAAGTTGATCGATCAATCAATTCCAAAAAGCCCATCCAACTTGTTTGAAATAGCAAAAATGTGGATTTTATCAATGCGGAGAAAATAAAGAAGATGTTTTATTAAAAGAAGATGAAAATAAGGTAATAAACACAAACGCGTAATAAGAGTATAAACTAAAATAAAATAAACAGGCAGAACTTGGTGTACCCGATATGCATGCAATTGATGCCAAAAGACAAAGCATTCAATCACTGTAAAAATTCATTCAAGCTCTTTTTATTATTATATTATTGTATAAACTTTCCTTCTCTTTCTTCTTGAAAAAAGAAGAACAGAGGGCGTATATTTGCTTTCTAACTTTTTTCTTCTTTTTCACTTTAATCAACCATTCTAGCAAATAGAATGGAAAAGAGGGAAGGGGAGTATTACAAAATAATGCAAAATCTTGTGGCGTTTTGGTTTTTTTGGTTTTGGTTTTTGTTTTTTTTTTTTGTTTTTATAAAAGACTATGTACAAACAGTATAATATTTTCCCTTTCAATTGAGTAGCTATTGCTCTTAGTTCATTGTCTTTGTTGATGTTGAGGTTGATGTAGATGATGAGGGTCTTAATGATATTTGACTTTGAGGTTGTGTATCTGAATCACTTTTAGATGTCTTTAACAACTGGCGATCACTTGTTGACATTTTGCGTGTCTTAACCAAGTTTCCAACACCAGGTAACATGATACCCGTTCGGTTCGGTGACTTGCTAAGCTCTTCAATACGTTTTCTCTCAGCCTGAGCTTCTTCCGAAAGGGTCGGGATAGATTTGGGTGTGCTAACTGTTCGCTTGGGTTCAGCCGCCTTCCTCCATCGTCTCCAACCCTCAAAATCAATCAGGGCTTGCATACAACCCCATTCGATTATTTTCTTTTCCAACCACTCCAAGCTCAGTGGCTTTGTCAAGAAATCGTTACAACCTGCCGCAAGGGCCGCATGCCGATCGGATTCTAAAGAGGAGGCTGTCAGGGCCACAATGATCACGGGGGATCGGAAGATGGAGGGGGTCACGTTCTTGTCTTCCTCGGTCAACATCGGTGGTAGCAACGGTGTCTCTTCTTCGGCCATAATTGTGTTGGCTGCTGCTGCTGCAATCGCTTGCTGTTGTTGTAAAAAGGAGGATGACATGGGCAAGACACCGATCTTTTGTTCCTTTTCGATAGATCGAATTGTTTTTGTAGCATCAATACCATTCATTACTGGAAGTTGAATATCCATCTATTCACACATTAGCTTTATTTATGCCTCATTCTATTCTTCTTTTTATTACCAATATTAAATGAAATTTGCCACTCTTCCATTTATTTACTGCTTCTAATCCATTACTCGCTACTGAAAACTTAATTTGATGTTTCTTCATCCAAGCGGATAAAATAGCTTGATTAATAATATTATCTATTTCCATAAAAAAGATTATTAATAAAGAAAAAAAAAACATGCAGCCAACGAGATTTACCTTCCACAATCAATACATTGATCGGTGGACTCACAACATTACCAAAAGGTGTTCCCTTTTCCTTCTTCTTTTTCTTGTGTAATTTGAAGTTTGACATTGTCTTGCTCATTTTCTTTGTCTCTTTAGGTTCACTTTCAACAGGTACCGTCTGTTCTTGTGTTATTGCATCAGATGATGTATTGGCTTCCGCAGCCAGCTCACGAGGAGATAAGGTAGGGTTGGTAGAGGCAACGCCTGCCGATTTGGCAGTCAAATAATCAATGGGCTGTTCTGTATTGGACTTGCGTCGAGGCACATTGGCTTGTCCGGATGCACCAAAATATTGATTTCCATCCACAGGCGGACTAAAGATACCACTCAGAGGCCTACGACGACCTGGAGATGGTTCATTCGTGTTGTTGACATTATTGTTATTTCCAGGTGACATGCGGATGTCTTGACCGGGAGATGTAGCGGCAGAATTGGAGGAGCTCGCTGCCAACTCTCTTTGAACCAAGAGTGAGACAATTGGCGGCACTGGGCTGGAAGGAGAGGTGGCAATGGCCGAGAAATGAGGCTCGACCACGGCATTGTTCCAGACCGTATGAAGTGCTGTCAAAAAACGGCGTGGACCAGCTGGTTTGGGAACCACAACCACTCGAGGCATTGAAAAGGGATCTCGGTTAGGCAAGAAAGTAAAGCACTGGATGGTATCTCGAACCGCTTTATAATTTGAAAGTGAGGTGAAATGAATGATGGCTGTTGTGCCCTGATGAAAAAAGTTTTGATGAAGGCTTGATTTCTTGTGTTGATGGTGTCTTTTACCGTGCAACATGTTGGCAGAGGCAGGTGGTTGGGCGCGAAACTCGTTTAGTTTCCCTTCCAGTGTAACAATATCATCGTCAATCAAGATAAAGGCCGGTGGGATCGAGTGGATATGTTCTTCTTCGATAGCAGGTGATGGGACAGGTGGCGTTGTTGGCCCAGTAGGAATGCTACGAGGAGGTGTAGGAGGTATTGTGGTTGTAGTGGATGAAGATGTATCTGTTTCAGATCCTGTAGCATCTTCTTGTTGAAACTGAGGTCGTGGAACAACGGGCACATGGCTGATGTCTGTATTCCAACTTGCAAGACATCCTGTCAAATGCTTGGCAAAGGTACTTTGTTCAGGTGCATGTAGGACCATCTTGAGGCCTTTGAGATTATCAATGAATTTGGTTAATTCTTTGAGGCTAGGTTCATTGGAAAATTTGATGTTGGCATAGTGGTTCTTTGTTAACATAGTGTCTTTGCTGATAAACAGCTTTCTATTCTCTTCACGTCCACTTTCAAGATCAAATGAGAATTTAAATTTTGTTTGATTCGCTCGTGTCTCTACTGTTGATGTAGCACGAATGTAAGATAAAAGTTGTGCGGTCAAATTAGCGTTGGGTAATAAAGCTGTACTGGTATTACGAATAGCAGGTGAGGTTGTGTGTATGATATGAAAAATAATATGAAGATGATTTGAATCATTGATAGGCTTCACGTTTAATCCAACTTCAATACAGGCACCAGGAGTACAGCATTCAAGTATATTACGTAAGTGCTAGGATAGATAAAACATAGGGTTACATCAATACACTCACGCACACAAAAAGGGACTTACATTCAATAAAGCATGACGAATAGCACCTTCATCACCAATAACCATTGTATGATGTAGTGTATTATCGCAATGATAAATCACAAAATCAACATCTAATTTCGCTGCTACACCGGCCACTGCGTCACCCAAATTCTGTAACAACTCACCGATATCAAACTCATTCATGTTTAGTTTAGGCAACTTGTTACCAATCAAGTTACTAGTCACATGCGGCCAAGCTTGCCAAGCAAGGCGAGATAGTAATTGTAGATGAGAACTGACATGACAAACTTGACGTATGGTTGTATTGATTGCAAAGACACTTGCGGTAGGTATTGCCAAAGAGCACGCAGACAATAATTCATGTGTGTTGTAAAGAATGGAAGTGGGGGAAAATTGTTCCAAGGTAGTGATGACCATTAAAGCAACGTCCTGTATCTCTTGGGATACAGTAGACATGAACGCCAATTGATGATCCTTGTACTCTTCTGTAACATCATTCACCTTGGATTGTAGTTTTTCTTGTTCTGATTTAATTTGATTTTTGATTCTTGTAGATTTTGATTTACATGCTAATGTGATACGTTTAGCAAAGAGCTGAAGAAGAAATGATACCCAAGGCAAGAGTGTTAGACCACAGTCATAGCCAAGTACCATGTGTTGAATAGCAGCCTGGATAACTAAACTTGACTGAATCCAATTCAAATATTTTTGTACGTAATACTCTGTATTATTTCTCTGTTGTATTAACATATAACTCCACCAAACAATGTAAATCGGTAATATAGCATATCTCCACATATCCTCATTTGTGTAAAAGACAAAGAGTGTAGTACAAGTTGACCCTAGCCAAGAAAGTAGATTGGCAACAAGAATCATTTGTTGTACTTGATTCATAATTTCATCATCTTCATCATCTTGTATTGAGATAGGTGGTAATTGTATGTGAAAGCTGACATCTTCTTCAGATGTTAATTCGTGTTGTTGTTGTAAATCAGGTTCAGGTGTTAATAATGTAGCTTTATAAATGTCTGAGGAAGTCCAGGCTGTTCGCAAGTAACTTAGACGAGGCCGGGTAATTTGCTTCTTGTTTTCTGAACCCTTTAGTTGATTACTCGCTTCTGAATTCATTTTATTTTATTGTTTAAAGAAACCTGTCTTCCTCTTCTATTTTGATTGATTTTTTTTTTTGACGAAAAAGAATTAAGAGAAAAAAAAAAAAAGGAGCGGTTACAAAAAATTGTAAAATAAACTTTTTATTCAATTTCTTTATTCTTTTCACTTTTCAAAATTTTATTTAATAATTCACTTTTTTTTTTTTCTATCCTTAATCGCCCCTTTTTATCATTCTAACTCACTCATATGTTCCTCTTTGTATTATAAAAGCTCGGGAATATTATACTATTCAAAATACAAACATGTATTTTTTTTTATTGTTACCGGAGGAGAAAGTGAGAGACTCCGCAA